>NC_056741.1:1387085428-1387392928 GCF_019279795.1 Protopterus annectens
ACTACAGTGTACAACTTCAAACTTAGTATGCATTTATCATTGATAAATTAGTCTTGTAAGTATGGTCTTTAGAAATACAAAAGGTAAAGCCATCAACTGTATCTACACCTCTTTTAAAGAAAATGAAAATTGTTTTTTTAAACACCTTTATTGAATTGTCACTTAGTCATAAGTAAACATTCCTTGACAGAAAAGAAAACCCATAGTAAATATTTTTTCCATTTACATACATTATGAATCACATAGCTTTCCTTTCTTTTTTGTAACTATCATCAGTACAAAATTACATAAGTTGCTGAATTCCTGCCTTCCCTTAAATCCACTCCTCCTCCTGAACATTATTCTGTATGCATTCCCACAATTTTTTTTCCGTTTATTTCTATGTAATTTATTCCTTCCCTTTTCTAAAGATCCCTCTTCCAGTTCTTTTATAATGTTCAGTATTTTGAGTACAGTTGCTTTGTACTTTGATTTCCATTTTTTAGTAATTGCTTTACGATGTCTAGGCAATTCAGATCCTGTGTCCCAGCTGAAAAAAAATCATATTCGCAGTTACAGCCATTTGCTCACCTAATATTTCTGGCTGGCTGCTCTGTAGGGGATTTTTAAACTCTGCCAACTCGTTACATTCCCAAAACACATATTCCCAGTTACATCTTTCCACCACATCACATCTCCAAAATTATATGATGTCTGCTTGAGGTAAAATACCTATGCAGACACTTCCAAACAAATATCTTAAACCTTCTGGACTTTATTGCATCTTTATTGCATACTTGGAAGTCACATACATATCCTCATTGTTCTCTTGTAAATTACTTTTTACAGTCTCTCTTCCCAATCTTTTCTAATCCCCCTTCCGATTGATTCTATAGTTATGCAATGTTTTATATGTCCTACTAATTAGTCCATTTTTAAAAGCAGATTCTGTTCTGTATTCTACTAAAAATCCCACCAGAACTGCTCTTTCACTTAAGATTCCTCTGTCCCTTTCTCTTTGCCTGTACTGTGATATCAATTGTTAGTGGGTAGGTACTCTCTAGGCTGCAGTAGAAACAACTTCTTGGATACATCCTACTATGTTACCTTTCCCACTCAAGTTATTTGGTCCCAATACTGTAGTTCCTTTGCAGTTTTCTCCAATAAATTCCAGACCCTTTTTGCCTATTTTCTGTCCCCTGCTTGCAGATATCCCGATTGGCAACATTTTCCTTTCTCCCTCCTCATGTTGGCGTATTTCTTAGAAGTGCCAGTGTGGATGACAAATTCCACACAAGGATAGCCACCTCCAGTGCCTTTTCTGCTTAGGCCCAAACCACGACCACAAAAACTGCTGTATTTGTCAAGTTTTGTCCCAAAGACCTTAAGGAGTAGATTATCCTCCTCTGCCATGTACCTTGAGAATCAGTGCTTAAAGCTGTTAGCAAAAAGCGCAATGGAAGAATTCCTAAGGCCCGAAGCTGAGTCAGCTTTAAAGCAGAAGGCCAAAAAACAAAGGCCTGAACCTTCTGCTGCGCCTTTGCCCTCTCGTCAGTGTAGCGCAGTCTCGGAGTTGGTATATTTAAGTAGTGGAGGTGTGGGGGGCAAAGCCTCCCATTTTGGTGGATGTAGTTTTCATCCATTTAGGTTTATTTCCATGGTGGCTTGTGTCGCTTGTGTAGCTTCCCTTCTTCACGGGCTACAGAAAAAAAAATCCCAAGTACAAGCCATTCTCTCCAAAGACAAGGCTCCTGCTTCTAGTCTTCCAAGCTTTAGGGTCCGTGGCAATGACCATTACCTTAGTTCCCCTAGCAAGATTTCACATGCTTCTGCTACAATGGCTTCTAGCATCCCAGTGGTCCATCCTAACCCATCCAGTGACGTACCCAATTCTTATCACCAGTCGCTGCAAGGACTTATCCCAGTGGATGGAATCTGAGGAAATTCTGTTAGGCTGTCCCTTTCTTCCTCCTCAACCCAAGGCCATAGTGACCATGGATTCCTCCCGGATTGGGGGGGGGGCATTATCTGGGAAGAACAGTCCAAGGCACTTGGTCCCTAATAGAGGCCAACCTGCATATCAATGCCCTGGAGTTGAAGACAGTGCTATTAGCATTTCAAGCCTTTCAGTCAATCCTCCCTACGGGAACAATTGCAGTTCAATCAGACAACATGTTGGTGGTCTGGTACATCAACAAACGGAGTGAAACCAAGTCTTATACCCTGTGTCAAGAAGCTTTCAGTGTGTGGCAATAGTTGATGTCTCCAACCACTTTCTAATAGCAACACACATCCCGAGGAGCTCAAACGTGATAGTGGACAGACTGAGCAGATGCATTCTCCTGCCTCATTAGTAGTCTCTCAATCCCAGCATGACAAAGGAGATTTTCCTTCGCTGGGGCCAGCCTTGCTGCAACCTCTTTGCATCAGCCCAAAACAACAAGTGCAGCAGCTATTTTGCCCTAGTTCCCCCTCAGGGGGAGTCCCAGAGAGACATTCTCCTTCACGATTGGCTCTCTGGTCTACTCTATGCCTTTCCCCACATCCCTCTGATTCCTCTCCTCTTAAAGAAAGCCATCAGGTTGAGAAGCAAAGTGATCCTCATTGTGCCTTTCTGGCCTCAACAAGTCTGGTTCCCCATTCTCTGGCCTCATCTAATTCACCATCCATGGATTCTGGACCCAGTTCTGGATCTTTTGTCTCATGCACAGTGACTGGTGCACCCCAACCTTCAGAACCTGAAGCTTACAGCTTGGTTCCTCCAATTTGGTTAGTCACCAGGCAGAAGAATTTATCCTTCCCAGTTCAACAAATTCTACTGGCTTCCCATAGACCTTCCACCAGGAAACTCTACCTAAGCAAGTGGAAAATATTTTCTGTTTGGGCGTTTGATAATGGTCTAAACCCCTTTTTCTGCACCAGCTGAAAAGTTTAGGAGTGTTTAGCTATGCTTTTTGATCAAAGAGCTTTTGCTTCCACGATCAAGGTCCAACTAATCGCTATTTCTAATTTCCACAATGGCTTCGAAGACCATTCAGTAATTTCCCATAGATTATGTAAAGTGTTCTTGGAAGGGGTTTTGCAGTTAAAACCTCCATTTAAAGACCCTCTAGCCCCTTGGGGTCTGATCTTGGTTTTGCACTCTTTGGTGCTTCCCCCTTTGAACTGGTGGCAACATGTCACTTAGTTTCTGTCGTGAAAAACTATTTTTCTGATAGCCATTACCTCCTCTAGAAGAATTTCTGAGATGCAAGCATTACCTTCAAAACCCCCATGTTTGTTTTTTCTTAAGGATATGGTTTCAGTAAGAACCAACCCATCTTTTCTTCCCAAGGTGGTCTGAACTATTGACTTACCCGTTTTCTTTCCTAATTTTTCCAACAAAGATGAATATTGCTGACATTTGCTGGATGTTCACAGACAATTACGTTTTTACCTCAGCAGGACTAGAAAGTCTAGAAAATTGGACCAGTTATTTGTATTTGTATTTTTCTCCGGTCCATCTCTGGGAAAATCTGTTTCAAAAGTTACCCTGTCAAAATGTCTAAGAGGCTGTATTACTTTTATATGCAATAAAAAGACTCTCAGGTTACCAGTGCCAGGGAAATTGCACTCCACCAGATCAATAGCCACATCTGCTGTTTCCATTCCAAGGTGACCATGGATGAAATATGCACAGCAGAAACCTCTGCTACTCTGCATACCTTTATTACTTATTACAAATTGGATATGGTCTCCAGGGGAAGAGCATTCTTTGGCTCTGTGGTTCTCAGGAAAACTCTTCCATAAGGCCACCCAGTCTAAAGCAGCTGGGTACTCTGTCCCAAAGGTAAAGGATAAATGAAGATTGACAACATCAGATAAAGAAGATATGTAGTCACCATAGCATTCCGTCTGTTTTGTTGATCTTCATTTAGCCTTTGCACCCCCCACCCTCCTTTCCCCCCTGCAGACTTTCTGGAGGATCGGATGCTTGTCCTGGTAACTTTATCAGGTTTGCCCTTGGACATAGCCTCTTCAATTCTGCTTACAAATTTCTTTGTCTTGCTGTGTAGCTGCAAACTCAATCTGAGATAATACGGAGAGGAGGAAACACTTTATAAGCTTGAAATACTGAAATATCGAATTTCAGAATCTCGAGCCAATAAAGTCGAATGGATGGAAATCACGAACCCGGAAATGTTGAATCCGACAATGTCGAACCCGCTGTACGGATAGCGCATTAGGTGAGTGTTTATTTTAGGGTTTTGGGGAGGGATTGCGTGTTTGTGTGCTGGGATGTTTTATGTGTGGGTTAGGGTAGGTAAGTCAGAGTGTGTGTGTGTTGGTGTTGGGAGTGGTGGTATTTGTATGTCTGTGATGTGTGTTTGTGCGGGTGGGTGGAATGTGTGGTGCTGGGTTGTCTGTGTTATGGAGTGTAGTCCGACCCTCGGAGTTAGTGTATATTATTGGGGGGGTGCTGCCCCCCTGCATATAGTAAGTGTAGGTGTGTGCGTTTGTTTAGTTGTGCGCGTGTGTGTTGCATTGCTTTTTGTACAGTGTCAGGAGGTGTGTGTGTTTGTATGTGTTGTGTAGTATGTGCTGTGTATTTTCGTGGTTTCGGGATTTTGGGTTTTATGGTTTTTGTGGTTTCGGTTATTTGAATTTTTGACTTCATGGTCTCGAGATACTGAAATTCGATATTTCAGTATTTTGAGATTATTAAGTGAATCCGGAGAGGGATATTGTGGGTAGAATCTTAGCTCGAAAGTTTTGGCTGGCTCAAGCTACGTAACGGCCGAGCCAATTCCGAGGATCGGAATCGTATTCCCAAAGGTAAAAGATAAATGAAGATCAATAACACAGATGGAACGTTATGGTGAGTACATAACTTCTTTTTCTTTTGTTACCTCATGTAAATAGTGTCTTAATACCTAATGAGACTGTAGTTAAAGGTTAAGTGTTCATATGTATAAAAAGTTAGTATTATTTGGTGAGCTGGTTATGTCATTCAGACTGTTTCTTAAATGTATATCCCATCTGTTTGCATGGCTTCTTTTTCCTCATTGTAGTTATTGCATACTTGCACAATAATCAGCATGTGCATGACATATAAAAACTTAAAAGTGATTTGCTCATTGTACTGCATTACCATTAAATTCCTACTCAGTCCCCACAATTATGTCAGTTATACAACTCTAAGCAGTCTATAGTATTTTTGCCAACATGCTGTACAATTGTGCTTCAGTCTGTCATGTGATGCCAGCAGAACCATACCCAAGTACTCTGGCACCCTGTGAAAATCTGTTGCCTCTTCAAATTTAAGTTGAGGGCCAAAAGGGAAAAAAAAGTTTGCTGGACTTGATCAGAGAACAAAATTGTAGCAAAGTGCTTGCTACAAACATAACAAGTGGCTTGTTACAGCTAAATACAACACAAAGTATTGAAGAACTTAAGCCCTAACCACAAATGCAGTGTCAGCATTCATGTCTGAATGTTGGTAATGCACTACTGCCCGATTGTCATCTACTGATTGCACCTCATAACACCTTGCACCAGGGGTGCTTTCCCCCTTTGTCCCACCACAGCAACACCTCTGGATGCCAGTTTAGGTACACCCTACCCAATCCAGTCTGTCATGAAGATTTTTGTTCATGGGTGGTCATTCAAATAACTTGTTTCCCCAGATACCACATTCCCTTTCTGCTGCTCTTCTCCAAATTTTCTTTGTACTTCTTTTCTGTTGTGTCTTACTGTGGTCCATGATGAACATTGCATATGTATTGGCCGAGACAGAAAACATCATAGCTAAAATATGTAAACAGACTAAAACTGTAAGCTCAGCAACTGGGAGAGTTGCAAGTGCTAACAGAATATGGAGGCCACCCTCTCTAGTGGCAGCAAACATCAGGACACTGTGAAAGATCTAGAAAAATATGTATTTTTACAAATGACATTAAGACTTTCAACTACAGTGAAACACAAGGGAAAATAAATTAGTAGTAGAAAGTGGAAAATGAAAACTGATACTGCAAAACTCATTGTCATACACTGTCAAGTAAAACTGAAACAAAGCAGCACAATGTAGTGGTGACCCTATGCAGAGAGTGCAGAGTGGTGGTGATAATGGGTCATTTATGGTAACAACCACGAGCATTTCACATAATTTGAATGTCTGCTTGCACTGCAGATGGTCTAGGATTTACTTTTTTTTTTTCAAATGAAGACACCTAGGTTTGTTGCAGCTTATTGTCTATGCTGTGGGATGACACTATAACAATGGGATGTATAAAATTATCAATACCATCCTCGTAGTTAGATGTTGTAGGGTGAAAGGGACAGACTGTGAAACATGACAGTACAGCACAGGAACATATCAATGCATTCTGCTCTGCTGCTGCATGACTTTTCAAAAGTGGATCTAAGCTACAATGGAGCATTCTGCTCCCAGTAGCTTTGGGGTATACATGATAGCAATGTGGCTTCTACCTGGAATCTTAAAAGATAAAGGTCTGACTATATCCCAGGTGTCAAGATGCAATTGGATATCTGACAGAACATGAACTATTATGGTCAGGAGTAGTTATTTTAGATAGAAGTGTGTTACCAACAGTGTCTCGCATGGTTGTGTCCAGAGCCCCCATCTCTTTGGTGTGTATACTTTTTTGGCATGAAAGCTGACATCAACAGATTTTAAATAGCAGCAAAACCTGGTTAGACAGTGACACTGATTTTCAATTTTTGTATGTATGTACTGTCTGGGTATTGATAAAACATGGAATTTTAATGGAATTTGGTATTTTGGGACTGAGTATTCATTCACCACAATTTGTATTTCTTATCATATTTACTGCAGTTATAATACTGTCACTTTGCTTATTGACTGTTATGAACCTATAACTGGTGTACAGTCAGGTTTTGTTTTGAAAAAAAAAAAAAAAAGATTCTGTGCTAGTAAAATAATCAAATCCATTTTACAAAAATGCACATCTGATGTTGCCAGTTTTCATTTAGCCTCAACAAATGGGTTCAGATCCAACCCTAGGATTTGCCTTAGTCTCTTTTTACAGTTCATGGATACTGGAAACTCTTGAGCTCCTCCCTCACCCATAATGCTCTAGTCCCCTACCATACCTTAGATTTTATTTGCCGCCTTCTTGTGCGGACGTGATCGTTGATGGCTCTCGTGCTTTACTGTGGTATTGTGAGTGATACAGCTTTTTCCCTTTTTCCAGTTATACTGTATTTTCCTCCCTTATTCTTTATACACTTGTCAGTATATTACCTCGTTTACCATAGTTGGTAGTTTTTCCTGTCCTATACCCTTGATTGTATTTGTGATTACTGTTGCTGGTAATTCCCTTCCCATTCCTTTCACTTTCTTCCTTTTTCTATTTCTTGGAATAAAAAACGTTTCTGTTTTTTATTATTGTTATTCCTAGCTCTTTTTCTTCCTTAACAATTGCTAAAAAACCTTGGGGTCTTAAAAAAGTTTAAGGATTGTGGGCATAAGATACCATTATCTGATGCACGATTCTTGTGTGTATTACTTAGGCCCAGCACATTTAAAAGAATTGTGCGAAATTTGTAAGACCTTTAACCCATGGGCCTTAGTGGATCAAAAAAAAAATAAGCTGATCTTAAAAGGTTTATTGCCTTCTGCTTTTTCAGAGACTTTATTTGGAGCTTATACCTCCAAAAAATCTGAGAAGGAGGAGTCCAGAAAGCGTTTTTTGGATCCTTCTAATTCATACAATCCTAGCTCAGACCTGACTTTTGAACATTCTCCTAAAGTGTCCAAGTGATCAGATCCAAGTTCCACAGATCCGAAGACTAAATCCTTAGATCCTACATCTTCTGACAAGAGGTCCATGTCATCGGATCTGACTCACTCAGATCCAAAATCACTCCTTCAGGCCCAGTGTGCATCCTTTTTGGACCCTGTTCCTTCCAGGCTGCCATCTCCTTTTTTTATTTTAGAGAGATGTCACCATTCTAGGTCCCGCTCAGTGGCTGCTGCTTCTCATTCTTCCAGGAGCATGACAGAAGCAGATGTGGATAGAATGAGGAGGAAATTTCACTTGCACAGATTGAGATGGGAGTTCTCCATGCTCATACCCCTTCGAGTCTGGAGACCTTTACCAGTGCTTACTCCACCCATCTTGGCTTCTTCTCCAATCCGACTCTTGGTTTCACAGCCCTTGGATCAGAGTCTTTGGGGACTGTCTGTATCGGATCCAAATATTGTATCGTAGGGTTCAGTACTTTCTCGGAGTGCACCGTATCAAAGTGTGTTGGAGCCAGATGACTCTCGAAGCTGTAGTGTCATTGCTGGAGCCATCTCCACCCATTACAGCCTCAGCACTGAACAACTCAGCTCCAGCCTCTGCCTCAGGTGGGCTGCCTTTGAGTCAGAGGGAGCTGATAGTCTGGAAGCATGTCTTCCTGGCTCCATCAGCCTTCTCCCTGGAGCATTCTGTCTTTCAGGTGGTGGAGAGAGTGTCCTCTGCTTCTGGAGGACGGATGATTCCACCCCCCTCAAATCTTCTTTCTAGATCCCATATGTCTTTGTGCCTTGAACTTCAGCATTCTTCTCCACAGTGACAGCCATCCGAGAGTTTCCAGGCAACCCAGCTAGGAATACTTATATTTTCTGATACTTCTCTGGAACGTCCCACCAAAGAAGTCCCTAGGAAGAAAAAGTGCAGGAGGAGGCACTTAGACTCTCCTCAACAGTCAGTCACAGAAGATACTGATTTTGTTGATGGGAAAGGGTCTCCAAGATCACCACCTGATGACATCTCCTTTGGAGAAATCCTGCAGATCCTCAAGCAAAGGGGTGGTTGGTCTACTGATAACCCTTCCCAAGAGGAATCAGTATTCCTGGAAGCCTTTTTATCACCCCATCTACCTCCTAGGTGACTCCACCTGCTGATGAGCTCATTGATTTGATTTCTAGGCAGGCATGAAAGGAACCTGATGCTTTTGAGATGATCCCCAAGAGACCTAACAGGATCCTAGCACCACCAAAAGGTAAAGTTTTGAAGCAAAGGAGTACCAGTAGATGCCGTTGTCATAGCGATGGCTACAAAGAAGAAACTCACAGAGCAGAGTTATAACAAGGAGTCCATGGTGTCGGACTAATTTGGAAAGCGTGTATGTGCTTCAGCAACCTTTGTACTCAGGTCATTGAATTATTTGTTACACTTTACCAGACTTGGGGACTTGGTTAAATAACTTTCCAAATTTCCTGTCTGGCACCATTACTTCTGAGGCACAAAGTTCTGTTGCATCACAGTTGGCTACCCTACAATCCATCTCAAATTCGTCCATGAGGTTCATTTCACATGCAGCTGAAGGTACCTCAAGGGTGGCGAGGTCAGGCATTTCCATTAGGAGACATGCCTGGATGCACCTCTATGATTTTGCAGACCCCTTCAAGTCCTGCTTTGTCAGTGATCCTTGTGATGGAAGTTCTTTGTTTGGTCCTAAAGTGAAAGACACACTCTCCAGATGTGAGCTAGGTGGCAAGACCCTGTCTGCAGTGGACATACGTTTTTTGACTCCTGAAAGTACCTTCTCTAGGAATCAACTGGGAGGTCGAAAACTGTGGTTCAGAAAGTCCCAGGGTCCTTTCCATGTTCCATGTGGAGATAGTTTCCCTGGGGGCAGAGTGAGGAACTCTAACAGAAGATGCCACTAGTGCGGCAGAGGAGGCCCACAGAACCAGGGGTCCAGAGATATCTTCTCTGACAGACCCTACCAGAACTCCTGAAAAGAAGCCAGATTGTCCACCTCTAGAGGCAGTCAGGGGTCATCTGTCCCTGCACCAGAGAGCATTGCTAGACATTACAAAAGATACATGGGGGCAGAGGAATATTTCCGGAGGTTATGTCATGCCCTTTTCCCTAACCCCCCCCCCCCTTTAACAGTAAACAAAATTCCCAATGTTCCACCCAGTCAGAGGAAACCAGCAGCTTTAGAAATAAAAAGAGAGTCATCCAAGTGGTTCCCCCAGACCAGAAATAGTCCAGAACTTACTCAAGATTCTTTTTACTGCCAAAGAAAACAGGGGACTGGAAACCAGTTTAGACCAATTTTGGATCTCAGCAGTCTCAACAATCATTTCAGAATACAAATTTACGAATGGTCTCAATTCAGTTTGCCCTTCCTGTGTAAGGATGACTGGGTGTGCTTAGTAGATCTTCAGGATGAGTATTATCACATAAAAATGAACAGATGATTCAGGAGATATCTTCCAGCTGGGAGCCAGTCATTATCAGTTCAGAGCCCCCAGGGTGTTCACCAAATGCATGGCAGTGGTAGCAGCTCACTTGAGACTGCAGGGATTTTGGGTTTTTCTGTACTTAGATGACTGGCTCATAACCACTCCAAGCAGGCAGCTTTTGATAAAGGCACGAGAGTATGTACTCCAGCTTTGCTCTCATTTAGGAATTACCATCAGTCTCAACAAATCTCAGCTAGAACCATTTCAGATATTAGAGTTCATAGGGGCCTTGTTCAGTATGGTATCAGTGAGAGCCTCCCTTCCCAAGGGTACCAGCTGTTCAATTTCAAGTCACAAATATAACTCAAAATTCTACTCTTATCAACCCGATCGATTCTACAAACCTTGGGGTCAGTCTCCATTGCAATAGTTCTTGTTCCATTAGCAAAATACCATATGAGAATTCTTCTGGACCCTAGCAACTCAGTGGTCCATGCTACACCAACCTTTGTCCACTGAGATCAGAATAACTCAAGCGTGCAAAAAGTACCTGTTGTGGTGACTTCACTTAAATCAGATATCACAAGGACATCCCTTCATTCTGCCTCTGCCCAAAGCCATAGTGACCATGAATGCTTCCCAGATTGAGTGGGCACTTCTTGGGAAAGACTGTCCAAAGCACATGATCCCCCGAAGATGCCAACACACATCAACGTTTCAAATTTCTTGGAATAAATGATTTGTGAAAAGACCTACAAATGCAACAGTGGTCATTCATCACATTCCACACATTGGTACTATGCACACAGTCATACAACTGTAACGATGTCATGTACTTACATCAGTTGCACAGCATATGCCTATATGTGTTTCATGGGCAAGCTGTATTTGAGCAGCCTGAATTCTCATATCAGGAGACATTACAGATCAGTTGTTTGTGGCTCTTGCAGAACATTTCCTGTCACAAATGATAACAGTCACACAATGGTGCTGCTGACCACCTCAGTAATCCTTGGGCATAGCAATACAACTGCACACACAATGAATTCCATAAGGTTGCAATTGTATCAAAACAGGTGATACATTGGTTGTGTATATCACAGCAAAAAACGTGTGTACAAGACAAAACTTAGGTGATCATGTAATCAGTATGACTTTTTATTGATGTCTGTCGCAGAGCATTTAATGAAGGTATACAGACACATGCACACCTGTGCCATACTGTGTAGAAGTTTGATCTGCTCCACTACAATAACACATGTCCTAATACGCCAACAATATACATAAAAGTGTATCATACCATGTCAGTAGTTCTCAGGAGGCATATTACAACAACTGTTATAGAAGAAGCATGTAATGCAATGGCCATCAATATATTAGAGATATGACAGCAACATTGACATATAAACTGTTCGTAGGGTCATAGGACATTATTAGGCTAACGGCCAACATCACATGAAATCCTAGCCATTCTTAAACCATTTAAAAAAAATATCCCTATATCTGTATTATAGATGATAGTAAGATTATTGTGCATATGTGTATATTTCTTGGATTGCATTACATCCTGCCACTGTCCATATGGGGCATGTGCACCACACCATGACAGAATTATTAATCAGAAATGCAGTGGTCTGGAGATGGCTTGCAGAGGCTCATGGAAGGACTCTGCTTCATGATGTGTGCATATATATTTGACATGAGGACACCCTCCACCTCTCTGCAGGCAGGATGTCATGTGGCCATAGGACAAAGGAGGATGTATGACACTATGTGAAAGTTACCCCAAGTGGTAGTGAACTGAAGACCTATTCTAAATATCACACAATAATCATAATGTACCACTAACGAGACACACACAGCAGCTGACTGGGCCTAATTTGAATATTATACCTCTGTAGGCATAGACTATGAATGCCATGCAATGTCACAGTAGCAACACCCCATATGTCTGACTGTAACACTGTCATGTTTTAACAAGTATGATAGCATCATTATATGCTGAGGAGAACACTTTACGAGGAGTGTAGGGTATAGATGTGGAATCACATCCCTGTGTAAAATTGTCTCAAAAGTTATAGTTGTATGCATAGACATGCAAGTTGCCTGCTGTCAGATTAGATCACCGGTATGTGCTCCGGGGATCTAAATCTTGTCATCACAGTGAACAAAACATGCAGGAGGGATAGGTTCCTGACCCAAACACTCCCCAGACTCTGGAATATACCGCCAGTACATGTCGAGCAGAACGCCTCTTTGGCCCTTTTCAAAAGGAACCTTGATTGGATGAGAGATAGGAAATTCACCCTGGGGATCACGTCAGTCACCCTGCTAGACAGGGGTCCAGGGAAGTAAATATTGTGGGAAGAAATAGCCAGGAAATTGTTATGGCTAGGCTTGTATAGGCCGTAGGGCCAATAGCCTAGTACCAACCTTTGAACCTATGTCCTGGAAATAAGAACACTAGCAATACAGATGGGGCAGTATGTCAGTGGTATGGTACATCAACATCACGGAGGAACCAGATCTTACCCCTTGTGTCAAGAAGCTCTCAGAATGTGGCAATGGGTGATCTCTTCCAGTTGATTTCTGATAGCAACACACATTCTGGTGAAATCCAACACGACAGCAGAGAAGTTGAGCAGGTCCATTTTATTGCCTCATGAGTGGTCTCTCAACATGAAAGTTGCAGAAAAGATATTCTGCCAGTGGGTTCAACCTGGCTGTGACCTCTTTGCATCTCCCCTCAATAATAAGTGCAGCAGGATCTTTACCCTGATCCCCCCACAGGGGGAATCACTGAGAGATGTTCTCCTCCATGATTGCCCCACCAGTCTCCTTTATACTTAACCCCCAGTCTCTCTAATACCCAGGTTTCTCTAGAAAGCGCATCTCTATTGAAGAGCAAAGCTATCCTCGTTGCTCCTTATTGACCTCATTATATTTGGTTCATTGTCCTTTGACCTCATCTAATTCACCCTCCATGGGTTCTAATTCACCCTCCATGGGTTCTGGAGTCAGTTCCAGACCTCGTGTCTTACCCGACCGACCTGATTTACCTGAACATTTTAGGCCCAAAGTTGACTGCATGGTTTCTCCACTTCCACTAATGGCTAGACAACCCTGGCTCTTCTCCCCTGTCAGTCACATTCCTTTGTCTTCTCATAAAGCTTCCACTAGGAAGATTTACAGAAGTAAATAGAAAAGATTTGTTTTGGGCACAACAGAAAGACATTGACCCTTTTTCAGCACCAATACATGAAGTCCTCAAGTTTTTGACTACAATTTTTAATAAAGGGGTTAGCTGCTCAGATTCAACTCCACCATGGGATTTTAATTTAGTTTTACAAGCTTTGACTCAATTTCCCTTTGAACCCTCAGCAAAGTGTGAACTAAAATTTTTAACCTGGAAAACTATCTTTTTGGTAGCTATAACCTCTACTTGAAGAGTCTCTGAACTTTATGTATTGTCTTCTAAGTCTCCTTATTTAATTTTCCATAGAGATAGGGTAGCATTATGAACCAACCCGTCCTTTCTTCCTAAGATGGTGTCAGAATCCATTATCAATCAATCTATTTATCTTGCAGTTTTCTTTACAAATTTCACAAAGGAGAATACTCTTTTACATTTGTTTGATGTTCACACACAGTTTTGTTTGTCTTTGCATAGAACAAAGAATTTCAGAAAAACAGATCAGTTATTTATTTCTTTTGCGGAATCGAAATTGGGCAAGCCGGTTATAAAATTATCCTCAGCCAAATGGTTAACTGATTGCATTTCTGTTGTCTATAAAAAATTGAGTTTGTCTTTGTCAAAACTTTTAAACGCCCGTTCAACCAGGTCCAGGGTACCTTCATTAGCACTTTTATCCAGGGCTTCCATGGAAAAATTTCTGTGCGGCTGCAACTTGGGCTAATTCTCCTACCTTTATTATTTATTACAAAATTGGATCTCATCTTGAGGGGAAGAGCAGCCTTCCGCTCAGTGGGGCTCAAGAATATCCTTCCTTAGAGTCCACCCGGGATTCAGGTAGCCGGGGATTCTGTCCCATTTTTTGAGGAATGAATGAAAATTGACAGTTCCTCAACTAGTGCAGTGATGTAGGCTTTGTAAATTTTACAGCAGAAACTGGTCTGTTTGGTCTCTTTTTTTTATTTTTTATATTAAGCTTTTGAGCTAGTTTTGGAATAAATATTGAATGCTACAGTCTGCTGGTTCCCTTTCTTTTGTATTGCTACCAGGTCTTTTTGGAGCCGTGCAGTTGCCGTACTTGCAGGGGCTGCTTAACTTATTATTCACAGCTAGGTCTCTGTGAAGGTACTGAATTTCATTGGTAACAAACTTTCGTCTTGTTCTTTGAATGAGTAATTCTTTTTCTTGAAGCCAAAAGTAGCTCACCTCCCCCCTCACACACAGTACCGTAACCACATACTGACATATTTCTAGTTATTTACCATGTCAGTGGACTGGGCTTCTCTTATCAGCCAAAAAAAAACAGTTAAAAGACAAAGAATCGAGTTAATTACAGTTAGGGTTGCCACCTTTTCAGATGCCCAAAGTGGGACATTTTTTATAGAATCATGAGATTTTGCAAGACAAATCATTCCCACAGCCAGTGCAAAGGACAGAACTTCACTTTTTTTGCCAAAATAAAAGCTTATTCTTGCAGCATTTGAGTTTTATCCTATTTCATATAGCATTTTGGTGTTTCAGATAGCAAATAACTTTTTTATGCAACTATTAAAGAAAATTTGGAAAATAATTTTGTCCTAAAATGTCAGGACATTTGCCATTTTTTAGGTTTTTGTTGCAGGACACAACTGCCCAAAGAGGGACTGTCCCTTGCAAAGAGGGACAGGTGGTAACCCTAATTACAGTGCTTTGCAAAAACGGTTTACAAAGTAAAAATGAATACAATTAATTATACAAATAAAATGAACAAACTGAAAAAAGTGTCAAAGAGCATATAAATAAAACAAGGCAAGAATTAAAATAAACTATTTATGGATTTACTTCATAGTAGCTAGGGAACAGCAATTAAAACTATGTACATATATTTATATAGTGTGCAGTTTATATTGTTACAGTATACAGTTAAGTTTAAGGTTCTGTTCAGTCGAGGAAAAACTCCTTTGAATTTAATCTTGAAACACATGCCAAAAAGTAGTAGTATTTACTAAAAAAAGTAATGTTCATTACTGTAGTGCCCTAGAACTCTGCATTGCTATCACTTCCAAACTACAGACATTGCAAGCATCTTAACAAGAAATTTAGTTCCAACCTCAGGACCCCAGCAAATAAGGCCATTGCTGTACAAGATTTGTAGGGTAACCAACATCATATGCTATTATCAAAATGAAGCAGTCTTGGTCACAATGAAGAAAAGTATTTCCATGGGCCCCGGTAACAACCCAGAGTGCTGGTCAGTACTTTTGAAGCATATATATTTGTTTCCCTTTACATTTTAACACTTGTTTACAGTTTTGTCTCAGACTATGGTGGCGGGCCGGGGGGGCACTAATTAATGATGAGGAAAGAGTTATCTGTAAGTTCCACCATTGTCATGTACATGGTTACAGGTTGATATTAACCTTACAGACACAGAGGAGAGCAGGGGAGACCCTGACTCACCATGTGTCCAGTGTCCAATAATTATTGGCTACAGCCTTTTCTCTGTACACCTCTGATGTTAATTTGTGATGAAAATGAAAAAAAGAATGACTGTGGTAGTCCATTTCAGATTGTTGCTCACACGTGTGTACGTGTGTGTGTGTGTGTGTGTGTGTGTGTGTGTGTGTGTGTGTGTGTGTGTGTGTGTGTGTGTGTGTGTGTGTGTGTGTGTGCGTGTGTGTACATAATATGGGTGTGTGACATTCTTGTGAAATGTCATAACACCCGAACCGGGGGGATCTTGACAGGTCAGTCTTTTAGCAGGATTTGTGGGGTCAACATCAGAAGCCTAGCATTTGAGTCACATAATCATTCTGGTTCTGTTGCTACTGATTTGCCTGAAAGGGTTTTCTTTGCAAAAAATTGTTGACATTTCTCTCACTTGTGTTTGGTGTTACCTTGTTTTAAATTTGAACAGATGGCACAGAGAATATCTCCAAGGTTGTAGATAGATAAAAGATAATATGTAAATCCATCAGTGTTTGAAATGGTCTTACCACAGGCAAGTAAAGGTTCGGGCATATGTGCTTAAGGTGTCCAAGGTTCTGTATGCCTGGAAAGAATGAGATGAAGTAAAAGAAACAGCCAACAGACAGAGCTATGTTATTAAATTTGTAAAGATGTAAGAGCTGATACACATATGTGACATAAGTTTTGTGACAGAAGTCAGTCAGCCAAGAGAGAGAAGAAAAATGCGCACAAGAAAAGGCTGCATTTGGCAACCTGTGTATACTCTGATCATGAGTGAGAGTTCACATAGCAAGGCAGAGATGTATGATCATAATGGGGATATTGCCAAACAGTATAAGAAAACTTTATAGGCCAAGCGGTCCTAATGCCTGTGGCATACAGTCAAGATGGTTACTAAAGGAGGACTATTCACATCAGATCAAGAGTTCATCCAGAGGGTGACTGTTGGTGAAAGATTAAATTTGTCTCCCTACAAAACAAGAGCCTGCAGTTCTAAAGTCCTTATTTTATTTATTTTTTTATCCTTTGTTGATTGGGTTAGTCCCACCAGGCTAGTGGCATCTTTTTAGGGAAGACCTGAGGTGGTATTTATACTACTAGAGTAAATTTAGCCAGGACGTCAGGGAACTTCCCCTACTCTTTGTGATAGGTGCTTTGGAATCTTATACATCCACCTGAGCTACCACCAATTCAAGCAGATTGGGCCTTGGTTTAACATCTCATCCAAAGGACATACTTAGGAGGCCAGCAACCCCCTTATGCTGTACTGCAGTATCAGATACCTGGTGTGGGAATACAGCCCACAACCTTCTGCACCAAAGGCTAATGTGCTACCCGGTGCCAATGACACTGCTGTGGCATATGTAATGGCACTAAGAAGAAAGCCTCCCAAGAGATGAACTTCAGGTTTTCTGAGTCAAACTCTTCTAAGGCTGGATTGAGAAGCCTGTTATTCCTGAAGTTTGAAGTCATAAAAAAGGTTAGTGGCTCTTCAGAGGAGGCCAGAGAGACAACAGCCCTTCAAGAACTGCTTGAAAAACATGTTGAGCCACAGTTCTGATGTGCACAAGATGATAATGTAACAGGACATTATGTACAAAGACTGCAGAAATGTAAACCATGACTGTAGAATAAATTAGGCCCAAGTCAATTAAGCAGGTAAGTCAAAATGACCTTCAAGCCCAGTGACTGCAAAGAAAGGGGACAGTTATCTGCACAGGAAGAGAACCACTTCCATTTTGTGGAATACAGGTCCATATGAAAGGCTTCTTAGCAGGTTTAAAACTTCAAAAATATTGCTTAAAAGGTTAATGTGATCAGTGGAACCTACTGGAGTAACTAGTTTCAACAATGCATATAGTCATCTTCTCATTCATCAAGTGCACCTTTGACCTTGAACCAGGATAGTCCCTGGAATAGCTAGAAACATTAGCACCTGCTGAATCAGTATTTTTTAAGCCAACAGAGATCAGTGAGAAAGTCTATTTATTTTTTTTTTAAACTGCGGATTTTGCTAGTAGGTGTGGAATCAAGGAAAATAGTGAAAAGGTGTTCTGAAATTTTCCTTGACAGACCAAAACAAAAGCATCCAATGTCCACTATAACATGCTGCAAGGAGAACAACCTACAAAGGATCATGTTTTCCATTTTGGAAAACAGGCATACTCCCCGAATGTTTCACTTCCAAAAGACCATGTGAATGCAGGACTCAGAGTCTCAACTGTAGGAGAAGGGATCAAGTTGCAGCTTAGGAAGAGCATGATGATGCTCACCTTTCCAACTATGTGAGCTGCCACCAGTAAATCCTGCTGTCAGGCATAGACTTCTTGCAAAGTGGATATGAATGTACTCTCTTGTTTTTTTGTTTTTTTTTTAGGGGCCACACTACATTATAGCTGCATAGCCTTATGTGCAAGGATTCTGGTTTTAAGCCCATTGCTGAAGCCTGGAAAGTGAGCAGAAGCACTTTCAGCTCTATCAGGTTTGTATGAGGAATACAGTTACGGGCATTGCACTTAATTTGAACCAGTAAAATCCCATTTGCATTCACTAAAATGTTTATCAGTAAGGCACCCCTTATAAGAAGTTTTGATGGTAGAAAGAAAAACTTCACTTATATGTATTTTCCACTCTGTAGTCTGATAGCAAAGGTTAAGCTCAGTTAAAAAAATCTGAGAAATGATGAGATCACTGTTTACTGCAACATTTACATATAAAGGTGAGATGGTGGCCCTAAAGATAGTGGCAGCCAATAACCCCTGAAGGCACATACCACTACATGCTTTGACCATATCTGTAGCCTCACTCATGATGCCAATTCCAAAAAAACAAAAGGGGAGCTAGATAAGGATGCCTTCCAATAAAAGGTAGCAGTCATTGTTAACACCAGAGCTGACTTCTCCCAGTTTATGGTCACTATCAAGAACTGTACTTGGGGTAAAGACCATGAAAGGGTCTGCCCTGTTACAAACAGTTTCTCAGAAGAGCTAACAAACTAAGCAAACTAGGTATGGGAATAACAGAAAGTGACTCCTTTGTACAACATCCCTAAGTATTAAACCAGCACTTTGGTGGAATGTGCAAGAGATCAGAAAGGTCATTGAGCAGCAGTCTGAAATACAAGCTGAGCTGCTCAAGCAGAAAGCACATGATCTTCAGTGCAGTTTCCAAATACTGATGTGCCAGCAATTATACATGGTTTTTACAGTCACCATTTAGAAATCCTGAAGAAACAGAGCCCACATGGAGTAGGGAGCTACTGTCTAAAACTTAATGCATCAGATGTACCTTTTGGAGTCGGTGAAATCCACGATGAGGCAGGCAACCTCAAATATTTTCAGACTGAGTGGTAGGAATGATTAGAAGCCACTTTCTCATTTTGAGGCTGAAGCAGGCATCACTACCCACCTGACCAGTAACAACTAGGGATGTTAAACTGTTATAGAAAGACAGCTGAGACCAAATACTCGTTTACAAAAGCACCTGGCTGAAACACCACTGGGTTCTTATACAGAAGTGTGCATTGCTTTTGAGTCCTCAACGTATTTTGGCTTTCTTGTCAACGGTTAGATGTGAATCCAGCTGTAGGGACTATTCCTAAATTAGATCCTCAGAGGAAAGAAAAATGAAAGGAATAGTAAGGGGTTGTGTTTTCTCAAAGTTTTATCAGCTTATAATATCTTATTTTAGAAGGGGAAGTTCCTTAGCTGGCCACTTAAAATGTTCTTTCATCAGTTAAGGGCATTTCCAAAAGACCGAGAGGGATCCCACCCTTCTTTCCTTGGTGCATCTGTTGTGTGGATTGTGTTCTCGATCTGTGCCCAGCCTAGATGAACTAATCTGTTCTGAGCAGGTTAAGAATTTTCCACCTTCCTGTAAATTAGAGGATGTGGAGGAGAAGAAAGACTTATTTTCTATTCTTTAAAAGAGAACTCACCTAAAATGAATGATGTGTTGTTGTTCTAGCTCACCTTCATTCTTACTAGGATGGGTTTGGATCCGATCCTCAGATCCAACTCACCGTTAACATTCTAGCTCGAGGTCATCTACCAGCTCTTGACTAAACCCTTTCCCAGCATGCACCAGAAAACCTCCCCAGATCTTGTTTGCCACTAAACAAGATCGGGTGCTCGTTCTGCTAGCTCTGCCTAAGTATATTCTTTATTATACTCTCTGTCAGAATGTCTAGTAAGGATTCAAAACCATTTGGTTTCAAAAAATGTGAGAAATGTGGGCAGAAAATGACCTTAAGTGATAGACATACACTTTGTGTCTATTGCCTAGGAGCTGTCCATCTCCAGGAGTCTTGGTCAATTTGCCATTCCGTTAACCACAGAGCTCTCCTGGAGAGGAAGAAAAAATTGATATTGAGAGGACTGTTGAAAACCCCCTTCTCAGAGTTGTATGCAGGATTGCCATACATCCCTATTTGAGCGGGACTGTCCTGGGATCAGCAGCCCAATCCCAAGTCCTGCACTCTCGGATAAAATGCCAGCAAAAAAGCCTCCGGTTTGCTTTTTTTGATTGGCCCATATGCCGCCATACGAGCCAATCAAAAAATCGCAAAATGGAGCTAATTCTGTTTAATGCAGAACTGCCTGATGTTCATAGGTTGGTACTAGGATATCGGCTCTAGGGCCTGTACAAGCCTAGCCATAACAATTCCCTGACTATTTCTTCCCACAGTATTTACTTATCTGGGAAGGGGAATTGTTATGGCTTGGCTTGTATGGGCCCAGGGCCGATGGCCTAGTACCAGCCTATGTACATCAGGCAGTTCCACGTTAAACAGAAGTAGCTTTGTTTTGAGATTTTTTGATTGACTCATATACCGCGGCATACGAGCCAAACAAAAATCACCAGACACGGAGCTACTTGTGTTTAATGTGGAACTAAAGGTGTTCTGCATTAAAGACTTTTTTTTGGTCCCTACCTGCCGGAGGAGTAATCTGGCAACCCTTGTATGGTACATAAACAAGGAGGAACCCGATATTACCCCTTTTGTCAAGAGGCCCTGAGGGTATGGCAGTGGGTGACCTTCTCCCAACATTTTCTCATAGCAACGCACATCCCGGGGAAGTCCAGTGTGATAGCGGACAGACTCAGCAGAGCGATTGTGATGCCTCACGAATGGTGCCTAAAATGGGAAGTAGCGGAAAAGATTTTCCGCAAATGGGGTCAGCCTTGCTGCATCCTTTTTGCAACATCCATGAATGCCAAATGCAGCAGCTACTTTGCCCTTATCCCCCCTCTGGGGGAGTCACCAAGGGATACAGTTGTTCACGATTGGCCCTCGGGACTCCTCTATGCTTCCCCCCGCTTCTTTTAATACCCAGAGTACTTCAGAAAGCCAAATACTTGTGAAAGGAATTGATACTCATTGCTCCATACTGACCTTGTCAGATTTGGTTCTCCTTTCTGTGGCCTGATCTTCGGGAGGAGCCTTGGTTGTTGGACCCTCTTCCAGACCTTTTGACTCGTGCATCAGGAACGTTCCACCCTTCCCTTCAGACCGCCAAATTGACAGCTTGGCTGCTCCGATTCCAACAATAGCCATGTTTCCTAACCTCTCCTTCAGTTAAGCACATCCTAATTTCCTCTGATAATGCTTCAGCAAGAAAGATATGTAGAAGCAAATGGAAAAGATTCTCCTTATGGGTTTCTCATAATCATATTGACCCTTTTTTCTGCCCCAGTGAATTCCATTCTAGAATTCCTGGCAAAGTTATTCAGTGAAGGCACAGCCACAGCTACCATTAGAGTTAAGCTAGCAGCAGTATCCAGTTTCCATTTAGGTGAATCTGGCAATATTATGTCTCTCAGACTATACAAAGCCTTTCTTAAGGTACCTTTTTTTATTAAGACCACCTATCAGACCCTCCAGCACTGTGGGACTTAAAGTTCATCATGTCTCATTTAATGTTTCCCCCCGTTTGAGCCAGCATCATCTTACAAACTCAAGTTCTTGACATGGAAAACTATTCTCTTGACAGCCATTACCTCTGCTAGAAGAATGTCAGAACTGCAAGCCTTGTCCATAAAGCCTCCCTACTTGCTTTTCCATAGAGAAAGGGTGTCCTTATGAACAAACACTTCCTTTTTGCCAAAAGTATGTTCAGAATCACATTTGAACCAGTCTGTAGAGCTGCCAGTCTTTTACCCAGATTATGAGAATAAGGCATAATACATGTTACATCAGCTGGATGTGCATAGACAGTTATGCTTCTACTAACACAGGACTAAGGACTTCAGAAAGTCTGACCAGCTATTTATCTCCTTTTCAGATTCAAAGAAAGGTACTTCAGTCTCTAAGGTAACACTTTCAAAATGTTTTTCAGATTGCATAAATTTCATCTATAAGTCTCAAAATAGAGATCTCTCCAAAAGAGTTAAAGCCCATTCTACTAGAGCCATTGCAACCTCTTCCGCCTTTCTGGCTAAACTACCAATTGATACCAATAGTGCTGCGGCAACAAGGGCAAGACCACATACCTTTATCACTCATTACACACTCAATTTGGCCTCCAGGAACAGGGCCTCTTTAGGTTCCATGATTCTGAAGAATATTCTCCCTTGAGCCACCCAAGGAAGGTGGTGCTAGGGACGCTGTCCCATCCTAGTAAGAATGAAGGTGAGATAGGACAACAACACATAAAGAAGTTATGTACTCACCATAACGTTTCATGTGTGTTGTTCATCTTCACCTTCATTCTTACATCCTATCCTCCATTCCCCTGGCCATTTTTACTCCTGGAAGGCCGAGTTGGTACAATTGGATAACATTATTCTCTGGCCTTCTTCATTGGACTCTGAGTTATTTTACTGTGATTCTTTCATACTATTATTATAACTCCAAACAAGATCTGGAGAGGTTTTCTGGTGCATGCTGGGATAGGGTTTAGCCATGAGCTGGTAGATGACCACGAGTTCGAATGTAAAGGCCAGGTTGGATCCAAGGATCGGATCCGAACCCATCCCACTAAGAATGAAGATGTACAACACACATGGAATGTTATTGTGAGTACATAACTTCTTTTTTTGGTGCTGTTGAAGCTGATGCACTAACATGAATTAATCTTGCATGAAAAGGCTTTTAAACAATTACAAGAATTCTCTCTGGTATCTGAAGGACTGTCATCTGATCCCTACATTGCTCATCATCAGGTGCCCATGTTTTGAGTCGTCCACTTCCTATAGGAAACATCTAATACAGATATTGGCATCTATCTCACCAATGACTGATCTGTGATTGCCTCTGTATCAACAGTCAGGAAATACAGAAATGAGAGTGACTCAAGAAATACAGGTTGTCTCTGGAAAATCATTTTTAGAAGGAAAAAACAATCTTAAGTTCAATGTGGGGTGCTGGGGGGGTGATGTCTAAGATGAGAGACGAGAGCCTCCTTACAGAAGAAATTATCCTAGTGTCAGTTTATTCCAGGATAGGTAGTCATAGACAGATTGATCCATTTGTGTTTCGTCTTCTAAATATCTGTGTTGAAGCAGCAGAGTTATGAAGCACAGCAGATTTCAAGCAGCTGGATGAATAAATGATTCATTGTTGTTTTTTCCATCTTACTGAATCTGTGGGTTATTGGATCCAAGGCCAGCACTTCAGAATCTTAGCTCTTAAGCTCCAACTTGCCTCCCACAATGCTCTGCATGACTAAGTCTCCCTGGATCTCATTTGACACTCTTTCAGTGTTTGTTGCATTCTACCAAAGCTCCATTGGAGATAGTGTTGGGTTATTCACTACCTGTTTCTTCTTTCTCTTGCTTTTTTTTAGCACCTATTTTTCCTCCTGAATCTTGTATATAACTCTGCTGTTAGTCTGTGATGATCTGAGTTTGAGCTCTGTTCGTATTTGCCACCATTTTCTCCTGCGAGGTGTTTACTTTATAGTTGTAAAGTTGGTGTTAGGATTGCTAGAGATTTTTAGCCTACTATTAGTTATTACAGTAGTTGTGCGTAGTATGCTGCATTTTGTTACTGTTTGGTCTTTCTGCTAGTGAGCTCGGTTTTTTCTTGATGATTATGGACAAGAGTTTATACTTTCATAAACGCCAGGGATGTGGTCATAAACTTCCCCCTCAGGACTCCCATGACTACTGTGTCTATTGTTTGGGAGTTCTCTTGTAGATATTGACTGCCAGATCTGTGCCTCTTTTAGGGCCAGGGTATTGGCTGATCACAGGGACAAGATGGTTATGAAGGGACTTTATCCCTCCTATTTATTAACTGCGTTCCATTCCCTCTGTCTCACCCTCTCCATCCAAGAAATCAGTTGTGAAAGGGAAGATAAATAAGGAGAAGAGCAGAGACAAGAGAGGAAAAGAAAGAGATAAGAAAAGAGTAAAAGAAAAGGACAAAGAGGTCAAGAAACTCCCTGCTGTGGATAGGCTGGTGTATAAGGCCCCAGGGGCCTCTGCCTGCTTGGCTCCTATTGTTCATCCTGTGTCAGCACCTTCCCAGTACTGATTGCCACTTTTGCTGATTTCACCATCAGAGCCACTGCAGTCTACATCATTTGAGATTCCAAGCCCTTTTCTGATTGCAGTGCCAAAGTGTGGTCAACTCCAGAACCCCCTCTTGGCCTCTACTCTGGATCTAGAGTTCTTGTCAGAGCCTTCTCCTCCTTGGGTCAAGTCTTCCCTTTCATGGTCCAAGAGTTGGAACAAACCCTGCACTGACCAACTAAGCCATCTCCGATGGCTTCTACTAGGTGTGCAAGGTTTATGCAGAGTATTAGATAATTAGATTAGGACGGGATGATGCAATCTTTCTTAAAGGCCTAGATTGAGCTAGAGATCATTCCTTTCCCCTTGGCTCAAAGAGTGCAGAAAGCTGACCCTTCCACTCTATATTTAATTGCTTCTTCTCTGGTTCACCCCTCTGCACCTGTGACCCTGGATCCAGTGCCCCTCTGTGTTCGTTTGTATGTGCCAACAGCCTAGTTGACTTTGGCACTGACCACAGCCTTGATGTATTTGATCCCAGCTCTGTCAGAGCCATCTGCATCTCAGAGCCGAGGAGACTGGGTCAAGGGTTCTGGGCTGTAGTTGGCCCTAAGACTGTTGGGAGTCATCCTTGCTCTTAGGGGCTTCTGCCATAGACTGATCAGTGCTGGTTTGGCTTTGGACCCAACTGAGTGAGAGGCTGGGGTGGAGGCCTCTTCTAGGTCTGTGGATTGAGGACAGTCCTTCCCTAGTTGTCCAGCCTCTGTTTGGTGTTTGATCTGGAGAGGATCTTGTCTCTCTCAGGATGGGATCATCACTCACTGAGTTGGATCAATCCTGATCTTCCCATCTCCTGGGACTTTGGTTCTGAGTCATCTTGTCCAGAGATGGCCTGCACCAAAAGCTCTTGAGCAGCCCCAGATCTGAGACCCCCCTGATGCTTCTTTATTTCCATAATAAGGGAAAATACATGCTTCCTTGCTTGGACCTTCATTGCCAACTGAGATTTTATTTGGACAGGACCAAACATTTCAGAAAATCAGACCAGTGTTTTGTGTCCTGTTCTAGAGCTAAGCTTGGGAAAACAGTTTTTAAGGTCACTCTGTCGATATGGCTTTCTGACTGCGTTCCTTCATTCTACTAATGGTTTTACCCTTACCTGTCTTACCAAAGGCCCATTCTACTAGGGCAGTGTCTACTTCCACAGCATTCTTTGATCACACTTCCTTAAATTATATTTGTGCAGCAGCTATCTGGTTGAACTCTCACATCTTTGTGTCCCATTATAAACTTAACATTTAATCCAGATCTAGGACTTTTTTTTTTGCTCCACCATTTTGTGGAGTGTTCTTTCCTGATATCACTTAGTCTGGTTGGGGACTTTGTCCTTCAGGTTGAGGCAAACAGAACGGACGTTGGATGCAAAACTTATGTGCTTACCATAACAGTAGATCTGTATTGTTCTTCCATCTGTCTGAACGATCCCTCCTTTGATCCCACTTCCAAATTGTCATCAGTGTTTTTTATGGCTCTTAGTAGATCTAGCAAGCTGTTCTGAGCCTATTATTGAGACCTTTTTGCTCTTGGCCTGAGTTTCCCTTTAGGAGACACACTAGTAGGGCAAACTTGATCTGAGAAGACTTAGTCATGCAGAACATTATGGGAGAGGAGTTGGAGCTTTGGAGCCAAGATTCAGAAGTGCTGGCCTCAGATCCGATAACCTGCAGCCTGAGACGGACCGAAGACCACACAGATTTAATGTTATGGTAAGGTGCATAACTTTCATTTCCTTTCCACTCTTGTGAGTTACTGGTGCTTTTCTTGGAGAATGTAACTCTGGTGTAGCATCAGGATTCATTGGTATGTCATACTTTTGTAAGCCTCTAAATGAATTAGCATACTTGTGAATGATGTCATTGCTGCCTGTAAATTAATTAGCATACTTGTGAAGGATGTCATTGCTGAGGCGGTTTTTGTGACTGTCGATGTTCCTGGATGTGTATAGGAATACATTCCATCGCTTGCTTTTACACTACAAATATGTTTTACTTTTACTCTCTTCTGTCAAGTCAAACAGCATTGTATTAATAGGTAAATTGTGAATTACCCTCTTGGTTCTGTAATTTGAAACTGGGTTTTGTGCTAATTTTTATATTCGTATATCAGTAGCTTTTTGATTTAGTGACTTTACTTGGTGCCCTGATTATGTCAACATTGTGCAGACAACTCTCTCTCTCTCTGTCAGCCCAAGGGCTTCAAAAGTATCCTCAGTGGTATTTTTGCACTCTGCTCCATTGTCTGCTTCAAATTCAGCATTGTGTTTCTTAATTCTCAACATTTCTTGCACGACTGTGAATTGTACTTCTCACTGTTATTTTCAGACTTCACAGCATTAACACTTTCACTTTAATAATATATCTAGAGCAAATTTTTCATGTTTCTGTTAATTAACATACAGATTCTTTTTAACGTACTTGTCTTTCCTGTTAAATATCTTTGCAAAATGATTCTGTCACAGCTTCTTCAAAACTTATTAAATGCAGGTCATTTCTTCCACTTCAGGGCTGATTTTGTCTTCTCTGTTGCTGTTAGAATGCATCATCACTCTATTTCTCATTGTCATCTTTTTTGACCAACATTGTATCTTGCACACATTTTCCTCTTTTAAATCTTTTAACTTAACAGTATTGGACAGCTCAGTGGTGCAGCGGTAGCATTGTCACCTCACAGCAAGAGGTTTGCCAGTTTGATTCTCGGCTGGAATGCCTTCTTTGTGGAGTCTGTATGTCCTCCCTGCATTCATGTGGGTTTCTTCCGGGTGCTCTGGTTTCCTCCCACATTACAAAGATATGTGTCTGGAGTGTTTCTCCCCAGGCCTCTGCTGAAAACTGGCTTCATTCCAAGTTGGACTTTCCCTGTTAACAAATGTTAAATAAATAAATAAACGTTGTCCCTTTAATTTCATCACTGTGCATAGGTAAACAACTTTTGATCAGGTCAAGCCTACTCTTCTTAATAGTCCTCCCTGTTTGTTTGATAAGTTCTTATACCATTAAGTATTATGTCTGTTATTAATGGATAGTGCAACTCTCATATTTTGCAATCCTTTGCTATAGTTTTCAGCACATTAGCATAAGCATCTGTAGGCCCTGTAGGACATTGTGACCTTTTAAAGGGCAAATGTTGAGTAAAAGGCATAGTCTTTTCAGGCTGTTAGTACTTTCTGAATTATGCTGTAATTGTGGCTATCTTGTTTTTCCTCATTTTCTTGAAAGGGAACTGTACTGAAGACCTCTAGTCTTCTTGCTTATCTACTTGCAGAAATATTGTACTCTCTACCTTCTTGGGGTTCTTTGGTCCTGTGATTATAATGTGGAGTAAATCAGGTTTTTAGACCCAATGTTTTCAGTTTTTTGTTAAGCTGCCGTACAATGAGAACATTTTGTTGTTGCATTGGAACTATTTTTGTAACTCCAGGTTATCCTTGTACACTTATAAATACACTGGACATCCTTTCCCTGTTGCAAATTTATTTTTCAGTTGTAGTACATGTAACATTTGAATGGTCATCTGGTTGCTCAGTAAACTGCACAGATTATGTGGATATTTTACCAGCCTCCCCAAGACCATTACTGTGACTGCCTTTTAGAAGTAAGTATATAGCAGAGAATCAGGATGCAACTGCGAGAGCTCAGTAATAGAATTATGCAGTTAAGATTGTAATGCTCCAGTTCTTGTCAATGAAGAATGTCTGCTCAACATGTATAGCAGTTTATACTTTGTGTACATTTTTATCCTTATAACTTAGTCATTGTACAGGCTGCAAGGCAGTCAATTCCATGTTCGTATAAATGTCCTAAATTCTGGCACTCAGGTACTTTTGAGCAAGAGACTGCTACATTCAAGTAGTTGAAACAAGCTAAATTGTTTTCTTGCTCTCTCTCTAGATATAGTTGTAAGACACTGCGATCAAGAACTGGAGATAAGTTTTCTACTTGGCAAGCAGTCACCTTTTGATGCACTTCACTTATGTCTTTATTTGATTAATGTAACCTGATAGGTAAACTGCTCATAAATTACTTATAAGCATGAATGCTAGACAGTAATGCTGGTAGCAAAGGTTTTCTAACACTTACAGATATTAATGATAGATAATACATTGTAGTCAAACAGCATTCAGTCAACATTTCAAGATGTCAATATGTAAAAGCACATTTGCTCACAAGTACTATTGTTGCATAGTCCAGCACTTTTTATAGTTGTGGGGTCAGGTTTGAAAGGAACCTAAAGCATTTTTTGTTTTACTGTGATGTGCCATTTTATACATTGTGTTATCCAAGTTCACAGGGAAACAGGTGTTCATTATCTTTAGGCCAACATCAATGCTTTAATGCTTAACAGTAACCTTTAGTAAAACAAAGGGAGGCCATCAGAGTGAATGCTTTAATGATACATTGGACAGAAACAAATGCATGGCCTGAATAAGGGCCATCAGGGAGTTTGTGTCCAAAAAAGTAAGGTTTAAATTTATGCAAACTAGTAACAAAAATAATAAACTCAAATATCAATACTGAGGAACAACTGGAACCAAATCTCTTCCAAAACTTATGCCAACAAAGCTTTATTCCAAAATTGTCAGAGTTGAGCGCTTTCATCAAAAGACTTCATCAGAACTGACTTTCACAAATCCCATAAACATTTGTATATCAATTAAAAAACATTGTCAACCAATCATTGTTAGTGACAATTTTGGAATAAAGTTGTGTTGGCATAAGTTTTGGAAGTGATTTGGCTCCAGTTGTTCCTCAGTATTGATATTTGAGTTTATTATTTTTGTTACTAGTTTGTATGTGTTATGGTGTCTGGTGTAGGAACAACAAGTGAAGGGCTGGACAGTGGGTGCCCTAGTTGCTTAAATCATTCTCAAGGAGGTGATTTGACTACTTTATTGCAGTTGGCGAGCCAACAACTAGTCAGTTCCGGGATTCCAGCTTCACAGTGGCTGTTTCGGGATGTTGTGGCTAATAGTGGGTGTATGACTTTACCATCTTCTCAGAGGTTGCCAAATATATGTTTTCTGGAGAATTGGACAATGCGATTTCCAGGTATGGAAGACCAACAAGTTTGATTTTAATATTAAACCACAAAACATGTATAAAAAGCCAGTTCAGGGCGAGAAACCAACAATGCACATGAAATCGCACTGAAAAGGAGCAAAGGATGGGGAAAAAAAAAAAACGCCTTTATTATGTACACACACAAGTATTAAGCGCTTTCGTCTTTAACAATTGGGAATGCATCAGAATACGAGCAGGCATCAAACAAACAAAGTTTAAATAACCCTCCTTAACCCCAGATAGGTCGATGAGTTAACCAGTAAATTAAAAGCACAGTTAAACATTTGTACTAAAGAAGTACATAAAAAATTACATTGGTTGTGCATTGTTGATTTTAGTAGTACTGGAGTTGGAACCAAGGGAATCGAGGGAAGAGGTAGCTACTTATTCCGTAAAATACAGCTAGTCAATTTAGAGAACAAACTGATTGCTTTCAAAATAATTGCTGCTAGAAGATAATTATCTTCTTAAGAACATTTCTGCCAGACAATATCCAGATAGAACAATTACCTCTGGAATTAGATATTGAACTCAGACCTCAGTAGAGATGTGCTTTTTGAATATTATTCCACCAATTATAACAATATTTTCCCCAAGGTTGATTCTGTTTGTAATGAAATATTGCAATGGATAATGCATAAGTTCCAGGGAGACATAGGAGAGTATAGTATAGGGTGAACTTATCCTGATCCACCAATGAACAGGAAGAATCAAGGAGGAATTCAACCAATTTGAAGCAACCAGGAAGGAGCCGGAAAGGAAGTTATAAATAATGTTGAAAATGCATCCGCCCCTTTAGAAGTCAGCAATGTTTGGAGGTCCAAAAGGATCAGTTTAAAACAGAAACAGCAGCAAGGCCAGAAAGTAGCCAATGAGGACAGTTATGTCCAACAGGGAGCTCAACCCAACCGGTTTCCTGAGAAGAACAGGAATCAATGGAGGTGATTGAAATAGAGTGAATTTGGGACCTAAGACTGTGAGTAATACAGCAGGGGATTTTGTGTTATACATTTTTATGGATAAAGATATTTCAGCGTTTCTTGCTGATGTGTTGGCAATTGGTTTAAGTTTTATTCCAGCTAGATGAGCTCGTCTAGCCAATAGTTTGATGGATTTAAAGTTATGTACTCGCAAATCGAATTTATCTTTGTGGTTCAATAGTACTAATAATGTAATTAATAACAATAATAATGTAGAGCGTGAAAATGGAACTGGATTAAAGATAGCTAGTATTTTTAATCCCTGTCTGAATAATATAATCCGGTATCTTTGAGAAATTGTGTGAAGGGGACATTCGGAGCCTGCTCGCAAAACCAGCTAAGCATAAGTGTTGTAATTTAATAAAAAAATGAATATAAAGTTTTGAGAGATATGTGAAGACCCAAAAATCAGGGTTATGAAGCCAGATAAGGGGGGGAGGGCTCGTTATTATGGATAGCTATGATTACAGTAATAAAATGAATGCATTATTAGGTGAAGAATCCTCTCACAATGCAATTAATATCACGTATGCTAGAAATGATGTGATATTATTTCATAGGTTCATACTAGGCTATCTGCCCTACGGCATTTATAAGCCTAGCCAGAGTGTGTTTGGCTTTCGCCACCCATTTTAAATTAATTTTGCTATGCCCTTTTTTGAGGTTAGTATATACTGTGCCTTTGTCTAACAGTGACACAGAAGTGATGGCCGGGATAAACCTACGATCTCCCATCCACTCATCAAGATTCCTCTTGAAGAGAGTCAATGTGGGACTCTGCCTAACCTGGACTGGGATTTTATTCCAGAGTGAAGGGAGCCTCTGGGTTATGAATCTGTCCCTCCAGTATGTCCTATTTATTTCAGTGCTGAGGTTCAAGTCTCTCGAGCATGTAGCTCGATGGGATTTGGATTTTCTGAGGTGCAGCATGTCCATTAATTCCGGGTTGGACATGGCTTTATACGTCTGGCACAGATCGCCTCTGAGCAGGCGGTATGCCACTGAGTAGAGCTGGAGTTTCTTTAACCGGGCAGCATATGGCATCTGCTTGAGCCCTTTGATCCTCTTGGTGAGGTACTTTTGGGGTCTTTCCAGTTGCTGCAGGTGTCTGGTAAGGTACATCCCAAAAGGGGCATTGTACTCAATTATGGGCCTGATGAGGGATGAGTAAAGAGGCACGATGACCTCCCGTGATCCAGATGTGAATCCCTTCATGATTAGGTGGGCTATATAAAATGTTTTTCTAACCACTTTGGCCACGAGGTTGTCAAATGAGAAATTGCTATCAACTTGGGTCCCCGGGTCCCTAATGACTTCTTCTGTACTTAATGGATTACCACCTATGTGGTAATTTGTGGGCACTTTGTTTTTGCCAAAGGGGATGACTATACACTTTTTGGCATTTAGCTTGAGGCCATGGCTCTGGCACCAGTTGTCTGTTTCTATGAGGCCCTTTTGGAGGATGCTTGTGTCGGCTGGAGAGTCGATTATGGCGCCCAGTTTGCAGTCATTTACGAACTTGGTCAGCCACAGTCCTTTCGTGTTGGCCTGTACCGCCGAGAAATATATACCGAACAAGAGAGGTCCCAGGACTGAGCCTTGTGGGACGCCACTTGTAACTGGTTTGGAGTCTGACATGGCTCCAGCAATTCTAACCATGTGGGTTCTGTCCTTGAGCCAGTTTGCAACCCATCTAGTGACATAGGGGTTTATATTTAAGCTGGTGAGCTTATCTATAATGCCCGAGTGGGGTATTGTATCGAAGGCTTAGGCTGTGTGGACCACCTTCCCCTCGTCAATGGCCTTGGTGACTGTTTCAAAGAAATTGACCAGGTTTAAGAGGCAGGATCTGCCCTTAACAAAGCCAAACTGGGTAGGATCCAGTGTCTGTAGGTCCCCAATATCTTTATTTATGAGGTCCATGATGATCCTTTCCATAGCTTTGCAAACAAAGCTAGTCAGGCTTATGGGGCGATAGTTTCCATGATCCGTTGAGGCACCACCTTTGTGGAGAGGGACCACTGTTGCTTTACGCCACTCTTTGGGTACATATCCTGTAGTAAGGCTGAGATTGAACAGTAGTTTTATGTTTGGGTTTAGCTCTTCTTGGAGTTCATGTAGGACGCAGCCCGGGACACCGTCTGGTCCCATTGATGCTGTGTTTTTTGCTTTGGAGAGGGTGGCTCTTACCTGAGCATCTGAGATGTCAGGGGGCAGCACTCTGTTGGGATAGATATTTGCCCTTTTGGTGGGGAGGGGGGGGGGGGGAGAAGATTGCACTGAACCTGTCAGCTAGGATGTTGGCAATGTCTGTGGGTTGGTGTATTTTTGTCATTTTGGACTAATTCTGAGCATATCTGGGAATTCCCACCCAGATTCCTAACATAACTAAAGAAAGCCTTGTGATTATCCTTAGTGTCCTGTGCAATTTTTCTCTCGAAGCTGGCCTTAGACGATTTTATGAGTGCCCGTAGTTTTTTGCTAATACTGATCAGAGATGCCTTCCCTTTTTGGGATTTTGCTCTATCATTTCCTCCTTCTATTGTATAGTTTGTTTATGGCTGGGGTCCACCAGACAGGACGTCTGCCTTTGGAGGATTGGGTCTTGGTTTTATTTGGGATTGCATGATCCATGCATTCCTGAAGGTGTTCATAGAATGCGTTTATAAAGGATTCTGCAGTCTGGGCCGTATTTTCCATAGGCCTGGGGGCTTTGAAGGATTCCACCTCGGTTTTGAGGCATGTGAAATTTGCTTTAGAGAAGTTTTTCACTGTGGTTTTCTGGGCAGGGGGTGGGGTCGGGATGTGAATATCCAGTGAGATTAGTTTATGGTCTGATCTTACCAATGAGGGATACACTTCTGGTCTGGAGCATAGTGTCCCCATGTTGGTGATGATCAGGTCCAGTATGTTTTCCCCTCTTGTGGGAGTGGTAACAAGTTGTTCCATAGCATTTGAGTTTATAAATTCTAGGAACCTTTGGGCTAGGGTGTTGGAGCTAGAGTAAATGCTCCCAGTCTATGTTTGGGTAGTTGAAGTCGCCCAATATAATGGTGTTTGGAGAGACCTTCATATTTTCCAGTATTCTCAGGAAGGCCGAGTGGGGTTCCTGTGTTTGGGAGGGTGGTCTGTAGCAGGCTATAAACTGGAAGGCAGTTTTACCCACTGTTAGTTGCACATGGATAGTCTCTGATGCTTCGTGCTGTGCCACCAACCTGGAGGTGTGGGTATCTTTGATGAATATTGATATTCCCCCTCCTTTTGTGGTTCAGTCCAAGTTTTGGGGCCGAAAAGCATGGTATGAGGTATAACCTGGTAGTACTGGGGTGCTCTCGGGAGCCTTGAACCAGGTTTCTGTTACTGCACAGATATTGATGTTCTCCATGCTAAGGAGAGTTTCGAGTGCGTGCATCTTGAGGTTTACACTTCTGGCGTTGAGTAGCATTACTCTTAGTTTCTTATCCCTTGTGATACCTATGGAGGTGGGTTTGTCTTTTGAGCCTTGCCTAAAAAGGCACTATGGGGTAGCAAGAGTCTTTGCCAATATCCAAAGCCCAGGGTGACAGGTGCAAGCCGTCCCTAGCGAAGCATCGTGGCTTGTCGAGCATGTCATCCCAGGCTGACAGGCATTGATCCCCTTTGAATGACACCAATACTTAAGCCAATTGTTGAAATTGATCATCTTGTCTTCATATTGTGGCATCATTCTTGGTGAGGGTAAGATGCTACTCAAGGTCAGGGTCATACCGGCCTGGGCTACATGCTCAGAGAGCTCCTCTATGTCTCTTTTCATGTAGTCCAGGGAGGCGTCACAGGTCATTCACACCAGCATGGACAATGACTGAGTCATATTTGTACTTGCCTTGGAGTGACCTGAGTGCTTGTGTTATGTGGCGGATCCTAGCGCCCGACAGGCAGCTCACCGTGACCTTCTCCTTGTTCAGCCTGGTGAGTGGGACGTCAGTGTGCCTGACGATAGAGTCACCTATTACAAGTGTATTAGGTTTGTTGTTTAGCCTTAAGGGCTGTGACTGTTTGGCACACTGGCTTTGTGAGCTATGTGTTGCACGTGTTTTGTTTTGGGGTAGCGGTTGCTTGGGTGTCTGCTTTGGAGGTCTCTGCTGCTTAGGCAGATTTTTATTTAGAGTCTCTGAGTATGTTTTTGTGTGTTTATATGTGTGGTTTGCTGTCGTGGTAGGTCTATGTGAGACTGGAATTGTAGTGAGTGTGGTTTCCTCCTCCTCCTGACTGGTTACGCCAGTACTGAGTTGAGAGAGCTTAGCCTCCAGTTTGGCTATATGGTTGCATCCTCTCACATGTGTTGGAATTTGTTGGGAGGGGGAGAGGGTTGTCTGTGTACATGAGGCACTTGTAACATTGCCTCAAGATTCCTAGATTCACCAGCTGGACTGGAGAGGAGATTGACAACTGACCTTTGGACATGCTAGAATAGTATTGGGAATTCCTTTATAATTGAAAAAAGGGCCAATGGGGAACAAGGTACTCAAGGGCAGTTTGTGAGGGTGTAGTGCTTTTAATTTTTTAGTGCTGACTTATATAATTGCTTTAGTGAGCAAGTGCCAGGTAACTTAAATGCAATGTGTTACAGGTAACTTAAATGCAGAAACGACAAACAGTAACTTTCTTTCAAGTGAAACAAGGAAATAAGTACATTAAGCAATGCAGATATCACTAGGGATCCACAGAAGTGCTAAAAGGCCGCGTTTTAGGTGGAATTAGCGTTTCAGGGAAATAAACAAGCATACAAACAAAGCTAGATTCAGCAGGCCTGGATCTAGACTATGCTACAGCAAACAAGGTGTACCAATTTCAGTAAGAAACAGTTGGAATATGCAGGCACTATAAGCCTTTAACCAGAAATTCCCAGCTCAGAAGGGTCAGAGTCCAGCCTCTCCTCCCACAAGAGTGCAGACCGCGATCCTTCTTAATGTGAAATAACTGGCCTGAAGCCCAAGTGCTTAAACCAGAACTAATACACTTTTAGAATAACAGACACTGAGCCCTCAATCAGCAGTTCCCAACTTAGAAGGATGTAAGCTACCTGTTCTGCCACTACAGTGCAGACCACAAACATTCTTAATGTAAAACTGGTCTGAAGCCCAGGTGCTTAACTTGATATGTTATTGGAGGAGTGAATCACACAGCAGGCGTATGAATTTATGGAGAATACTGAACCAGTTATAGCTGGGATTTTTGGTATTCCTAAAATACACAAATCAATGTTGGATTTGCCTTTTAGACCTATAGTGGATTCAAATAGGTTAGAAACTCGTATAAGTAAGTTTATAGATGTATTACTAAAAGAGTCTGTGCAAAAGGTCCCCCAAATTTGTAGGGATTAATGGCAGTTTTTGTCAAGGATTAATGAATTAGAATTTGAGGAGAATTCCATATTGGTGACATTGAATATTAATCTTTATTCAGTTATACCGCATGTCATGAACTGGGGCTAGAATGGTTTGAATATATGCTATTTCAGACTGGTGATTTAAGTACTGATAGAGTTAACACAGTCACTAATTTAATGGAATTAGTATTGAAGAACAACTTGTCTTTTGAGGGTCAGTTTTATAAGCAAAGAACAGGGGTAGCAATGGGAGCAGCAGGCACCCCTCTCTTTGCGAACTTAGTCATGGCCTGGTGGGCAACACAGTATGCATTTAACAGTGAGTATGTTCACTCCTGGTCGTATTATACATTTTTTTTGGATGATATATATTTATTTTATGGGTAGACTCAGAGGATAGCTTGAAGGAATTCTTTGAATGTATAGGGAATACTATAGAATTCCTCACATTCACCCATCAATGTGATGCTAATAAGATTTTCTTTATAGATGTGGAGTTATCAAAGGATATAGAGAATAGAAGATATTTATTGACTGTATATAGGAAACTCATTTAATCCAATACTTGCCTCCACTGTAACAGCTGGCATCCTAGACATCAGAAGAAAGCTGTGGTAAAGGGCCAGCTGATGAGGCTAGCAAGAATGGTCGCAGTTAAGGAGATATTTATGGATGAATGTAACAGGGTGATAGAAATGTTTAAAAATAGAGGCTATCCTGATGAATTTTTAATGGAAATAAAAAACATGAAGTTATGGTAAAAAGAAATGAAGGGGTATATAAACCCATTTTTTGGAGTTGAGGTGGAGAATATGGAAAATAAGGAAGTTACAACTTCTAACAGTACTGAAGTAAGGAGGGTGGAGTTTGGGACTTCAGGTAGTTTTAACAACAATAAATTGTGTATATCCACATTTTCTCTGGATAGCTATGAAATTATTAGAATTTTGGAAAGAAATTGGGTGATTTTTTTACAGTCAGTAATGAAGTTTGTAGAATGGTGGGTGAAAAGCCATTAAGTGTCTATAGAAAGGATAGGTCTATTAAACAGTTGTTGGAAAGATTTAAACCTAGGAGTAATGTACAGCCAAAGGGTGTATATAAAGGTGGGAGATGTTCCCAATGTATTAGTCAGTAAATATATTAATATTAATGGAAAATTTATAAAGCCTTAGGTCACTATACCTGAAATGAAAGGGGTGGTGTATATTGTTTGCTGCCAGTTTTATCCTGATTTTTATGTAGGCAAAAGTAGTAGAAAGCAAGTTATTGAATGCCACAAACCCAATCGGCCTAAACATCTGTTTTAAAACTGTGACAATTAGTTAGAATGTTCAAATGTTTTGTACGTGTGTGTGTGTGTGTGTGTGTGTGTGTGTGTGTGTGTGTGTGTATTTATATATATATGTGTGTGTGTGTGTGTGTGTGTGTATGTATATATATATATATATATATATATATATATATATATATATGTATATATGTATTTATTTCATATATTTTTAACATATAAATCGTTTTCAATGCAATTGGTTTTAAATGTTGGTTTATGAAAGTACATACACCCATTTTTAATTGTTTTAATTGATTTATTAACATTGTTTTTTAATTAATATATGTGTTTATGAGATTTGTGAAAGTCAGTTCTGATGAAGTCTTTTGACCAAAGCGCTTAACTCTGACAATTTTGGAATAAAGTCGTGTTGGCATAAGTTTTGGAAGTGATTCGGCTCCAGTTCTTCCTCAGTATTGATATTTAAATTTATGCAAACCCATAAAACTGTCTTATTTAGTATTGAAATCATTTACATAAGTGGCTTAATTCTCTTCACAAGGCAAACCGTTCCACAGTCTAGCAGCTTTAATATGAAAATAGCTGGACTTGTGCTTTGAAGAAGGTGGTTCCGAATGTAAATCATTATTACAGTTATGAAAGTTGAGTCAACAATTCAGTTAGCAGCTAACCTTTCATCATGTGAAGATGACTACCCTTCCAGTACTGTGACCCAGTTTCTTTGCATTTCTTCTGCTTTATTACTGTTTGATATTGAATAGTAACAGAAGAAGCCCCATGTTGAATTAGTGGCCTTAATAGAATGGCAAGTATTGGTACAAGGACGTCTGCTTTCCTTGAACTTGTACTTCATCAGATAAGATAAATTATACCCTTAACCATTTTTGAATGCAAACTGCACATGCAATGTAAATGAAATTCCTTGGATATCAGACTGCCCACATCCTTGCAGTGGTTCATTGCAGGTGCGAGTTTTCCTTTTTATTGCATATTGGTGTGCCATATTTCCTATATCAAAAAAGTGAAATGCAAAACTCCACTCTTGATGACATTAAATTCCTTATTCTGTAAAGATCACGAAGGTTTGATTGTTGCAAACTTGCTGCATACAACCTTGGAAAGAAGAAAAAGTGATGTTAATATATATTTTTAAGGGGGGGGGGGGGTTAAGAACTAACACCTGGGGAATACCCATTAGATTTTCTCAATGTCAAAAAGTGCATTTCCATTTGTCATCTTGAAAGTGCAGTCAGTAAACCAATTCAAAATCAAGTTAGTAATTCAGTGGTTGGCATTACATAACGAGTTGAGATGGTATCACATCATATGGTGGAATGTGGTCATATGCCTTAGACAGAAATAGTATGTACAGTTAACCCCAAACCTAAAACATCAGAAGTATTACACTAGAACTGCATCAGTTTTGTTATAAAAAAAAGGTGTTTACCTGGGCTGAGTTGGGAAGCAAAGTGTGGTTGTTTATTAGCTAGAGGGCATAGGAGTCAGATTACAGGCTTTTTTCCCCACTATAAGGCAAGTTTCAAGGCTCTTTGTTCAGTTACAGAGAACTCTGCAACGCTTTTCCAGTGTTTCAACTGCTTCCATAGCAATCCAAACTAAGATAAAAAATATTTTCTTGATTAACTGCACTAGTACTTGCTTTATACAGTGATCAGGACTGCATAGCCGGCCTTAGGCATAGGCCAACTAGGTGGCCGCAGAGGGCGCTGCTCTAGCAGGGGCGCTTTTCCAGTAATCTTGATGGTGTAGGTAAACCAGGGTGGCGTTGGGGGGCACTATGGAGACCTTTTGCCTAGGGCACCAGTTGACCAAAGGCTGGTCCTGCAGGACTGCTTCCCAGCATTTTTAAAGTATGTATTTAATTTTGTGGCAAAAATGCTCATTGTTGGCTTTTCTAGTCTGTGTGCCTCCAAATCTCTTTGCATAAGGGCAAATTAGCCAGGGTCTTGATTGTTTAGTAGTTTGTTCTTTAATCTGCACTTGAGAACTGCTTTTGCTATGCTTTTACATTATGAAATTCCAGGATCAGACATCTTGTGGCAGAAGGTGTTTATCTGGCATCTCTGAGTTGGGAAGCACTGCAGGAAGCTCAAAGTATGGTTATTTATTGGCTAGAGGGCATAGGAGACAGTTTTCAAGCTTTTTTTTTTCTCTGTGCAGTGCTTTCCTTCTGGCCGTGGCAGATAGTAGCTAACAGTGGCTTGTGTAGCAGCAAACTCTTAGACAGAAAATTTACCTCTGAAGTTAGGATTAAATCCAAAACCTGTTAAACAGTGTGGCACTGTGCAGAAATAAGCTTAGAGCAGATAGCTTGTGCATTGAATAGCACTACCATATCCTAGCATTATATAACATCTTGCCATTAACGCCAGAAACTACCCTGTTAAAACCTAATCCTTAATCCTAAACAGACAACCCTATTACATGACTAGACAACATGGGTATGCAATTTGAATGTGTCTGTGGCCATCTTGGTAGAACACTGTATGTAAGAGATGTAAATACACAACTTCCTTGGAGGCAAAAATCTTGCATGCAAACAAGGTTGTCAGGAATACTCTCCCTACATCTCTCACACATATACCGTTCACCACATGCACAGATTGTCTTATGCTGAGGCGCTTAATAGAATACTTCCTATATCTCAAAGACCTCAAAAGCCACCTAATGGCAGCACTGCTCATCAGCAATCACTAAAGCACACACCAAAAGCAACACCAAACATTTCACATAAGCCTTCACCTAATGTTCTCCCAAGTACAAAGCCTATAAGGCAAGCATACACTTTACCTAATACACTTTTCATTGGGAACTCCATTGTGCAACACACATATGCCCCAGTCATGAGGTTGGACAAGGAGAAGATAATGGTTAGTTGCCTGTCTAGAGCCAGGATCTGCAATATCTTGCACGCAGTCAAGTTACTGCACCCAAGGTACCGGTATGATTCTGTCATAGTCCATGTGAGTGTAAATCACCTAAAATATACTTCATTGGACCATATGAATAGAGACATAATGGTTCTCTCGAAGTATGTGTCACAGATGAGTATGAGTCTTGAACTGAGCAGCATTCTACCTTCACTGAGGATGTTGCCATAGTATGAACATAAAATGATTGATTTTAATAACTGACTTAGTTGCTGGTATCGCTTCAGGGGATCGAATATCTGTCAGCATGGGATAATGTGGTCAAAATACCATGTCGCTTTGCCAAGGAATGGGTTGCACCTGCCCCCCCCCCCCCCCCAGCTTTGGATATTGGCTAAAATGTTATACAACCCCTTAGAGCCTTTTGTAGGCTATGCAAAAAGGCACCACTACCAACACAGTGAAAAAGTCTACAGGCAACTTTAAGGTGTTACAGCTGAATGATCATAGCGTAAACAAAAATCTGTACACCCTTCAAGCCCTCCTCACTCTGGAAAATTTAAGCATCTGTGCCATGACCAAGACTTATTTTAAAGCAGTAGAAAGTACTCCAGAAGTGCAAGGCTATGGTGCCTTCCACTCGGTTGGACCAACAACAGTACAGACTGCAATGAAAGGTGAAGGTGTTTTGATGTTACCAACCAACATACCTCCAGGTTCTTTAAACAAGATGATACCATGGAGCTTATCCACATTGCAAGTCACCATAGGTAAGGTCCCTCACCATATCACAGCTAGTGACTGGTCACCATCTATGCCCCTAGAGTCTCACGACTCTTACCTAAACCTACTAGAGGGGCTCACCATCCAACCAAACACCATATTCATGGGTGATTTTAACTACCCTCCCAATATACTGGGAAACATACACTGCCTCATATTCATAGGCGCAACACTTCATGAACTTTATAAACACAAACACCCTGGAAGAGATGATGCATGCTCCAGCCAGAGGATCAAACATACTGGACCTGATACTCACCAGAATAGGAGAGCCCCGCACCCCCCCCCCCTTGTGTCACATCCTCACTAGTGAAGTTGGATCATTTTGAAGTAAAAATCAACCCAGAAAATCCAGATAAACCAGTAACAGTTAGGAAATACTCAAAGGTAAATTACATCCTATTAAATAACAGTTTGTCAAAATTCAAGGCTCCCCCCATCCCTGAGACCACAGCTACCTATGTAGAATTTTTCAGAGTTACTATACAGACAGGCGAATGACTGCTTATAGGCTGCCATACCTACCAGAAATAAACCTAAAACAAACCCTACTGGTTGAATCCTCAGCTAAACAGGGATATATAATAAAAGAAGAAAACTCGTGGGCAAAAATCAAGAAAACCATCTCTCTTTAAGTCACTTGCTCACTTATGCACCTAAACAAGAAACTAAGAGGTCTAATTAAGTCCAACAAGGACAGCTATGAAGTCAGGATAGCCTTGCAGGCTAAAGACAGTTAGAAGGCCTCTTCAGCTATGTCCATAACCTTAGAGGTAACACACTATAGTGTGCTGAGATGATGGTGAACTGTACCACCTACACCAGTCAGAATAACGTAGCAAATCTACAGGCTGATAAATTCAGCTGAACCCCCCCCCCCCCAGTTCCCTCCAACATACTTCCCTCCAGCTATTGGCAGGGGCCAGTGCTAGCAGCACTCACTAAAGCCAAGAGCACCGCCTCCATGGTTCCTGACAATATCCCCCGGTTGCTTCTTGAACAGTCTAAAACATGACCTATCAGGGCTACTTGAGGCACTTTTCAACTATAGCCTTTAAACAGGCTAAATTCTAAGTGAAGGGAGGACTGCAGCAGTCATTCCCTTCCACAAGGGCAGACCATCAGCTAACCTAGGACAATACAGACCCATAGTCTAACAGGCATAATATGCAAAGCCATGGAATGAATTATAATGGAAATTATAAAAAAAGGACATTGGGAAACTGCAGGCAGTGGAGCCGTTAAGGAAAGGTCATGCCTGTTTAATGAGGTAGACTTCTTTGAGAGGGTCACCAAGACAATGGACGAGGGTAAAAATATGCATGCAGCATATCTTGGCCTGGCTAAGACATTTGATACAATACCCACTCAGGCATTGTGACAGGCGCTCTGAGGTAGGTGTAAACCCTCACATAACTCGCTGGTTTGCCGGCTGACTCACAGGACCCAGGAAGTCAGGATCAGTGAGATCACCTCCACCAAGAGACTGGTCACCAGTGGAGTACCCCAGGGGTCTGTGCTAGGGTTGTTCCTGTTTGGCATCTACTTCTTGGAACTCAAGACTAAAGTTAAAGGCCTCTGGTTCACCAAGTTCACAGAAGACTGTAAATTGGTAGCTATTATAGATACCCTCAGACACAAACATCTTGCATGTGGGTTTAACACAGACAGATGACTAGTGCTAAAACTCAGTGCCAAAAAATACATTATAATGCCCTTGGAGTAATTAACTTGTGTTGACAGTTTCCGAAGAGTCATCCTAGTAGTAAAGCATCTAGGAACATATGTAGGTACACCAACATGTATCTAAGGTAATGAGAAAATCATTCAATGTTGCCCAACTTATTGATATGGATATGGCATCCAGGTTCAAGGAAGTTATAGTACCACTCTACATGGCCCTTATCAGACCTATCACTGAATATAGTGTCCCCTTTGGCGTGCATCTAACCATCCACTTACAACAGTTGAAATGCCCACAAGGGTTTCTCACCAGGAGAATTTAGGGCATGAATACCCCGTCGTACACTGATCACCTAAAGGGTCTGTCTCTTTATTCAGTCTCCTACAGGCGAATGAGAGGGGATCTTTGCCTGGCTTACAGGACTTCCTCAGACCCCGCCTTGATGGATCTGTTACACATGCGCAAAACAAATAGCACCAGAAACACTAGATCTGGGAATTTGACCTTCGCTTGTGACATAAACAGAACATGCTGGAGAGAGATGTGTCCCAAAGGATTCTCGCAGTATGAAATAAGATCCCCATCCATGTAAAACAGAGTTCATCCCTGACCTTATTCAAACAAAACCTTTACATTTGGATGGAAAATTGTAAATTTACCCCTGGTCTGGCCCCCATGTCCCTTCTGGACAGAGGTTGCCAATAAGAATAGTATTAACCTGACGAACACCCCCCTCCCCAACAAATCCTTAGCTGTCTGCCTACTAACATGTTCCATCCTGTTAGCCCCCCCCCCCCGTATGATACTTGGGACACAAATAGTTTGGGGTTCGTCACTAGTCTTGTTAGGGCCCTACAAGTTGTTAGCCTAGTAACAACCTACAAGCAAGAACAGCTATTAATGAAATCATGCTGGAAAATGTTTAGTGTTTCTACAAGCTGCTAGGCATTAACCTTAACAAGATTTGCTGAAAGACCTTACCTAGAATAATGTTCATACTTTTTGGACATTAACTATCATGATCAATGTGGTTGCCATCTTTTATAAAGGGGTACAGCAATAGTGGATTTCCAATACAGATGTATATACTTGTTTTCTAAGTATTTTTAAATTAGACAAATGGTTGGTCATTGCGTCATAAATGTTTTTCAAAACAGTCCTAGGAATGTTATCAAGGCTTGCCATGTCAGATCTCATATTGTCAAATACTTCCCAAGCAAGAGTAATACTAACTTTAGGGTAGGTAGAACCTTTCATAATGGCTAGTAAAGATCATGGGCTATCAAGCTGTGTGTATAAGGTGCATTTCCCACTTATTTGTCCAGTTGTGCTTAGTGCCTTACACGTCCTGTTTTTTTTTTTGTTATAATAATGTTAAGGCAGAAGGAAGCTCTGTAGCTGCTTTTTGTTTGACTCTTCCTTTTCAAACACTTCCATCTCCATAGATAGATTCCCTTTAGGATTTTATAGCCCTAGACTGTTGTATCAGCTGAGAAGTCTACAGTAGTAGTCATCCCCACACTGTGGGGATCTGCCCTGTCCCATTAAATTGGTGGAACAACATCTACTGGTTTACTGTCAGAGTTGCTAACCGTGCTTCTTTTCTCCAAGCTGTCATTTCTGAACAACTCATGCTTTTGTACCTACCCTTTTTTCAGTTCACTGCTGGGCACAGGCCTTGACTGATTAATCATGGGAGTTATGTCCTACCACACCTCAGCCACCCCCCAGACCATCCAATATATTTGCTTTGATCTCCACCCACAGTCACACCTTCAAGACCCAACTCTTAAAAAAGACCACACCAGAAAACCAAATAACCCTCTCTTCTCACTACCCTCATAGTCAGTGCTACACTATTACTGTAAGTCTTGACCCCGACTTCCAACTTCCTAGACAAACACAGCACACATCTGGTCAGTAAAATATTCTTTATTCCACATCTTGCCCTCTTCACCTCCTCACCCCCTACAACAAATACCAAACATCTTTATAATACACTTACCCAACCAGTTGTCACATCGCCATGTATTACTTTTACTTCCATAGCTTCCACATCAACTGCATTGCCCCTAGTGATCATACCGACCCCACTCCTCAACTCACCACTGTTAGGATCACTCTTCTATATAATTATTAAGATTCAAATATTTTTCTGTCTGCCTAAAAACATAAAAGACCTTCAGAATGTCCTCCATAATCTTTATACTCCTAAATAATAACATTGAACCCAACCCAGGTCCAACAACTCCCTTCCTCATCATCAGAACTACTCTTTTGCTGTTCTGGCCTGTGCCCTCCTCATTGTTCATAGTGTCAGAAACAAGCTAGGCCACATCAGTGCTTTTATTTCCCAGTACAACTCAGACATTCCATTAGTCACAAAATCCTGGGTCAAACAAGACTCACCCAATTTCCAACTTTTTCTCACTGCCTACGTGTCAGCGATGCCAGACCAGGTAAACAGTCTGGTGGAGGCTCTCTGATTATGTACAAAATAACCTAAACCCAGAAGTCATTGCCCAGGAAACTCATCAGACTCTGGTCATAACTGGATTCTACTAAAATTTCCAACTCTGAGACAAACCACTACTGATCGCTACAGCCGGTCTGCCAGCCCCTTCTTTCCTAAATAAATTCAGATCATTCATCAGTAACATCCTTAATAACTGTACATAATTATTATAGATGCCTTCAGTCTTAATTGTATTGGCCCCCTTTCATCCAACATTGGTACTTTCCTAGCAAGCCTAGAACTCGTTCAACTCATAAAAGATCCATTAAGACCTAACCCAGATCCTCCAAACATTCCCCACTCAACCTGATTATTACAAATATACCAAACTTCATCTCCAACAGAAACATTCTGCCACCATCACTAAGCAACCATTGCCAAATCACCTTTACAATTGTCAACCATCCTATAAAACTGCTGCCAATATTAAAAGCCTTCATAAGCTAGATAGCACTAATATTCACAGTCTTTAAAACCCTTTCTCACAGTCCACAGCTGAAATCGTTTACTCTCCTTACTTGATCCTAATACAGTAGCTGTAAGCCTAACCAACTTTCTCTTTCACCTGCAAGACAACTTCTTCCCACGTATCCACAGGCTTTATAATTCCACCAGAACATAATGGCTATCCATTAAACTCAAAGATCTTTTAATTGTAAGGGATGAAACATGGCAAAACCCCCACAACTGAAAACTGCACCTCCTTTATAACCTTGTGTAACCTAGCCAAGAAGTCCATCAGAAGGCACAAAATCCTGAAAGAAGTAAACTACCCTCTTACATTTCCCCAAACACTTTTGGAAGGAAGTTGACATTCTTACAGAAAGAAAATCTCCTCATGACACCCTCTCTACAAATACCATTCACTGTGGTGCAACAAAACTTTCTCCAGATGTTTCTTTAAAGAATTTAGGAATCTCCCATCAATAAACTCCACACCTCCTTTAGATCATGCATTGCCCATTCTACCACCATTCATCCTTCTCATCCACTTCATATGCGTATGTCCCTAAGAAGTCTCTGTTCTACTTAAAAGTATTTCCACTGACACCCCTTCCTGGCTCTGACAACATAAATCTCTGGTACACATATCATTGCAGAGAACATCTATATCTTCCTGTCAGCCACATATATAATCTGTATCTCACATGAAACGTTGTGCCACAAATTTGGAAAACTGTTCTAATTAAACCCCTTCCAAAGCAAACCAACTCAAAAGATATCACTCACTTCTGTCCAATATCCTTCCTCCCAATTCTGGTCAGACCTTAGAAAGGATAGTCTACACCCATCTATCTCTCTATATCCAGAAGTACTACCTGTTTTCCATCAAACAGCAGGGATTCTGGCCTGGACGAATTGCCATTACATCACTTTGATCACGAACTGATGACATCCTGCAAAACTCTGATATTGTTCTCTTTACAGGTACCTTATTTATAGACCTGTCAAAGGCATTTGGCCTTATTGACCACTGTCTTCTCCAAAACAAACTAACTGAAATTGGTATCAGTCCAGATACTACTCCCTGGTTTAAAAACTTCCTCAGTGACAGGCAGATCAGAGTTGGCATAGGATCCTCCCAATCAGAATCTGCACCTATTAGCAAAGGTTTATCACAAGGATCCATTCTTGCCCTCACCCTATATTATTAACATACTTCCTTGTGACCTTCCCCGTGTCTCCCACTTATCCTGTATGCTGATAGCATGGTCATTTACTGATCTGATCACTCTTTCAGCAACATTCAGTGCCAGTTCCACTTAGACATGCATGAACTCAATGGCTCGTAAATTACTTTTCAACCGCACCAGACCAAAACTATGCTTTTTGAAACTCCACAGAAAGTTCATCAAGCACTTGATACTTTGCTTAACTTGCACAACCATAGAGACAACCTCCACCTTCAAATACCTAGGACTATGGCTTGATCAGTCACTAAACTTCCATTTACACACAGACAAAGTGAGAGCCAAAGTAATTTCCCTCCTCTCTGGGCCAAAAAGATCTTCCTTTTTGCATCCCAAACTGACCAGACCAGCCACTGCCAAAGGAATTCTCCTTTCTCAACTTGAATATGGGCTTTCAATATTTGTTTCTGCCTCCAAGAAAACATCACCATACTCCACATTATTGTTAACAGCATCTTCTGCTTCATTACAAACTCACTAACTGTGAGCATCATATTACCATAGAAAAAGCAAACTAACTATCCATAAAACAAAAATATAACCTACTGTTAGCATCCCAACTCTACAAATGACTCCAGCTATACACATTTACTCCCCTTGTAATTAGACTTCATAAAAAACCTCCTTATATAACCTGAAACACTATATAACCTAAAAGACTATTCACAAGCCACATCAACTCTCATTACCCATAGAACCAAACTCCATATTCAGTGTACATGCTTTCTTCTGTCAGGCACCTACTCTTTGCCAAGCTCTCCCCATTGACCTAAAGGAAATCAACACTTATTCCAAATTCAGAATGCAACTCAAAAAGCACTTCTTAATTCAAGTCAAATTCTCCTGCTTCAACACAGGACATACTAACACACTATCCCTGTTTCCTTTCCAAGTCTCTTCTCCTTTCTCAAGATTTAATGAAGATTAATCCATTTTAGAAACTAATGTATATATTGTACATTACACTCTGACAGTACATTGCACTGTGCTTGTTTACTAGAGTGTTTTATGTACATTTTTTTTTCTGTGTAACTAGTCATAACTGCTCTGTTACTGCTCACACTGTATTTTTTTATTTGTGAAGTGTTTTGTATTTCACCTGGACTGAGCCTGAAATTAGTCAATATTAGTCTAAATGTAAATTTCAGAGAAATGTTCACTGAAGATACTGAAAAGAGAAGCACATTCAGTATACACATTTATGTGAATTTAAGATTAAAAGGAGCAGCATATGATATAATTAAAGGCATCTTTTTGTATTTGCCACAGTATTATTATTAGCCAAGGCTAGTTCATAGTTGCTTTTAGTTTTCCATATACAGTTTGACAAGACCTCTATAGCAGTTTTTAAGTCTCAGATGCTGGATAACTTCTGTAGTTTTCAATAACTGTAGGTTTCACCAGTGGTGTAGAGAGATAACGCCCTGACTATGATGCAAACAAACCAAGTTTGATTAGCAACTTGGGCACTTGACAACAAGGCAGAGAAGATGGACATGCTGCCCTGGGGGATGGGATGGGGACATGCTGGATATCTCTCTGCCCTGGTGGAAATAGGAGCTGGAGATTAATGCTAGTAGTTGAGAAGGAGAAGAGTAGGTATAACTGCTGTATGTGCCTGGGGTGGGGACGTGCACTCATGCCACTCTGTGGATGTTGTCAGCATGTCGGAGTAGATGAGGGGCAATGCAAAAATCTACGCAAGTCGCAGAATGACGGCACCCATTTGGTTCCCCCATTCTGCTATTGGAACCTGACACCTTGTACCCCTGTTGACTGCCGTGTGGTTTGTGGTTTGGGAGACCATGTAGATTCTCCCAGTAGGGACACCCTCCTGGAGTGGGTAACACGGGGGGGGGGGGCATCAGGGTTTGGGGAACTCAGAGATGGAATAATCGGTGCAAATATTTGATGAAGCCTGAAGTCAGCTGTGTCAGGCAGAAAAAGAGAAAAAAAAGTCCTTTCTCCATAGCCACCTCTTCATACCATTTACCTTGTCAGTTGAGGAAATCCACTAAGGGAATTTATTACTAAACAGTGAGCTGATATTTCCTGTAGGAACCAACCTATGTATTTCACTATAAAAGTCAGCCCACATTTTTTCATGTATTGCCTCAGGCATTTTTCAAACAGCAATACCAGATAATGTGTGGCAGTAATCTCTGCACTAAAATTTCCTTGTTTTAATATATTAAAGCCATTGGTTTGTTGCTAACACGTGTAAACAAAATGGTTTGAGCTTTTGAGCTGCATAGGGATGTGTTATCATAACACACATTTGCAGAGACATCAGAATTACTTGTTATTTACGGTGTGTTACATAATCCATAGTTTCAAATGTAACATTTATTGTTTGCAGCCCCCATTTGTAAGACTTTCTCAGAATATTTTGTTTACATAAACTAGAAGTAAACACAGCCAATTTGGCAAGTAGAAAATTATAAGCACCTAATACTCAATCTACCCTGTTATTTACTAAAATGATAAACAGTGCAACAAATCCTCAGTATCATAAGCATTTAAATTTCAGTTTGTGTAGAAACCCGCAACCTTAAATATCTCTGTGAAGGTATATTAGAATTCCTGTAATTTCACTGTGATCATGGTTGAAAAATGTATATGATTGCTGTTCCAGGGAAACATAAATTGAAATCCCCTCACCATTATGATATTTGATAAAACGATGCGATAATCTGAGTAATCCATCAATTTGGTAGGTGGTCTATCTAGGCTATACTAGGTTTCAGTCAGTAGAATCAAAGCAGCATGCTGACAGTGCACAATGTATTGTAAATTATTGCTTTTGTTAATTAAATTTCATACATTAGAATGAAAAAATTATAATTTTTCTTTATATTAGAACCTGATGGTATCTGTCATCATATTCTTGTAAAAAATGTAACTAATCTAATTACACCTTATCATGAAGGGATTCTCATCTAGATCAAGGGAGGTCATAGTCTCCCTATACTCATCACTCATCAGACCAATGATTGAGCACAATGCCCCATTCGGAATGTATCTGACCCGACACTTGCAGCAGCTGGAGAGGCCACAAAAGTTCCTCACCAAAAGGATAAAGGGTCTCAAACATCTGTCCTATGCTGCCCGACTGAAAGAACTCCAGCTCTATTCAGTCGCTTACCGCTTGCTCAGAGGTGACCTTTGCCTAACATACAAGGCCATGTCAAACCCAGATTTGATGAATATGCTTCACCTCAAAAATCTAGATCCGTCAGAGCCACATGGGCGTGGGACTTAAACCTCGACACGGCTATTAATAGGACGTGCTGGAGGGATAGAGTCATCACCCAAAGACTCCCTATGCTGTGGAATAAAATCCCGGTATATGTGAGGCAGAGCACCTCGCTGGCCTTGTTCAAGAGAAATCTTGACCAATGGATGGGAGATCACAGATATACCCCAGGGATTACCTCAGTGTCACTGCTCAACAGAGGCACAGCAAAATAATGGGTATAGTTCCCCATACTAAAGGGGTGGCGTAAGCCACAAAACTATGGGCTAGGCTTGTAAATGCCCTCGGGCAGATAGCCTAGTATGAACCTATGAACCTAAGAAGCAAAAATTCTATTGTCAGTGTGCAGTTGATGATAACATTCTATGTCGATATACATATTTTATTAAAAAAAAGGTTCTTAAAGTGTGCATGCAGCATCAAAGTCAAGCCCCATTCATTTCAAAAGGCTGTTGTACATACTACCTGTGCGAACTTGAGATGCAATAAGTCTAGAGGAAAGAGTGTTGTCACAAAATAAAAGACTAAATTTTTTGATGTGGAAAATCAAACACTTCTTTGATCATTTTTTCTCATTCTGTGTGGAAGTGTAACACCTTTTAAATCAGCATTAATGTGGATGTAACATTTCTTAAGGGTGTCCATTCATTGTAAGTACTATATCTCTGATATCTTGTGATTTACAACCAGATAAACAAGAAACTTTGTCCTTTTATCTGTTTATCTTGGACAAATATTATGCATTTTTTATAGGATCATAGGAGGTTGCTTGGCTGTCGACTCGGAGGTCATTTCAAGCTTAGCCATTTCATCCCAGTGCAGTAACATAGATAATCTAGTCAATACTCTGGATTTTATTTAGTAATGACTGCCCATGTCCAGCAGGGTTGTGGGCACTATCCGCGGCAAGAATTTACAGTACTCCATCCCCTCATCTAGCTTCCTTTTGAACAGTGTTATAGAGGTGCTCTGTATTACATGAATTGGCAGCTTATTCTAAAAAAGCGGCAGTCACTGGAAGACAAATCTGTCCCTCCAGCATGTCCTATTCAATTCCCAGGCCACATTTAGGTCCAGTTTGATTTACAGATGTGTAGCAAATTCATTAGGTTTGGGTTGGAGATTGCTCTGTAAGCCAGGCATAAGTCTCCCCTTAGAAGTCTATGCAATACTGAGTATAGTGACAGGAACTTTAGTTGGTCTGTGTAAGGCATATGCTGGAGTCCCTTGATCTTAGTTAGAAGCTCTGAGGCCTTTCCAGTTGCTGCAGGTGCTTGTGCTTTGTACGGTACATGCAGAAAGGAGCGTTATACTCAATTATGGGTCTGATTAGTGACGAGTGTAGAGGAGTTGTAACCTTCTTTGCTCTAGAGGAGAGGCCTTTGCTAATCAAGTGTGCTATGTAGAAAGCCTTTCTTACTGCAGTAGACACATGGTGGTCAAAGTTAAGGTCACAGTCTTCTTGTGATCCCAGATCTCTTACCACTCTGTAGGTACATAGGGTATTGGTGTTAATTTAATAGTGTGAAGGGACATTGAGACTGTGACTAAGACACCAGTTGTCGGTCTGCGTAAGACCCTACTGAAGTATAATGACATCATTTGGGGATTCAGTAATTGCACCCAGTTTGCAGTCATCAGCAAACTTGGTCAGCCACAGCCCCTTAGTTTTGGCCTGAACGTCTGAGAAATATATACCAAACAGTAGGGGGCCAGCACTGACCCTTGTGGTACCTGGCTGGTGACAGGTTGGTTGGTTGATATGGAGTCACCCACTGTGATGGTGTGTGACTGGTTTGTGAGCCAGTTGGTAACCCATCTTACAACAAAGAGGTTTAAATTCAGTTTGCTTAGTTTATCAGTAATGCCTGAGTGTGTGATTGTGTCAAAGGCCTTTGCCAAGTTGAGGTATGCTGTGTGCACAGATTTACCCTGATCAGTGGCCTTGGTCACACTTCCGAAGAAATCCACCAGGTTTAACAGGCAGGATCTGCCTTTGACAAAGCCAAATTGGGTCAGGTCCAGGTTTTGGAGGTTGCCTATGACTTTATTTAAGAGGTCCATGATAATACATTCCATGGCTTTACAGGTGAGGCTGGTCAGACTTATGGGTCTATAATTCCCTGGATTTGTTTCTAAGCCACCTTTGTGCAGGGAAATAACTGTTGCTGTTCTCCGTTCCGCAAGAACAAAGCCAGTGGTTAGGCTGTGATTGAATATGGTAGTTAATGGTGATGCTAGTTCATATTTTAGTTTGTTTAGAAGACAGCCTGAGATAACTGGTCCCATAGAGGCTGTATGTTTTGGCTTAAAGACTTTAATGACCTGCTGTTCAGATATGTAGGGTGGGGGGGGGGGCAAGCTTTGTGATAAGTTTGGAGGGGATAAGGAATTGAGATTTTTGCCAAATCTGTCTGCTAGCAGGGTTGCTATCTCTGCGGGATTAGTGTGTGTGATACTGTTAGTCACTTGTTCAGCACATGCTTGGGTCCTACCTAAGTTTTTCTCAAAGTTACCGTTAGAGGATTGAACATGTTTTCTTATTTGCCTGTTGAGGCTGAGGAGGGTGCTTTTTCATTGTTGGGGCCTCTCCTTAGTTTTCTTAAACAGCAACATTTTGCATTTGTTATAAAGTTTGTTGATGCTGGATGTCCATCAGGGTGGCTTTTTTTTACTTGGTGCTCTGGCTTTGATTCTGTCTCTGGAAAAGCCAAGTCTATACACTTATACAAGTGATTGTACAGGGCTTTAGTGTAAGCTTTGGTGTAGTTACCACTTCCACCTGGGGGTGGGGCTTGGAATGCATTTATACCTTCACCTAGAAGGGTATACTTTGCTTTGGTGAAGTTTTTTTAGTCCGACTTCCCCCTTTGTGAGTTCTGGTGTTAGTGCCAGTTTGAAGGTGACTGATTTGTGGTCAGCTTTAACTAATGAGGGTCCAACAGTTGAGGTGGTGCATATGTTTGTCATGTTGGTGAAGACCAGATCTAGTTTGTTTGTTCCTCTTGCTGGGGTTTGAACATTTTGTTCCAGGCCATTTGAGCTAACAAAGTCAAGGAACTTTTGCACTAGTCAGGTAGGGCTAGAGTAGGTATTCCATTTGATGGTGGGATAAATGAAGTCCCCCATGACCAGAGTGTTTGGCAGTGTTTGGATTGACTCCAGTTTGGTCAAGTAGGCCTCGTGCACATCATGATCTGTGGAGGGGGATCTCTAACTAACTATGACTTGAATTGGGTCTTACCCACAGTAATCTGAGCTTGGATTGTTCCATATAGTTATCCAGTGTAACTAGTCTGGAGGTGAATTTCTCTCTAATATAGATATAAACACTGCCTTCTTTGGTTCTCACACATTCGTTTTGCAGTCTGAAGGTGTGGAAGGCATTGTAGCCTTGCAAGGCAGGGGTACTTTTTGAGGCATTGAACCAGGTTTCTGTGACTGCATAGACGTCTGCATCCGCCAGTGATAGAATTGATTCCAGGGTGTGCAGTTTTTGGTTAAAGCTCATAGTGTTTAGCAGCATGACCCGTATTTTGTTATGGTTGGCAGTTTTCATGTTGGCAATTTTGTTTTTGAGACCTTGCCTAAAAAAGGCACTGTGGGGGAGGCAAGAGCCTTTGCCAGCAGCCGAAAGCCTAGTGGTGCCAGGTGCAGTCTGTGGCAAAGCAGAGAGGTTTGTCAGCCATGTCATCCCAGGCTGACAGAAACTGGATCCCCTTTGACTGACATCAAAAACTAAGCCAGTTATTTAAATTGATCATTTTTTGTTTATACTGTGGCATCATTCTAGGTGAGGGTAGTATGCTGCTAAAGGCAAGGGATATACCTGCCTGGAACACATACTCAGAGAGCTCAATCATGTCTCTCTTCATATCGTCCAATGAAGGACGTCTAGGGTCGTTCACTCCAACATGAGCAATGACAGTATCATAATGTTACTTGTCGAGAGACCTGAGTGCATGCGTGATCTGACGAATGTTATCACAAAGTGGGTGCTTTCAGGACTGATGTAGGAGGTGCTCTGTAGATGGGTATTTCTGATGGGGCTTTTGGCTGGTGGTTTAGTAGGTCACTGCTCACTGGCAGTACTTCATAGACTGGAGCTGTACTAAAGATGAAGACTACACTAATGTACTACAGCTGTGTCTAAGGGAAAAATTGTCGAAATTATCCATCTGGCTATGGATACAATTGAGCAGTGGTGAGCACTGCTACACGATGCCCAAACAAGCAGAAACCCACTCAAATGCAGAGCTTAAATATCATAAGCTTAAAAACTAAAACAAAAGTGTTTTAAAAAACTCAAAAAAAAAAAAAAAACAATGAGGGTTCTTACTGCAAGCCCTAGACCAATCACTCTTCACCAGACAGGTTCCAATCAATACACTTCTCTCACAACGGTGCAATAGGGACCCTTCCAATAAAAGATGGCTTGGAAAATATGCTCAGAATACAACAGCCACTAGAAACAGGACCAGGTGCAGCAAACCTGTATCTGGACTATGCTACAGTTACTAACCATATTTATTTAGGTTGGAAACACTAAAAAATGTTGTAAACAGCAGAAAAAACAGCAGTGAGTCACTAAAACATGTTTTTAACAGCAGAAAAACAACAAGAAGACACTAAAGAATGTTTTAAACAGCAAACAAATCAGTTATTTAAAACTCTGCTTGATAGGAAAACAGAACAGAACACATACTTTGCAAACAGTGAAAATAGCAAAAATAAGCCTTGCAACAGTGAAAACAGCATCAAAATATGATTTAACAGGCACAGTAAGGCAGACAAATGCAGTACAAACAGTGCAGTTTAGTTTACAGTATTAAAATACCATATTAAATGAGCAGAACACAATAAAAAGTGCAGTAAACAGTATAATCAAATAAAAAACAGGCAAGTTATGGCTTTTGGGAAGCTCAGAAGCCTCTAGTCATCTGGTTTCTCAGCTCAGAGTTGTGGCTGGTAGCCCACCTCGGTTCAGCTTTGTTCAAACAAGCAGAAACCTGCTTCAGTCCAGGGCTTAATTATCAGAAGCTAAAAACTTAAAAACTAATTAAAAAACTCAACAGAACCAATGTGTGCTTACTCCAAGCCCTAGACCAACCACCCTTTGCCATATTGTTTACAGTCAGCACACTTCTCTCACAAGGGTGCAGAAGGGCCCCTTCCAATCAAAGATGGCTTGGAAAATGTGCTCAAAATACAATAGCCACTAAAGACAGACCCAGATGCCGCAAAAACTGTATCTGGACTAGGCTACAGCTACTAGCTACACTGATTTGGTCAGGAAGGACTAAAAAATTTTTAAACAGCAGTGAGGCACTAAAGAATGTTTTAATTAGCAAACAAATCAGTTATTTAAAATGCTGCTTGACGAAAACATAACATATATTTTGCAAACAGTGACAGTAGCAGCAGTTATTTTGCAAACAGTGAAAATAGCAAAAAAAAAGCTTTGCAACAGTGAAAACAGCAACAAAATACAATTTAACAGGCATGATAAGGCAGACGGCAGTAAAAACAGTGCAGTTTAGTTTACAGTATTAAAATACAGTACTAAATAAGCAGAACACAATAAAAAGTGCTGCAAATAGTATAATCATGCAAAAAGAGAAAACAAGTAACTCAGTATGTACTCATATAATTCAGTAGTATATTATAACTCATTATTTTATTTGTATTATATATATATATATATATATTCTTTGTCTATGCTATGTACATATTTAATATTCTTGTTAGGTTTTATTTGTATAATGCTTTTTAAGAAGTTGATTGTAATGGGTGGTGTTAGAATGTTGCTTTATAGTTTGATTTGCTATTCTTAGTCACATGTTTTATTGTAGATGTTATAAATGTTTCATTGTTGCAACTTGGTTTTATATCTGAGGAAATTTGTTTACTTTTACAAAAGAAAAGCGCTTCATTAAAAGGAGTTGTATGTTCTTACTCATACTGCAGTTTCCAGTTTTTTGTTTTTAGTTCTAGTCTGTTTTGCCAACTGTTAGATTAACAGCCTTCACAGGATCGTTGTCAGTATTTGAAGATCCAGGTAGCAGATTGTCATCTGAAATAGAAACAGTATCTCTTCATTGTTCTTCACTTTCTTTTAAAGTGCTACCTGTGGGAGAATCCTGGTTTTGATGAAGGCACCTACTACTCTGATTATTTAAGGAATTATCAAAACCATCTTTACTTCCTTAAATCTATTTATAAGAATCATCAGTTTTTGACACAACCTTATCAAGATCAAGCTTAAATTCAGCATTATAGGAACAGTTACTAATTTGTCATTTAATATAACATTTAAAGGGCCAGCAGTGTTAACTTAAAATGTGGAAGCTAGCACTATCTTGAAAGTCAGGATTATCTTTCACTTGCTCTTTCATATTGAATGGATCAAGCCCCACCAGAACTATTCTCATAATGAGTTCTGCTTTAAAAACATGTTTTCATTTGTTTTTGTTTTAGCTTTTGTTTAGATATAGGAATGCCAGTGGTTCTTACTCTGTTTCACATGAGTGCTGTCATTGCACTAAAGCAGAGGGTACATTACTACATTTTCATTTGAAATGGCACTGTTTGACGGTTTTTTTTTTTAACTGACTCTTAGATGTTGTATATGCGTTCAGCTGTCACACCTAAGTAATAATGCTTTATTTGTAAATCATCTTATAGTGAGGTAAGGAATGTTAACATCATTGTTGGAGCTTCCCTTTAACATTTATTATTGTCTAGTCTTAACCAATAAGGTCCTGTTAATCTGAAGTATATTTATTTATCTATTGCTTTTGTTTACCTGGAAAGTCTTGACTGGGCACAGGACCCTTTTTCCACTGATGGCTATGGAGAAAGTATCCAGTGTAAACAAATTACATTGATATTAATGCTCTATGCTTTAGAGTGACATTTTTTTTTCCTTGTTTTAAACTATGTAATAATATTCATTATGATGTCATTTAGATTGTCTAGAAATTTTTTAAGTCCTACTCTTGTTTGGATAACAATATTCTTTGTCCAAGTCCTACCAGTCTGTAATCTGTTAATAGAGCTCATGATATATCTCTTATCTCTATATGTGGAGCTTTTCTCCCCGGGCCTCTACTGAAAATGGAAATATATCCAGCTAGACTAGCCCGGTTAACAAATGTAAAATAAATAAAAAATAAAATAAAATTATATACATAAACATAGTCAGGTGCAAAGCATTTGCAGAACAGGGAGTTGAGTAATGTTTTATTTGAAGCCTGAAAGACTTTATTGATTGATCTTTTCCAACTGATAGAAGGATGGATTTCCAGGTTTTGTACAGTATGTGATAGTAGAGGGAGTCATCAGCAGAGTTGTTAGGTTTGAGTATAAGTAGTTAGGCTTTCTCAGAAGAACACAAGAGTCCTAGTTGGATGGTAAGGTTGTATAAGGTATGTTAGGGATGGACAGTTATTCGGTTTACGTACTACCTTATGGATAATAGAGAGTTGATAATGTATGAGTTGGTGGGGTAGTTCGAGTCACTTAGAGGTCTCTGAGTGCCAAACAGTGGTGTGATCAACAGGGAAGGTTGCTGCAAATTTTGCATCCTTGTTGTAGCACTGCTCAAGCGTGTTTCGATGAGTTAGTTGGATGCTTTTAAGTATAAGTGCAGTGGAAAGGAGGGTAGTGGTGACTTGAGGTCTTGCAGTGTTAGGTAGGGTTTGGCCTCAGAGTTCCACATTTTTGTTGAAGTTTTTAAGTATGTGATCTGTGTGATCATTGAATTTTAGGACTTAAATCTATATGAGCTCCTAGTAATTTGGTATGGGTGACCAGTTGTATTTTGGCGTTATAAGAGGAGATAACAGAAATGGATGACATTTTTTATTGCAAGGTGTTTAGGAGTAATCCGAAATAGTTTTGATTTGTTGGGGTTAGGTAATAGCTGGGAGGAAGTTGGACAGTTTTCTACTGAAGTAGAAAATTCCTTAGTCAGCTGTTGTAGGGAGTTAACGTTTTTCACTGTGCAGCTGACGGTCAAATCATCTGCATACTGTACTAAGGTGGCATTCTTTAATGCCAGGGGAAGTTCATTAACAAAGCTGGATAGAAGGTTAATTCAGGTGCCTGAAGGGCAAGGTGAGGGACCTACAAATGTTGTACTTGTAATCTTTGTACTTCTGTAAAAGAATGTTGTGAAATGGTCATTTATAGAATGGCCCCTTTTAGTATAATTGGTTACTTTAAGTGTGAAACCAAAGGGGTAGCTAATCTTGCTACATGCAAGAACTGCCCCGTGTTTTATGTTAATAAAACTGAACGTACCTTTAAAGAAAGAATATACGAGCATACCTATGACATTAAAAGGCAAAATCTAAATAATGCAGTATCCTAAGCATATTTACCAGTATTCTGAACACAGCTTTTTATTTCAGATCTTAGTGAAAGTAACCATTAATCCTTAAGGGGAACATAGAATGAATGACTAGAAGCCAGATAACTATTTTGGCAATTAAAAACAAATGCTGACACTCCCCCAGGGTTAAATTAAGTTGTTTCATTGACTTGTGCATTAAAAATTAAGTCAGCGGTAATTTAGGATCAAAATAATCTTTAAAATTGTTTATTCTCTATATGTTTTTATATTTTTAAATGTTTTATACATTTACTGTCTACAGTATTTGTCTGTGCGTTATAGTAATTAAATGCTTATTATATTTAGTGGTCACAATATATTTTGTGTTGCTTTTATGTGCTATGTCTAAAGAAGGTCTTGACTCTTTAAATATTTTTAGTCTATGCTTGAAATGGTGTAATAAATCACATGGTTAAACAAAGGTATTAAAATGAGGACTTGAAGAATCTGCAGTTGTTCTGAAGAAGTCCTGTCTGATATAAGGGATGAAAGCACTTAGTGAGTTTATTTATATGTTTTTTTAAATCAATTAAGTGTATAGCTGCCCAGTTTTTGCCCCATGTGTTTATTTTGCATGAGAGTGATGTGTTGTACAGTAGTCTTTTGGAGCGTTTTTTATTTGGTTATCATTAACAGAGATACTAAACAGGGATAGGACCAAGTATGGATTCATATGGGACTCCCAACAGCTACAGGGAGAAAGGCTGAGATATCAGTCAGCCATTTCATAGCCTGCTGTTGATTAGAGACATAGCTAGAGAACCAGGATAGGGAGGAGATGTCAAGGTCTATATTAGAGAGTTTTTGTAAAAGTATAGTGTGTGAAACAGCGTCAGAAGCTTAGGAGGGATCAAGAAAGAGAGCTGATGCAAGGTTACATCTCTGTTTTTGTTGGCTGTATTAGTAAAGCGGAGGAGGGCAGTGGGGTATTGTGGTGGGGACCGAAACAACACTGAGGGAGGGAGGAGTGCTTCTTAAATGATAAAGTGAAGTAGTTGGGACTGAATGCATTTTTCATGTATCTTAGATAGAGGGGAGAGAAAGTCTATGGGGCTGTAGTTAGTGAATTTGATTGAAGGACCATCTTTGTGGATGAGAAAGATGTAATATTTTTTTCCATAGAAGAAGTACCTAATATTATTTGATAGAGCAGTTTATCAGTATAGAGCCAGTGTTAATCTATGGCCTCTTCTGTGATTTTTAGATATTCGCCTGATAGGCTGTCTGGTGCTGGAGAGGTGGTTTTAGTTTGAGTTGAAGTTTTTTTTTTTATTGTTGGTGGTGGGGAATGACTGGAAAGAGAGTGTTTGTGTGGGCATATTTAGGGTTGGGTTGTTTCTCTGCATATTGTTTTGATGGTGGCTGTTGAGTAAGGAAGAGACTGAATGCATTGTCAATATTTGTGGGGCTGTTTGATTTGAGTGTTGGTGAGTTGTGTTGACTGGCCATTATTTAAGAACTGATTTGTGGAAGACCAGAATAGATTCGGGGTTATACTGATTTTTAGTCTGGAGGATTGTATAGTACTTTTTGTGAGATTTAATGTAATGTCTAGCTGTTTCTAAAGCTCTCTGAATTTTTGCTGACAGGAAAGAAGAAACCCAAGGAAAAAACAATCAGTGGACTAGCCTCAAAGTCGGTTAGAGAAATACCAAACCAGCTGAACTATATGTAAAAGCAGGCTTGAAGGGAGTAGTACTGGGCAATATGGTAATTTAATTGTTGCACAAAATTATTTGCATACATAAATGTTAAGGTTATTGTAGCCCTAGTAGTAACAGTATGACTGGGGGATAGCCTCGTGGTCTAATGCAAGCTGTTTGAACTATTAGACGGTTGCAAAACATAGTTTTTATGTATTTGTTGTTATATTGTAGTTGTTGCAAAAATATAGGTAAAAATGCTGACTGAAATAGTTAGCCTTTATAGCTAAGGTCTAAGCTTTTTCTTTAGTTTTCAACTGGGTTGAGATACCTGAGACTACACCCTATATTTCGGTGTATTTGCCTTTACATTAAGATGTTGTTATTTTAGTGGGATTTGTCTTGTAAAAAGAATAAAGACAAACGCAATTTTGATGTTACTACTGCTTAGCCATCAATTCTAGTTATGAAATAACATATCCATGCAATAAGCGCACTCTATCCTGAAAAGTTTCTTTTAAGATCACTTAATTTTCACTACAGCAGCTTGGTGGCGATTAGCTTCTATGTTTTAGAGGGCTTTTAGGAGACCAATGTGTGCTGATTTCTCTCTCAGAAGGAAGTATCAAGACAGGGTCTAGGAGATGAGAGGTGAGTTAATGAGAAAAGAGGTGCAGAACAGAGCAGATTACAGTAATGGAAGATGCAGAAAGAAGAACAGTTCCGCTTGGAACATGTCCTCACAGTCTCACCAAAGCAACTTTCTCTAGGTATCCTTGTCTTCCCAGAAGCTGCACTCCAGGGTGAGATAGTAGGGATGGCATACTGTTCACATTTTATGTATAAGACAGTATACTTGCAATCTAAACTTTTGATTATAAGTACTAACTATGCTTTTATGCTATCAAATGGCATGTCTTGCTGCACAGGCATTCTTTGCTATGGTATGCTAAACTGAGCAGTTCTACAAAGCTATGTTATTACAAGAAATGAGGAAGTACAAACATTACAAATATGAGTAAAACAAGCAATGCAAAGTCACATGGAAAGGCTAAACAGACTTTTAAAAAATAAAAACTTGTAACTACAGAGGAATGATAGTGCAGCAAGTAATGGTTTAATATCCAGCCTTGAGATGATTTTTGAAACTGTATAATGAAACTGTAAGAATGCTATCCAAATTCAAATAACATGAATATAGTAAAGTTTTTCAGTATGGCTTGCAGACTAAGTCCTTTCAGAAGCATTCAGTGTTCCATGCAGAGCAGAAGCAAAGTTCTAAGCTTGTATATATTTTTGTTGCTTATAGACTGCATTGACGGTTCTGAAGATGATGCTCATTCAACTTTGGGAGACTGCAACCAGCACTTAAACAGTTCCTGTTACCCTTCTGCATGTACTGACATCCTTTTAAGCTACAAGCACCATGATGTGTCCTTTGGGATGGAACAAGCTTGAAAAGAACATTAATCAAGAAGGTAGGTATCATTTCTGCAGACTGCATTTATGTGTAATGCAGCCAAAAAGGTACATATTCTGCAAATGGGTAGAAGACCTTTCATTTAGGTTGCTTTTAGGATTCATCCTGTAATTGTGGCATAGGAGAAGATTGGCAGATTACTGCAGTCCTCCCATGCATTTTATAATGGAAATTACAGCATGAATAATACATATTCTTTGATGCTGTTTCTTGTAGCAGTCTACTCGTTTTACAGATTTCTGCTGTAGCTGTCTCTCTTTTCTGGCAAGACTTTTTCCAGAAGTTGTTTAAAAGCATCTCATTCTTGGTGTCAAAAGTATGATGTATCACATGTAAATGGGATACTTGTAGAGGTTAGTTTATTTTTTCTCACTGGTACCCTGTTCATTTCTTAATTTTCCTTGCAGCCGAAGCATAATTCAAAATCATAGATATTTTCTTATGTACTAAAGATTAACTTTATTGATCATTTTAGAGCACAGTATACATTTCCAATATTTATTTATTTATTGGCATTTGTTTACCATTTTTGTCTGACTAGGCCTAAAAAGACCCCTTTTCAACAGAGGCCCAGGGAGAAAAGCTGCAGTACAAAAATGTGACTTACCATTAATGATTATCCCACTAGTAATACGACAAGAACACTCCTTAAAATCATTTAAAACTCATCTAAAATCATACTCACTTATTTGCTAACTTTGTACATGTGATGTTCCTGGATACTCCCAGACTCTTATTGTCACCACTCTATTATGTAACTGGTCATAATACAGATACTTCTTCACAAACTCTGTCTGACTATCATCTACCCCTCTCCATTACTATCGCTATCTCCCTTTTAACTGGATCTCCACAATACTCCTTCATAATTTGTAACCATTTTTATCCTGTAATTACTTCATTGTCTCATACTCTGTATCTATGTTAAGCTGATTCCATTTGAAAGCAACTAAAGTCTTAGAAGCTTGATATTAGCTAATGTCTTACTGCATCATTACTCGTTTAACTGTCATGTTTTCATTAAATGTCATATAATTACAATTCTGTTTATGTACAATTACTATTCTATGTATATACATTTATTATTTTTTGATTAACTGTCATATCATTACTAGTCTACGTGTGTATGTACATTTATTAAGTCTTGTATAGCTGCCTTCTACTCATTTTTAAAATGGAGCATTTCTCCCAAGGCCTCCACTGAAAGTGGAACTTGTGCCCAGTCAGCCTTTCCAGTAAACAAAGCAGTAAATAATTTCACTTTTTGAGAGTTGTAAAACAATGCAGAGTCATGAAAGATAGTAAGAAGTGTGAAAGGACGAGACACGTAATACATAATGCTGTAGAGTACGATTTTAAAACAACAGTGCAGTATGATGTAATTTTGTGATAATCTTATACCACTGAAATGACACTATAATTATACTACCATACAAGGAAAATAATGAATATAAAATGTGGTGAGATGCAGTTTGGTAGGCTGACGAGAGAAAGAAAAGGTGAGGTGAAGGAAGTTAGTAGAATAGAGAATAAAGCAGGAAAGATAAGTGAAAAATACTGAGAGTGGGAAAGTTAAAACAAATGTAGGTTAGAGAAGTGAGAGGAGTAGAATGAAGGATACATTTATAAGGGTGCCTTATGGAACAATAGAGAGGTGTAAGCAGGGAAAAGACCAGAGTATGATAAGGAAATGGAAAGCTGAATTCACATGAATTGTGACCTTTGATTTTTATTGCAAGTAATGTTTTTTGTGTTCTAAATATTTGGATTAAACTAAGTTAGTTTAACCAGAAGCTGATCAGGAGCACAACCATGTACTTGGCAGATAGTGAGTTTTAAATGAGTTTAGGTTGCTGATTTGTTTCAGAGATAGACCAATGGAGTTCCTTGCTTTTGAAACATAATTTGGGAAAAGCGATTTACCACTGAGTTATGGGATTTACAATAGATTTTTTAAAGTTGTTTCAGGTTTCAACTTTGTTACTTAGAAGTTAACTTGTGACTGTTTCTGCCATTTCACACTGAGCTAATCGGAGGAAGGGCTCTGAGCTAACGAATCTGAGATATATAACATTAAGTATCCTGTTTTTTGCTTATTTCTGAGTTATTTATAGCACTTTTATTTTGCTCTGTGTGAGGTATTAAGTAGAATTTTCTACAGTTGTTAAGCATCTGGTTGGGTTTGTTTGTTCTGATTTCCTGCTAGGAGTGTACCATATAACTTGTTTGCATTTAAAAGCATTCTCTAGAGTCTCCTTGATCCTTTATCTGTTTAAACATTTCTGCAGTTTTTTCTACCTAAGTAGTGTTGGTAGTGTAGCATTGTCCTTACTCAGGCTTCTGTTTTGGGCCTACTTGTTTGTTATTAGAGGCTGTGATTCTGAGCACATGCCCCAGGTCATCATAGCTTAGCCAGGGCCAGTACAGCATTTCAGTGAGAGTGAATTGTTTGTGGTCATTCGCTGACTGGGGTTGCCTGGACTACGCCTTGGAATAAGCACCTCATTGGTTCTTTCAAGCTTTTTTTAAAGTTATTTCAGGTTTCAACTTTGTTACTAAGAAGTTAACTTGTGACTGTTTCTGCCATTTCACACTGAGCTAATCGGCGGAAGTTGGAGGAAGGGCTCTGAGCTAACGAATCTGAGGTATATAACATTAAGTATCCTGTTTTTTGCTTATTTCTGAGTTATTTATAGCACTTTTATTTTACTCACTGTGTGTGCGGTATTAAGTAGAATTTTCTACAATTGTTAAGCATCTGGTTGGGTTTATTTGTTCTGTTTTTGTTTCCCACCCTCTCTCCCTCTTGGTGTCCTGTTTTTATACTTGGTGGCTTTGCAGTTGCCCACCCCTACTTTAAATTTGATCTGGGACATTCCCCCCAGTCAAGTGTCATTACCTCATTCTACCTATTCCATGGAGAACATTTGAGAAGGCCAGCCCAGTTAGCTTCTGCTCTTCCTTTCCACTTTACAAAAAATATATATATATTTTCTAAGCTTGTTTCCTGTTTTTCGTATAAGTTGTCTAGTCCAGATACAGATTTGCTGTATCCAGGACTGTTTGTAAGCTTCTGAGCCTCCAAGCCTTTCTGTGTCGGAGGGAAGCCTTCTAGCTTAATTTTGTTTCTTAGAACTGGCCAGTTTTCTAGTTTCACCACTCAAATCTGTTTCTTTGAGCTCAGCACTTGTTCAGAACTCATTGTAAGCACTAAATAAGCTACAAATTACTACAGCACTCAACTTTCCTCACTTGTCTAGAGGAAAACAGTTTTTAGTACTTAATAAATAAGCACCTATCCAGGCATGTCTAAGAGTCAACTCCTGGTGTTTTCTCCTGTCTACCTCATGAATCTGGGAATCTTTGGGCAATGCAGCAGTTGCCTCATGTACACAGACAACCCTCTCCTCCTACTACCCAACACTACAACCTGTGAGAGATGCACTTATATAACCAAACTGGAAGCAAAGCTCTCTTCACCCAAGACTGGACTAGACAGTCAAGAGGAGAAGGTAAACACTTGCACCACACCACACTCATCACATAGTCCCTCAAAACCTACACCACCAAAACACACACATAGAAACACAAAATACACACCTACATTCATGGAGGCTCTCAAAAAAATGCTACCCAAGCAACAGGGACCTCCAAAGCAGAAACACAAGCAACCTCCACCCCCCAACACAACCCAAATGACACCTAGTCCACAAACTCAGTGTGCCACTCAACCACAGTCCATAAGGCATAACAACGTACCCAACACTCTAGTCATAGGTGACTCTATAGTCAGGCACACTGATGTTCCACTCACCAGGCTAAACAAGGAGAAAGTCACTGTCAGCTGCCTTTCAGGTGCCAGGATCCACCACATAATGCATGCACTAAGGTCACTCCACGGCAAGTACAAATATGACTCTGTCATTGTCCATGTTGGTGTGAATGACCTGAGACTTACCTCCCTGGACTACATGAAAAGAGACATGGAGGAGCTTTCTGATCTTGTAGCCCAGTCAGGTATGACCCTAACCCTGAGTAGCATCCTGCCATCACCCAGAATGATACCACAGTACAAGGACAAAATGATTGACTTCAACAATTGGCTATGCTTCTGGTGTCATTCTAAGGGGATCCAGTATCTGTTATCCTGGGATGACATGATCGACAAACCACAATGCTTTGCTAGAGATGCCCTGCACCTGTCGCCCTTGGGATTCCGGATACTGGCTAAGGCTCTTGCCACCCCATATAGTGCCTTTTTTAGGCAAGATTCATATGACAAATTCACCACCGTAACAGGTACAAGCAAGCAAAATCTGAGGGTAATGCTATTCAGTGCTAGAAGTCTAAACCTCAAAATGCACTCACTCGAGGCACTCCTTAAAATGGAGAACATCGACATCTGTGCAGTGACAGAGACTTGGTTCAAGGCTCCAGAGAGCACACCTGCATTACCAGGCTATAATTCATACCACACCTTTCGGCCACCTAACTTGGACCAAAGCACTACAGGCAGAGGCGTGTCCATATTCATTAAGGATATCCACATCTCCAGGCTAGTTGCTCAGCATAATGCATCTAAGATTATCCAAGTGCAACTAGCTCTGGGCAACACCGCAATGCAAATTGTAGCTTGCTACAGATCCCCCGCTATGCCCCAGGATTCCCACTCCTCATTTCTTGATACACTGGAAAATATTAGGGTACAGCCTAACACCCTAATAATGGGCGATTTCAACTACCCCACCATTAATTGGGAAAACTACTCATGTACCAACTCTTGTGCTCAACGTTTTCTGGAATTCATAAATTCCAATGCCTTGGATCAACTTATCCACACCCCCACCACGAGCAGCAGTATCCTAGACCTGGTCATTACCAACATGGGCAACCGGTGTTCCACACCAGAGGTCAATTCCTCGTTGGTCAGATCCGATCATAAACAAATCACCCTAGACATCAACATCCCAACCCCACCCCCCATTAGGGAAACCACCGTAAAAAAATTCTCCAAAGCCAACTTCACACTTCTTAAGACAGAAGTGGCAAACTTCATGACACCCATGCTGACGGACAATAGAGATACGACTGCTGAATCCTATACAATTGCACTTTATAAGCACTTACATGAGTGCATGGATTGTGCAATCCCTAACAGAACCAAGATGCTATCCTCCAAAAAAAGGAAGCCAATCTGGTGGTTTCCTGCTATAAACAAACTCTACAACAGAAGAAAGAAACTGTTGCAAAAAAGAGTAAAATCCCATGATTGGGGGAACTCCATGGTCAGCCTCAGTAAGAAGCTGAGATCCCTCATAAAATCCTCCAAAGCTAGTTACGAAAACAAACTCGCCACTGATTCTAAAGACAACCACAAAGCATTCTATAGCTATATCAAGAATCTCAATGGCAACACTCAGATCTGCTCTGAGTTACAGCACAATGGCACTAAATATACAGAACCAACTGATATTGCCAACATCCTGGCAGATAGGTTCATTGCTAACTTTACCCCTCTCTCATCCCCTAAAGGGCCCATCTCTATACCGGAAGAATGCAAAGTACCTGTAATCACAGCTGCACAGGTAAGAAACACACTCTCCAAAGCCAAGAACACAGCATCCATGGGACCTGACAACATCCCAGGCTGCGTTCTACATGAACTACAGAAAGAACTTGCACCCCACCTAAGTACCATGTTCAATCATAGCCTCACCTCAGGCTTTGTGCCCACTGAATGGCGAACAGCAACGGTTATCCCACTCCACAAAGGGGGGACCACCACAGACTCCGGGAACTACTGCCCAATTAGTCTGACGAGCCTGGTCTGCAAGACTGTGGAGCGTATCATCATGGAACTTATAAACAATGACATTGGTAATCTCCAAACTCTGGACCCTACCCAGTTCGGGTTTGTAAAAGGCAGATCATGTCTCCTAAACCTGATAGACTTCTTTGAAGCGGTCACCAAAGCTGTAGATGAGGATAAGGTGGTACACACAGCCTATGTAGATTTCACCAAGACTTTCAACACCATCCCTCACTCTGGAATTATAGACAAACTCACTAAACTAGGTATAAATCCCTGTGTCACAAGATGGGTTGCCAACTGGCTCACTGACCGAACCCACACTGTGAAAGTAGCAGACTCTAAATCCAACTTCAGACCAGTGACAAGTGGAGTACCACAGGGTTCAGTCCTAGGTCCTCTCCTGTTTGGTATCTACTTCTCTGAAGTACAGGCTAACACAGAAGGTCTTTGGCTAACAAAGTTCTAGGATGACTGCAAACTAGGAGCCATAATCAAATCTCCTAACGATGTGGATATCCTACAAAAAGGCCTCACTGAGACAGATGCCTGGTGTCAAAGACATGGCCTCAAGCTCAATGCCAAAAAGTGCATTGTCGTCCCTTTTGGTAAAAACTCTGTAGCCATGAACTACCACATAGGCGGTAGTCTACTTAACACTGAAAGTGTGATAAGAGACTTTGGGACACAGGTGGACAGTAGTCTCTCCTTTGATAATCACATTGCCACAGTAGTCAGGAAATCCTTCTACGTGGCACACCTCATGACAAAAGGTTTCTCATCCAGGAAAAAAGAGGTCATTGTTCCCCTCTACTCGTCACTCATTAGACCAATTATAGAGTACGACACCCCTTTTGTTATGTACCTCACAAGACATCTACAACAACTGGAAAGGCCACAGAAATACCTCACAAAGAGGATTACCGGCCTCAAACAGATGCCCTATGCAGACCGTCTCAAAAAACTCCAGCTTTACTCTGTCACATATCGCTACTCAGAGGCGATCTCTGCCTAACATACACAGCTATGTCAAACCCAGAGCTGTTGGACATGCTCCACGTAAAGAAATCCCAATCCTGCCGGGCTACATGCTCTAGGGACCTAAACCTTGTCACCACAATAAACAGAACATGCTGGAGGGATAGATTCCTGTCTCAGAAACTTCCCATACTCTGGAACAAACTACCTATCTATATCAAACAAACCTCCTCATTAGCACTCTTCAAGAAAAATCTTGATGATTGGATTGGAGATAGGAAATTCACCCCGGGGATCACTTCTGTGGCTCTGCTTGACAGGGGCACAGGAAAAAAAAATTTCTTGGGTGGCAAAAGCCAGGGTACCGTTTGGCTAGGCTTATATAGGCCCTAGGGCCAATAGTCTAGTACCTACCTATGAACCTATAAGAAGAGAGCTCTCTGTTTGGGGAGTATAGATATATATTAGATTATAGATCATGCCATACAGCTGGTTATTGTAGAAGTTTGTGACCTGCCAGCAGTTGTGTCAAGGTTAGATGTTGTGGGAGCCGTAACTAGTTAAGATGTTTTAGTGATAGACAATGGTGAGTTTTTCAGTGATGTGTAGCTACATATTTACTGTCTTTGTTATAGCATTGTTCCATTTTACATCCTAATGTAGTTTGAAGATTGATGAGTACTGGGGAGACATACAAGAGGGATACAACAGGAAGGTTACTAATGTGTTTTCTTGTTCTGTCAGTAAGGTAGGGTTTGGTTCTATATAATAAGACACGTTTTTGATGGGTTTTGTTTATTGTTTGAATTATGTAATGGTCCGATTTCTTTTTTTTTTTGTCTATTATGACCTCTAGAAGTTTAGTAACGACAGACCTGCTTTATTTTAGTATTATTGGCTGAGTATGTAGTGAAAAAGGGTTTTTTGGGCAGTTTGATGTTTAGAAGTAAATAAGATCATTAAAATTTCTTGGGATTAAGGAGAAGTTTAATTTTATTTAGCTATGTTTCAACTGATGAGAAAGATTGTTGTCTTTTCTTTTAGTTCTGTGAAATTTTCTGCTGTGCAGGTAAGAGCAGAGTCCACTGCATACTGAACTATGGTGGCACGTTTTGTGATGGAGTGAAGATGATTTGTGTAGAGACTGAGTAACAGTGGCCCAAGAAATGATCCTTGGATGACCCCTAAAGACAAGGGTAAAAAGGATGTATAATCGTCTTTCCATTTCACTGTGTGCCCTATTTGATGGGTAGCTCTGAAACCAAAGAAAAGATGAGGAAGAGATGCCTAGAGCAGAGAACTTTAGAAGATTAATGGTTGTGACATGGTTTTGAATGTTTTTGATAGATAAAGACTAAGGAGACAATTTTACTACAGTTCCTGCTACTATTGATTGTATTAGTAAAGCTGAATAGGGCAGTAGCTGTACTATAGTTAGGACAGAAGCTATGCTGTTAGAGGTTAAGTATTTTAGGAGTTGAGCAAGTACATTTTTCAAGCATTTTGAGAATTGCTATGGACCTCTAATATGAAAGTTTGGTGCAAGTTCCACCTTTATGAAGTGGTAAGATAAAGCACTTTTTTTCATAGTTCAGGTACATAGTTTTCTGCAATAGATTAATTTATCAGAAAGGAAACAGGGTAGGCTGTGGCAGCAGCTGAAAATTTTAAACATTCTGCAGACAGGTTATCTGGAGTTAGTGTGGTAGATTTTAATTTAAGGAAGACTGTCATGATAGTGGAGTTGGGAACTAGTTCAGTAGTGAATTTTTGATGAAGGCTATTTGGTGATGTCACAACTGTTGTTGTTATGCAGTGATTCAACAGAATGAATGAAGTGGTGGTTAAAGTGGTTAAGAACAGTGTTGTTGCGATTTTTAGTGGATGGTGTAGGGGTACTTAATTATCCTGGGTGAAGGAAATTGTTTATTGATGTCTGGAATTGCTTGGGGTTTTATTTTTATTTCTGTTCTGAAAAGAAGTGTAGTAGATCTAGTATACTAGCTTGCTTCTTAAGTTGTCTGTAATACTGCAGGTTTTTCTTGGTTTTATTGTGTGACCAGGTTTTCTAATCATTATCTGTATTTTTTATCAGTTGTTTAATTTTGGTAGCTAGCCATGGTGCAGGGTTTGCTGTAACTCTCTTAGTTCTAAGTGGAGAATGAGTGTTGAGGATACTCAGAAGGATTGTATTAAAATCTGAGACTGCAGTATCTACTCGTTAGAGTTTTAGATATATCCCAGTTAGTGTGTGTTTGATATTTTTTTAAAGTTCTCAGGATGGAACTTTGTGTGATTTCTAACTTGTTTATAATGGTGTGTTTTAGGAGAGTGGCTTATCTGATTGCATATATAGGTAGATGGTCAGTCACAGTGTCTGGAAGGGTGCCAAATACTGAATAATCTTTGGTAAAGAAGTAAGCATTCTGTTAAGTGGTGAATCTTTCACGGAGATTATATTATGTCTAGTTTGGGAGGTGATACAATTGGTGAAACCATAAAGATGTATGATGTTTGTAGGTTGTGTTGGACTGATTGTCATCCACTCGATGTTTAGGTCACCTAAGATTGTTTCCTGTGGGATTTTATTTGAGACCCAACACAGAATGCCTTCTATAGTGGGGATATCGTTACCACTGGGAATGTATATGCCTGTGATTGCTATGAATTTGCAGTTATTGAGTTTCAGTAGTTAAGTATAAAGTCAGAAAGCAAAAAAAAAAAAAAATGATATAACAATGTCTACAAAAATGCCTAATCAAGATTTCAATCCTAAAATAGGTCCCCCATCTTGAAGGAAAAGAGATAGAGGTCTGCCCGGTATTCTCAAAGTTCAAAAGTACAGTAGGCATATAACAGTTGTATCATTTGTACTACAGTCAGTGTGACTTTAACACAGAATATCCTAAGCAATTGGTTGAGTTCAAGTAGCCGTTTGTTCAAGGTATACTTTTCTCTTATATCCTCAGTAGCAGTCACTTTTAGCTCATAACTGGCCTTCATAATCCTCTACTTCCTGGTAAGAGCAGTGTTTTTTTTTTTCCTACTAGTAACAGATGCCTAGCAAAACCCTGTCTGATTAACCCATTGAAGAAATATTACCATGTTAGTTAAAATAGCAAAGGAGTTACTGTAGTGTGATTTGGCCAAAGACTTTTGTATATGTTTTGTAACTCTTGCCTCAGAGCAGCCTTAGAAAACTTGTAACCAATCAGCATGTTCTTTCTCAGATCATTTCCGACAAGGGATGGAACCATATACAGGTTAAATTGAAGGGAGTGTGCAAGTATTTAAATAGGTGTATACCTAGGAACTAATAGTAATCTGCTGCAGCCTTTCTGATTTGTTTCAGTTCTTGTCTTTCTCCCACTTTAACTTGTACTTATGTGATTCCTTTGCCTTGGATCAACCAGTATTTTATGTAAAGTGGTTGATAAATACCATACTTAGGGTACGAGTTACCTCTGTTCTTAAATATCCAAATTGTTCAGTGGCCAGTCTTTCGATTTCCATGTGTAAACTTTGGAGTTTTTTAAACATTACTTGTTAGTTGATTGAAGAAACCTCTGATTTTTATCAGCAGCAAAATTCTACTTAGTTTTCCCATGTTCCCAAAACCTATGTTCTGAAAACTTTGAGTGACCTACGTGCTTTTCAAGATCATGCTCTCCAAAACTTAGAAAATGTTTTTGTCAGTAACTCCTCCAACCAGCTGAAAGTGCCTCTTTTCTTAAAAGCCCACCTCACTATTTTCAACAAAGGCTTTCCTATAAAATAATTCCATTTGTGCTGATTTTCTTGTTATAAAGAATCCTTCCAGCCCATCTATCTCACCCAGCAGTATAGGTTTCCATATGACCTAGTAGTCCCTCATCAATAATTTGTGCAAATGTGTGAGTAGCTACTTCACTGTTGATCTGAAAGTGAGGCAGATGGGAGAATCAAAATCTCCCAAGCCATTCCAGGTTTTTGATGAGTGCAAATGAGCCCAGTTGCCCATTTATTCATTGCGTTTGAAAAGCTTCTAAGGGGAGAGACATGCAGTCCCTATCACACATGAAGCACCTTTGGTAAGACAAACCAGGTCAAATTCTAAATCCTTTGCATGAATTTTAAGCAGAATACTCTTCCACATCATTAAAAAAGCATCCTTACACTGCTGAACTATCTCTATGGATTAATTCACCCGAGACCACAATAAAGTTAATTTTATTCCCAAATATGCTATGTGATTGGACTCTGTGAGAAAGGGGTATGATTTAACTCTTTGTAAGATTAGCAGATGGTTTAGCCAGATTGCTTTTGTTTAAGCTAAATTGAGTTTATATCCTGCCAATTTTCCAAACTTTTGTAGTTTCTGAGTGATGGTGAGAAGGTCCATATCTGGGTTGGGAGGTTGCATTAAGTGCCTTATTTTAAGCATCCCCTGGAAGGGAGCATTCCTTAGTCTAACTGCTGCAGGTACATAGCAAACAAAACAGGAGAAAGGGGACTTTCCTGCCTTGCCCCTCACCCCCAAGTTTTGAGTAATTTCTGAAGAAAGTCTTGTGTGTGTTTTATTCTTTTGCACGTGAACCAATGTGTAGTGATTCCTTCAGGGTTTTAAACCTAGAGGGGGATCCTGTGAGTTCTAACATTACTAAAAGATTAATCCAGGAAGCAAATTGTTTGCAAGTAAATGTGTAAGGGCATGCTGTTTAGACCAAGAGTCTTTTTGTAGCTTCAATTTCTGCCATAATTTCTCTGCATTGATCAGGGCAGTCAAAAAGGTAACCTGTTCCATTTGATTTAGGTATTCCACTATAACCATCATAGTGTTTTTCTCCCCAAAATCTTTTTTTGTAGCTGTTCATAATACCATTAAAAAAAACACTCCAAAATTTACTTGGGGTTTTGCAAAACAGTTCAGAACTAATTTCCCCTTATCTTAGTGCTGGCCCTGTCTGTCATGTGTTGCCTAAATCTTAGAACCAAATGTTTTTGGGTGACATGGGTTAGCTGCAGAGTTTTTCATCTTAAGTGCCATTCTCATCTGATTAGCTCTGTATTGTAATAACTTGCAAGTCATGTCTCTTAACATCCCTACTTTTGAAGTTCAGTGTTTTTTTAATTTCTGACTTTTGGGTTCTGGACTTAGTTCACCTTAATAGTATCTGAGTTTACCTAAAGTGTTCTTAACTCAATCTCTACTAATTTTTCTCAAGTAATTATCTAAAGAGTCCTTAAATACATCACACCTTTTGGAGGGGGGGGGGGTGTCCAGTAATATTAATACTCTGTCACATCTTAAACCATGCCTATATGATCATCATATTGACGGCTGCTGCAGCAGCCAAAGCTATATGTGTTATTTCCTGCCAAATATTTAACAGCCAGTTAGATTCCAAAGCTTCAGGACACCTTCCACTGCCCAAACCATTATTACACAGCTCAAGCTGAGCTGACTAAAAGGTTTGGGCACCAAATCCCTTCTAAGCTTTCCTGCCACTGAAGTGAGCATTCTTCTGTGGGCTTTTCTGAGGAAAGGCAGTCAGCTTGTCCTGTTCCATTGCTGGCAGATATGAGAACCTTCCAGGTATTATATTTATTGTTTATTGATTAAATGTGCTTTCCTATTAAGCTAAAGTATGTGTTTTTGATGACTGTCAATCAAATTGTAATGAAAAATATGGGTGGATACAGGCAATCAAAAGTAAACAGTTATACTGTTGTATGCTGATAAGAAAGAGAACCACAATGAATGATCCTGTTGTCATAGGATTTCCTCTGTCTCTCAACCCCCACCCTTTAAAATGGCATTAGAGAGGCAAATGTATTGACTGTAAAACAAAATCATACAGCATGGCAGCCCCCTTTCTGGCCATTTTGGGGTATAATAAGTAAAATAATAACCACTTTGATACAGAAATATTGGTAATGCGGGAAAGTTCAAAATGCACTAAAAGGCATGTTTTGTCAGGTTTTGGTGTGGTTCTCCTTTAATATACTGTTAAACATAAAGCACATGTCACTGATAAACCACTGTGTGTTCAAAAACAGTGAGATAGCAATAGAAAGCCAACAATCCATAACTTCTCCCCTGTAACAAGGATCACTGGTATTAAACCATTTTTTCGTACTGTGTACCATTTTTGATATATATATATATATTTTTTCCAATGAATAGATACCCAAATGGGGAAGTGATTTAAAAAATAACAGTATGAAGTGGTCATAAAAATACTTATGACAATTACCCATAGTTATAATTGCATCTTTAACCCTGGTTTGAAAAGGCCTTCTGTATTAATTATGTAGTGTTTTACTTTTATATTCAATAAATTGTTTTTGTTTGTTGTAAGAGAATTGCATGGTTGGATGCAATTTAATACATTTTCACAAAACAGTACTGTCACAGTGTCATCTAAATTACTTAGATGTAATGCTTTTCTTTGTTTCCAAGGCAGAGACTTCTAGCCCACACAGAAAGATCCACATATACACTCAGCTGTTTAGACCACATAGTCAGTATTGCAAGTGATCAAATTTCTGATCCAAAATGTTTTCAGTATTGATTGACATAAAAAACATTGTTTTACAAATGTCAGGATAGTAAATGCTGATGTCCTGCCTGAAGTCACTGTTGCAGTATTCATAACAGATGGGTTGTCATCTGCTGATGTCCAGCAGGAATACCAGACCTTTACCTTCCTGAGGGCGTACATCCAGATGATTACCTCAGCTCATCAGCATAGAGCTATGTAAACAGATGTATGGGTGAAATCCTCAGACTGTTTCACCACCAGCCGAAATGCAGGTTGTTGCACCTGACGCACTGTTATTGTTTGGTCATTTTGGTGCTGTCACTTCACTTGTCGGATTCAGGTAAGCATTCCATTGGGGATCCTACCTTTCTAACCTTTTGACTGTGTATTATCTGTTATTTTATGTCATCTAGGAGGGTTAAGTGCGAGTGCTGTAGGCAAAATCCATTCAAGGTCTTGCACACTAAGTGCTTGTTCTGTCTAGACCCCGTAAACAACTATCTTGTTCTATTTGTTAGTCTTTTTTTTTTTTTTTTTTTTTTCCCCTAAAGCTGTCAGCTCTAGGCTTTCTGATAGTAATACCTTCCTCAAGACATAGTGCTTAAAATGCGTAGCCCTCTCTACAATGTAAGAATCCCCAGGTGTCAACCTTCCACCTAAGGAAAAACTTAAATGACCCAGAGAGGATTTTTCTTATGGCATGTCCAAATTGGACTTACCCATTGAGGTGATCGAACCCATGGTACATAAGACTGTATCTCAAAAGCCTTCTTACCAGGACCCCAGTGGTGGCTGGTATGGGCCCTGAGGCCTTGCAAACAACTAAATCCTCTGACTAACCAGGCCTCCTTATTTTAGAAGGCCTACACGGAGTCCCTCAGATCCTAATATGGGAAGAGGTTCCAGGAACACTAATTGAAAAATGTCAAGGTTTGGAACTGTTCATAATTCCCTCCACCTTGACTAAAACCCCCCAGTTCCAGCTGAAGAAAAGCAACCCCAAAGCATGATACTACCACCACCATGCTTCACTGTGGGGATGGTGTTCTTTTGGTGATGCGAAGTGTTATTTTTGTGACAAACATACCTTTTTTAATTGTGGGAAAAAAGTTCAACCTTTGTCTCATTTTCCCACATGCTTTTGGAAGACTTGATGTATGGTTTTGCAAATTTTAGCCAGGCCTGGATGTTTTTCTGTGTAAGAAAAGGCTTCCGTCTTGCAACCCTACCTCATAGTCAAGACATATGGAGAATACAGGAAATTGTTGTCACGTAGTACACGACCAGTTTGTTCTTTTGGCTTTTCCCGGTTAGGGGTCGCCACAGTGGAACTCCGGTCCGCTAATGATTGGCAGTAGATTTTTTACGGGTGCCGAGGTGCCAGCTCGACGCCCAACCTTTAATGAAGGCACACCCATTCTACGCATGTCTTTGGAATGCCACTTGACCGCGGGGAGGACATGCAGACTCCACACAGAAGGTGCTCCAGCCCAGAATCGAATGGGAGAACCTCTTGCTGTGAGGCAACAATGCTACCGCTGCACCACCGCAGCTACCATATGTGGTACATAACCAGTACTTGCCAGAAATTCCTGCAGTTCCTTCATTGTTGCTGTAGGTCTCTTGGCATCCTCCCTGACCAGTTTTCGTCTTGTCTTTTTATCAATTTTGGAGGGACGCCCAGTTCCTTGCAATGTCACTGTTGTCCCATATTTTCTCCACTTTTTGATGACTGTCTTCACTGTGATCCATGGTATATACAATGCTGTGGAATTTTTTTGTACCCTTCTCCTGATTGATACCTTTCAACAATGAGATCCCTTTGATGCTTTGTTAGCTCTCTGTGAACCATGGCTTTTGCTGTAGCAGGCAACTGAGTAAATGTCAGGAAAATCCTACTAGGACAGCTTAACTTTATTTGAGGTTAATCAGAGTCTCTTTAATTGATGGCAGGTGTATACCCAAGAAGACAATGCTGTAATTAAATCAAAAGGTGCTTCAACAAAGTATTAGTTTAAGGTTGTGCACACACAACAAAGTATTAGTTTAAGGGTGTGCACACTTATGCAACTGGCATATTGTATGTTTATTTTTTATATTTTTTCCCCTAACAGATTTGTTTGCTTTTCAATTGAATTGTACAGGTTATAGGTCACATTAAAGGGGGGGGGTTGAAATTATTTATTGTGGTCTCATTTTTTATATCAGAAAAACCTGGCATTTTAACAGGGGTGGGTAAACATTTTATATCCACTGTAGATGTATCATTAGTTAGTTGGCATAGTCCTTAGTGGTTTGCCAGAAACCACAAATGTTATGAAGAACAGACCAAAAATATGAGACAATTTGGACATTTTGTGAAATTCTAGAGACTTGAGAGGAATGATCCTGAGTTATTTACCAGAAAATCAAACATTTTATAAGAGACAGGGCAATAACAAGACAAAATGAGGATGTTCTGCAAAATTCTGTACAGTTTATTGATTGCTATTTGTTTACCAGGTGAGTGGGCTGGACTTTTGATCCTTTTCACCCACAACCTGAGATCAACAGCAGTAAAGTAAATATTATGACATTACATTCACATACATTGTAAAGTTGAGGTATGTTTAATTTCCATAAGACGGTGCAGACTTGCATGTTTATTGCCTTTCTCCCAGTAAGTACCAGGAAAGGCTTTGGCTGTCCTGTCTAATAGCCTTTTTAGGCAGAATTTGCCACATAGGTACATTTCACTGTAGCTAGACCTGCTTCTAGTGTAGTAATCATTTTGCTTCCTTTAATTATTTATTCATTCATTTGTTCACTCACTCAGTTATACACTCTTTATGCTGTTCATGATCATCATAGGGGTAGGCAAAGGTTTACTGGCAAGCTTTGGGAATAAGCCACAAAAACAGTTTAGATTCATAGATATTCCAGGACTGACAAATCTTATGACCATTAACACTTTGCCAGTACCGTTCTTCGAGTACCACCTCCTTTGTCCAAGAGGGCCATACCAGTAAAACCCAAAGTAAATTTGTGGATACTTACCCTGTCACTAGTTTGTTTAAAGTGATATAGTGAATTGTACTGCTTAATGTGTAGGGGAGGTTTATTCCAAAGGTTTGAGAGGTGCTGCTTTATAAGCATGCCTTTCAACTGGACTCTGCCATCCTAGAGATGCTCCACATCCTTAAGTCTAACTCTTCGCACATAACCCGCTCGAAAAGCCTAAATCTAATATGCAACATCAACAAAACCTGCTCGAGAGACAGGTTTGTCTCCCAGAGGCTGCCCCGTCTCTGGAATACACTTCCCATACATGTCAAATAGAGTATTTCACTGACCCTCTTCAAGCACAACCTTGATGAGTGGATGAGACACCACAAATTTGTCCCAGGTGTTCCACCTGTGTCCCTCATTGACCAGGGCAACAGGTGCTGATTGAGATTTCTTTTTTGGGGATAAACTCTTGGCTAGGCTTGTAAGGGCCCCAGGGCCATTAGCCTAGTAACCTGATATGATCCCATGATCCTAGTTATCTGTTGAAGATGTAGGACCCTGGTTCTGGTATTGGTGGAGATATTGGACTTGCGGAGAAACAGGAGGTCCAGGACATCTGGTTCTCTAAAGGTCCAGCAAATAAGACAGATTTCCCCTCAAAAGTCTTTTAAACACCGAATAAAGGAATATATCTTACAGCATATCTTCATAGCTCAGGGAGTTTAGGCCTGTGATCTTTTTGGTTAGAAACCTTTAGGGTCTTACTAATTATTTGATATGATTAAGGAGATACAACCCAAAGAGGGCATTGTACTCAGTAATGATCACTGTTGAGTATAAAGGAGTGATTACCTCTTAAGGCCATGATGGTATTCCTTTGGCAATTAAGTGTCCCCCCTCAAAAAAAAGTTTTAATGAGAAGAGTGATTTTCAACATTCGCTCTTTTCCAGGTTTTCGGAGTTTTTTTTTTTTCAGCTTGTCGGCACTTGGCATTTCAGTAGGGAGCCATGAAGGGTTGTCTACCTAATGTGAATACTATACTTCTTAGAATTTAGTTTGAGCTCATTTTCTGTACACCAGTTACACTGCAGTTCACTGGGGAGAGTTCACTCAGAAGAGGTTTGGTGTCATACTGTGACTTGATCTCTAGTTTGCAGTTATCTGCAAACATTGTTAGCCAGATGTCTTGGCTCTCCACATGGAGATCAGGGAAGTAAATAGCAAAAAAGAAATGTTCTAGCACTGAGCCCTGAGGGACAACATTGGTTTCATACTTACTGATGAGACACATACAACTCTCACTGTGTGGTCTCTATCTTTCAGCCAGTTTGCTTCCATCTTAACACATATGAGTCATTTTTTTAAAGCAGTTTGGCTTTTATATGATGCCATCATAGGGAATGGCGTTGAATTCCTTCACCAGGTCAACATACACCATATCACATGCACTGCATGGCTACTGTCTGCAACCTCTATAACTCTTTTGAAGAAATTTGCTAGGTTAAATAGACAGGATCTACCTTTCAAAAGTCAAACTGTTGGGAATCAATTCAAACAAGCTTCTTGGTATCACAGTTTATTGGGGTTAGTTGTAATAAACCCCCATGGTTTGCAGATGAGGCTTGTAAGGCTGATTTGGTTTTAACTACTCAGGTCAGTTGTAAGGCCAGCCTTATTGAGGGGGATCATCATTGCTAGTACACCTCTCATCAGGGACAACGCCAGTAAATAAACCTAAGTTAAATGGCTTGAGGAGTATGTCTACAAGGGTGTATTTAACAGTATTATGCAACCAGGTTTATGATATGTAGTAATAAATAAAGATACAATCAAAAGGATTGCTATATACCAGAAATTTGACAAAAAAAAGCATCTTGCATGTTTTTTTTTCTTATCCAGTGTTGTAAAATGTTTTATAGAGAATCACAAACATTGTTGATAAGCCTTGTGAAGTACTTGAATGGGGCAGTCTTTGTCAGTACTGAACATTTGACTCTGACCTTAGTGAAATGAAACCCTGGGAAAGGAACTCCATTAGTCCCCCCTGCGTACCCCCATTATGCCCCTACTTTCCCCATCTTGGTTTTGCAGCACCATTCAGACTACTTTTTTCCTTAGCGTCCCATACTTTGTTGCACTCTTCAGATTTTTCCTGCATTGTTTCAATATATGAATGGGCAAGATTACATTAGAGGAAATAATCAAATGAAGCCAGTTGTCTCAGCCCCCCCCCCCCAAGCCATTGGGTTTTAGTTGCTTTAAGTTGCATTTTAGAGCTTTTTTCCCAACCATTTGATACAAAGATGGTATGAACAAAAATTGTGGCTAAAGAAAGAAATTCATTCTTGCTCTTCATTTTCTTCCTGTATCCTTTCGCCACTCCCTAAATGGCCAATACTGCAGTGTAATAAATTTGGAGGAAATAATAGAAGCTGATAGTCTGGATGCTTCTTAGGCCTCAGAAGCCATTGCTTTTTCCCTAGTTTTTTGTTAGTTACAGCCTGGACAAAAATCACAACTGACTTAAAAAAATTCAGTCTTATTTTTTCTGTTGAAGAAAAAATAAGTTGTGCCCAAGGCTTAATGATCAAAAATGACAAAAAAAATAGTAGTTCCTAATAAACTGAGAAGATAAATGCTTGCAAAGATATACGAGTCATATCTTAAGGTAGTGTATGTCTGCCTGTTAACAGAACAAAAGATAGTCACCTTTCGTGTATCTCTGTTATTAGATTGGGAGGAAAGTGAATTAATGAATGAATAGCTGGGTCATATATTTCAAGTTACTGGTGTAAAACATCATAATACAGTTTGCCTCTTCTTCCCACCTGTAGACAGCTGCCACCATTTGTCCAACCATCAGACAACCAGAAGATAGTAACATGTTTTAACTTGTTGATCACAGAAGTATATTCACAATATGCATTCTTACCCTCACTTCCCAAAGTTAGCCACCTATGTATACTTTTTGATCACAGCAGTATATTCACACTATGCATTCTTACCCCCACTTACCAAAGTTAGCCACCTATGTATACTTTTGATATGTGATTGTGAGAAAATAGAAAAATTATCTCAGTTATGTATTCCAGCCTGTTGCTCTTAGACAGTACACTGCCCCTACACAACTATAGTGATACTGTGTGCATACACGTGAGGAATAATTGTGTGGAAAGTTAAAAAAAGAAATAATGGTTACACTCACAGCTCCAGAAAAGCTGCAGTGACCTTCTGTGCATGACACCCCTGAGGTTTAAAAGTGTGGAAAATTGGAGAAATAATGACCACACTTTTTCCAGTCCCACACTAGTTTCATTGACTTCTGTGCACACCTCTGAGGTTTGATTGCAAGGAGAATTTAAGAAATAATCTCATTGTTCTCAGCCCCCACCATCCACACACGTGGAAGCTATAGCAACTTTCTGTGCACACTTCTGAGCAGGGACACTTGTAGAAATTGTGGGTCCAGGGCAGAAGTCCCCAATAAGCCTTTGTAAAACTCCATTTCTACAATCTGGGTTGTTGACACTGTCAGGATCTAGATGTTCTGTGATGCATTTTATGTCTTATGTTTGAAGGTAATGACTTTTAGTTTATGGATCACTATAATTTTTAAGTTTATAAAGTTTGGTAAAAGGCATGCTTATTAAGCAGCTTTCTGACATGAGAGTCTTAACTAGCTTTTATTGAGTACCTGTTACTACTGTTAAGATGTAGTTTCACACTAGAGTACTAACAGCAGTCACCACAAAAGATCCATGGGAAGTTGTTAAACACTTCAGTCGGACTTTTTTCTAAAGTTCGACTGACGTTTTTAACAGTATGAGTGAAGTGTTTAACAGCCTCCCACCACTCTTCTGTGTTAGTTTCTCTGTGTGTGGCATGGGTAAGTATGTTACAGCATTACTGCACTTTTCCCTCTAACTTTCGAACATATAGTTCCTGGATCACATACCATACAGGTGCAACATTAGCTTCATATGTACATTTATATGAAATTTCTGTGCAGTAATTCCAGCTTCTGGCCACTCTAACATCCAGCACCCAAACCGCCATGCAGTTTCTGTAAAATTTCTGATGAACTTAAGTACCTATACAAAAATCTTGTGGTGGATCCTGCTGCAGTTTCCCTGGCTTGATATAAGCCTTCCAAGCTGCTTCCCAGCACTAATGTTCTTCCCACTGATGAGGACATTTGAGCAGTGGATAGATGGGGTAAAAATGTGTACAGGACCTCCACACTGACTTTCAGAGCCAATAACTTCCAAATTCAAATGCTTACTCTCTCTGCTTCAGTCCTTGAGTAAGGTCATAACAGGTCCTCAGGCACCAGAATCAAAAGAGTATATGCAGACAGTAGTGGGCCAGGCTTCCCATATAGCCAGGGACAGTATTAAATGCAGCTGAGATGCTGTTGATGCTTCCTCAAAGGCAGCTGCTACTGGCTCAGTCATCAGGCAGTAAGCCTTGCTGCAAGGTCAGCCTATGCCTGCAGACTTCAAGTCTAAACTTTTAGATTGTCCTCTGGATAATAACCACCTATTTGCCTCACAAGCTGCCAGTCTTTTCAAAGCATTATAGGAACAAAGAAAAACAATGAAAGACTGTCATCAGATTCTTCTCTCCACTGGTACCATAGAAATTATCCAGCAAAATCTACTTTCTTTGTAAACAGAGACTCAAGGCCTGCTCATAAGCAAAGGAAAATACCATGGAAAGATTCCCAGATAAACCTCAAAGGGATACCCCCTTCCTGAAACTCCCCAGTTTCACATTGCTTTCTTTACACATTTTTTTTTGCCATTCCCTGTCCCACTCCTTCTCCAGCCCTGACACACTCCTCTCAAGAAGAATTGCTCTCTCTCTCGCTCGGTTGAATGACACGTTTTCAATTACTAGCAAACTAAAATTAAAAGTATTTGATAGGTGACTAGGTAATGTATAAACCTAACTTCCTTTTTGTATATACTTCTTTATTGTACTTAATAGTAATTTAAAGTAATTAGGTAAGCCTAGGTATGACAAAGAAGCAATGTTAAGTTGTCAATCTCGCCTTCATTCTTGCTTGATGGGTTCGGAGCCGATCCTCGGCTCCGACTCGGCACTTGCTAAGCTCGAGAGTCACTTTTACCAGCTCGAGGCAGCCCCATATCCCATGATGCAAGGCGGTAAGTACCCAGATCTCGTTTGCCGCTTCGCTGATGAGGTCCTCCTTTTACCAGCTCCTGGTAAGTGAATTTTTACATTACTATTTTAGCCCCTTTCTTCAAAAAAACCTTAAAGTTATTAGTTTAACATAGTTTTAGTCCCTTTCTGACAAAAAATTTCCCTGTTTCCTTATAATTTTCAGTCAGACTTTCTAACATCCCACCCCCCCCCCCTTGTTAGGGTGTGTGTGTGTGTCTGTTTTTGATACCTTTTTGGGTATATTTAATTTAATTTCTTGGACTGGTGTTGTGTGAGTGTTTTATTCACCATGTCTAAGGAAAGGGTCTCAGGCTTTAAGAAGTGTGACTCGTGCTGTCAGAAGATGTCTCTGACAGACTGTCACACTTCTTGCCTTTATTGCCTGGGGCCTCTTCACCTGCAGGACTCCTGTGCTATATGTCATTATTTTAGCCAGAGAGTCCTGCAGGAAAGAAGAAATAAATTGATTTTGAGGGGCCTTCTTAAGCCGGAGGGCTCTCCAGCTAAGTCGGCCCCATCTAAGACTTCTAAGTCTTCCAAGGCCCAGGCTTCTGTGTCCAAGCCTGTGGCCTCGGCTCCGACTCATTCAGAGTCGAGATCGGCTCCGGCTGGAGCCGATTCTGGGTTACCCAAACCTTCGGCACCGATGGCTATCGGTGCCGATTCTGGTTTGACCACTTCGGTGTCGGCTCCGATCGGTTCCGACCACCATGTGGCCCAGGCATCAGTGTCGGCTCCGATCGGCTCCGACACCCTTACTTTTATGGCCGTATCGGCTCCGGCTAGAGCCGATGCATCGAAGCTACCTGTCGGTGCCGATAAGTTGTCGGCTCCGACAGTTTCTGTGGTTTCATCGGCTCCGATGGCTCCTTCGTGGAAGAGGTCTAGGTCCCCTTCCTTGGAGCCTATACTTTCGGCTCCGGCTTTGCCTCTCCTCTCGGAACGGAGCCATCGGAGCCGATCTTCAAGGTCATCCAGGCTTTCTGACCATGATTTGGAGAGAGTGGTCAGTAGATTACTTAAGTCACAGGCACTGGCCCAAATGCTACATAGTCCGTCTCAGCAGACGACTATTAGTCCACACCCCATTGCAGTTCCTCCTTCGACTCTACCCCAGAGTTTGGAGTTGGAGTCTTCGGGAATGGTTTCTGCTGCGGCTGAGGGACAGATACCCCCTTCTGCTCCTTCAGCCTCTACTCTTATCTCCTCTTTGAGACTTTCCTTAGAGGGATTCGGTGGCCGGGCTTCCCTGGTCTCCTCCGAGGGGGTGAGTGGCATCGGACCCTTGTCCGAGCCCGCTCTTCCCCTTGAAGCCTCGGCCTTGGTGAGCTCGGCTCCGACATCTGCCTCAGAGCCTTCACTTTCGGTGGGTCCTGGATTTCCTAGTTCTTCGGAGCGGGTTCTCTCGGACCTCCCTGGGAGGGGAGCCTTCGAGGTGATGAAGAGTGTGCTGGCCACTGGTCTCAGCCAGCAGTCTGTTCCCTTAGCTCCTCCCTCTATGGTGCCTGTTGACATCTCTGCCACTTCTCTTGCTCCAGGACCCAGAGATCCTCTGCCTCAGGTTTCCCCACTGGGAATATCCCCCTCTTCCGAGGATTCTCCTGATTTGTCGGGAGATCCTCCCCGGAAGAGGACCTGTAAGAGGAAACACGTAGACTCCCCCGAGTCTATCACTTCAGATACTGACTTAGATGAGTCAGAGGGATCCCCAAAATCCCCCTCTGAGGATGTCTCCTTCTCAGACATCCTAGAAATCCTTAGACAGAGGGGAAACTGGCCCACCAATAATCCCTCTGAGGATGAGTCAGTATACCTGGAGGCGTTTGGATCTCGACCCTCCACCTCCTGGATGTCTCCGCCTTTCGACCCCCTTATGCAGGTTATTGCTCGAAAGGCGTGGGCTGCTCCTGACTCTGTAGAGCCAGTCCCTAGGAGGCCGCCTAAATTTATTACTGCCCCATCAGATAAGCAATTCCTCACAAAGGGTGTCCCCGCTGATGCCATGGTGGTGGCGGCTGCCACCAAGAAGGAACTTGCAGATCCTTCCATACCTGTCCATCCTCCTAATAAGGACTCTAGGACCATGGACAGATATGGTAAGCGGATGTTTTCTTCAGCGACCTTTGCTATGCGTTCGCTGAACTACCTATGTCACTTCACCAGACTCCAAAGGGATATCCTTAAGGAGCTAGGTGAAGTTGTGCAGGATCCTACAGCTGCAGGGGCTCAGGAAAAAATTGCTTCGCAGCTAGGAACCCTTAACTCCATTGCAAACTCCTCCATGCGGCTGATATCATATGCTGCTGATGGAGCGAGTAGGGCCGCAGGTACAGGTGTGGCTCTTAGACGCCAAGCCTGGATGCGGCTATGTAATTTTGCAGATCCCTTTAAGGCGTCCTTCACAAACTCTCCCTTTGATGAGTCAGCTTTGTTTGGCCCTCAAGTGAAGGAAACGTTGACCAGATGTGAGCAGGACGGCAAAACTCTTTCTGCCGTAGGAGTCCGTTTTTCCACCCCTTCTAGACCTTACCCCAAAGGACAGAAGGGTGGCAAAATGTGGTTCCGCAAATCCCAAGGAGTCACACCGGATTCACGTGGTCAGTTTACCCCAAGAGGCAGAGGGGGTAACAACAACAGACGCCGCTCTAGAGGCAGAGGGGGTCCACAAAACCAGGGAAACAGAGAGCCTCTCTCTGACAAGCCCTTTCAGCATCCCTGAGATGTTGCCCGGCTGTCCCTCCTTGGAGGCAGTCGGGGGAAGACTATCGCTGTACCCAGAAGCCTGGCTTTCCCTCACTCAAGACAGATGGGTACAGTCAATCATATCTGAGGGTTACAAAATTCCTTTCGAGGAAAGTCCTTTCTATCCCTCAAATTCCCTTCCAGATGTACCACCCGGTCTAAGGGAAATTGCAGAGTTAGAAGTCTTAAAACTACTGCAAAAAAGAGCCATTCAGCCAGTTACAACAGACCATACAGAGCCCGGAATCTACTCAAGGTTCTTTTTGGTCCCCAAAAAGACGGGAGACTGGAGACCAATATTGGATCTCAGCAGACTCAACAAGTCTGTGAGGAAGACAAGATTCCGAATGGTCACTCTTCAGTCAATTCTGCCCTTCTTACAGAAGGACAACTGGATGTGCTCAATAGATCTTCAGGATGCGTACTATCACATAAAAATTCACAGACGCTCCAGGAGATTTCTCCGCTTTCGGCTGGGGTCCAGTCATTTCCAATTCAGAGCCCTGCCCTTTGGTCTCACTACAGCCCCCAGAGTGTTCACCAAATGCATGGCAGTGGTCACGGCTCACCTGAGACGTCAAGGATTCCAGGTGTTTCCGTATCTCGACGACTGGCTCCTCTCAGCCACCACCAGGCATCAGCTTGTTCAAGCCAGGGATTACACAATAAATCTTTGTTCTCTTTTGGGCATCTCGATCAACTTCGAAAAGTCATCCTTATCGCCCTGCCAGTCTATTACTTTCATAGGCGCAAACTTAAACACTGTTCGGATGTCAGCTACCCTTACAGACCAAAGAGTTTCAGACATTCAAAGTCATGTCAGGATCATTCTAGCCAACAAGAAAATACAGGCCAGAATGGTTCTAAAGGTATTAGGCCTCATGGCTGCGGCCATTACTCTTCTTCCCCTGGCTCGCTTCTACATGCGCCTTCTTCAGTGGATGTTGTTCACTCAGTGGTCTTACCAACAACTTCCAATGCGTCACCAAATTCTGGTGACACAGATTTGCAAAAATCATCTTACTTGGTGGATCACTTCTCCCCAGATTCACCAAGGCAGACACTTTGTACCCCCATCCCCGGTAGCCACTGTCACCACGGATGCCTCCCTGATCGGGTGGGGGGGTCATTATCAGGGCAGGATGGTTCATGGGACGTGGCAACCGTTCGAATACCACCTGCACATAAATGTCCTAGAGATGAGAGCAGTGCTTTTAACGTTGCAAGCCCTCAACGACTTTCTTCCTGTAGGGACAATTGCAGTCCACACAGACAACATGTCTGTAGTTTGGTATATCAACAAACAGGGCGGAACCAAGTCCTACCCCTTGTGTCGAGAAGCGCTCAGACTTTGGCAATGGGCGATCTCCTGTCATCGGTTTCTGGTAGCAACGCACATCCCTGGGAAAACCAACATTTTAGCGGACAGATTGAGCAGAGCTATTCTCATACCTCACGAGTGGTCTCTCAAGCAATCTATAGTGGAAGTGATTTTTCTGGAATGGGGTCGCCCATGTTGCGATCTTTTTGCTACTCCCCAAAACAGCAAATGCCCAGACTTCTTCTCTCTCTTCCCTCTGCCAGACCATCCCCCCAGAGACGCTCTGACCCAGGATTGGCCCCAGGGACTTCTTTATGCCTTTCCTCCTTTTCCCCTGATCCCTCAAGTTATCCAGAAAGCAACCGTTTTGAGAGCCAAAATGATTCTCATTGCTCCTTATTGGCCTCGACAAATTTGGTTTCCGTTCCTCCATCGTCACCTTTTGGTGCAGCCGTGGCATCTGGACCCAGTGCCAGATCTTCTGATTCACCAATCCGGTCAGCTGCACCGGTCTATCCCTTCTCTCAACCTCACAGCATGGTTGCTCCACTTCCTTCCTTAGCCAGGCTTCCTTTGATCTCTAACCCCGTTAGAGACATTCTAGTAGCTTCTTTAAAATCCTCTACCAGGAGGATTTATACAAGCAAATGGAAATGTTTCTCTTATTGGGCTAAAGCCAAGAATATTGATCCCTTCACTGCCCCAGTTCAGGCAGTTTTGGATTTCTTAGCGGAGATTTTTCATGCAGGCTCCTCTTCTTCCACAGTTAGAGTTCAATTGGCTGCTATCTCGAACTTTCATGTCGGGTTCGCAGATCAAAATATTATGTTCCACAGGCTTTGTAGAGCCTTCTTGAAAGGAATTTTCCTCCTGAAGCCTCCAGTCAGGAATCCTCCTCCTCAATGGGATCTAAATTTAGTGCTGACATCCTTGATTCTTCCCCCCTTCGAGCCAGCTGTTTCTTGCTCCCTAAAATTTCTTTCTTGGAAAACCTTATTCCTAGTAGCTATTACATCGGCCAGGAGGGTGTCTGAACTTCATGCTCTATCGGTTCGACCCCCCTATTTGGTCTTTCACAAAGACAGAGTATCATTGAGAACTAATCCGACCTTTTTGCCTAAGGTCGTCTCAAAGACTAATTTGAATCAATCCATTGATCTCCCTGTATTTTTTCCAAACTATTCAAACAGATCGGAACAAAAACTACATTATTTTGATGTCCACCGCCAACTCAGATATTATTTGGACAGAACTAAACAATTTAGGAAATCCGATCAACTCTTTGTTTCCTATGCTGATAACAAGAAAGGCCTTCCTGTCTCAAAAGTGACCTTATCTAGATGGCTTTCTTCTGTCATCTCTGAAATTTATCGGCTCAGGGGAAAACAGCTGTGCTCAAAACCTAAAGCACATTCAACTAGAAGCTTAGCTACTTCTACAGCCTTTCAAGCTAGACTTCCTTTAGACACTATTTGTGCAGCGGCCACTTGGGCCACTCCTCATACTTTTGTTTCCCATTACAAATTGGACTTGGCCTCCAGGGACAGAGCCAGTTTTGGCTCTACAGTCCTCAAGAGTCTGTTCCATTGAGCCACCCAGGATAGAGGTGCTAGGGACGTGGTCCCATCAAGCAAGAATGAAGGCGAGATTGACAACTTAACATTGAGAAGTTATGTACCTACCATAACGTTCCATGTTAGTTGTCTTCTCTCGCCTTCTTTCTTGCGACCCTCCCTCCTTCCCCCAGGCCTGGACAGACCTTTTTCTACTAGGAATTATTATGCTGAAGACCATTCAGAGCTGGTCCTTCTTCCATCCTGTAGGCTTTTCTTTCTTCCTTTTGGAAGTGTTTATGCTTGGTGCTATTGCCCCTTTGTCATCAAACGAGATCTGGGTACTTACCGCCTTGCATCATGGGATATGGGGCTGCCTCGAGCTGGTAAAAGTGACTCTCGAGCTTAGCAAGTGCCGAGTCGGAGCCGAGGATCAGCTCCAAACCCATCAAGCAAGAAAGAAGGCGAGAGAAGACAACTAACATGGAACGTTATGGTAGGTACATAACTTCTCATTTAGGTTCATAGGTTCATACTAGGCTATCTGCCCTAGGGCATTTATAAGCCTAGCCAGAGTGTGTTTGGCTTTCACCACCCATTTTAAATTAATTTTGCTATGCCCTTTTTCGAGGTTAGTATACTGTGCCTCTGTCTAACAGTGACACAGAAGTGATACCTGGGGTAAACCTACGATCTCCCATCCACTCATCAAGATTCCTCTTGAAGAGAGTCAATGAGGGGCTCTGCCTAACCTGGACTGGGATTTTATTCCAGAGTGAAGGGAGCCTCTGGGTTATGAATCTGTCCCTCCAGCATGTCTTATTTATTTCAGTGGTGAGATTCAAGTCTCTCGAGCGAGTAGCTTGATGGGATTTGGATTTTCTGAGGTGCAGCATGTCCATTAATTCCGGGTTGGACATGGCTTTATACGTCAGGCACAGATCGCCTCTGAGCAGGCGGTATGCCACTGAGTAGAGCTGCAGTTTCTTTAACCGGGCAGCATATGGCATCTGTTTGAGCCCTTTGATCCTCTTGGTGAGGTACTTTTGGGGTCTTTCCAGTTGCTGCAGGTGTCTGGTAAGGTACATCCCAAAACGGGCATTGTACTCAATTATGGGCCTGATGAGGGATGAGTAAAGAGGCATGATGACCTCCCCTGATCTAGATGTGAATCCCTTCATGATTAGGTGGGTTATATAAAATGTTTTTCTAACCACTTTGGCCATGTGGTTGTCAAATGAGAGATTGCTATCAACTTGGGTCCCCGGGTCCCTAATTACTTCTTCTGTACTTAATGGATTACCACCTATGTGGTAATTTGTGGGCACTTTGTTTTTGCCAAAGGGGATGACTATACATTTTTTGGCATTTAGCTTGAGGCCATGGCTCTGGCACCAGTTGTCTGTTTCTATGAGGCCCTTTTGGAGGATACTTGTGTCAGCTGGAGAGTCGATTATGGCGCCCAGTTTGCAGTCATCTGCGAACTTGGTCAGCTACAGTCTTTCCGTGTTGGCCTGTACCTCCGAGAAATATATACCGAACAAGAGAGGTCCCAGGACTGAGCCTTGTGGGACGCCACTTGTAACTGGTTTGGAGTCTGACATGGCTCCAGCAATTCTAACCATGTGGGTTCTGTCCTTGAGCCAGTTTGCAACCCATCTAGTGACATAGGGGTTTATATTTAAGCTGGTGAGCTTATCTATAATGCCTGAGTGGGGTACTGTATCGAAGGCTTTTGCGAGGTCCAGGTAGGCTGTGCGGACCACCTTCCCCTCGTCAATGGCCTTGGTGACTGCTTCAAAGAAATTGACCAGGTTTAAGAGGCAGGATCTGCCCTTAACAAAGCCAAACTGGGTAGGATCCAATGTCTGTAGGTCCCTAATATCTTTATTTATGAGGTCCATGATGATCCTTTCCATAGCTTTGCAGACCAAGCTAGTCAGGCTTATGGGGCGATAGTTTCCGGGATCCGTTGAGGCACCAACTTTGTGGAGAGGGACGACTGTTGCTGTACGCCACTCTTTGGGTACATATCCTGTAGTAAGGCTGAGATTGAACAGTAGTTTTATGTTTGGGTTTAGCTCTTCTTGGAGTTCATGTAGGACGCTGCCCGAGACACCGTCTGGTCCCATTGATGCTGTGTTTTTTGCTTTGGAGAGGGCGGCTCTTACCTGAGCATCTAAGATGTCAGGGGGGCAGCACTCTGCTGGGATAGATATTTGCCTTTGGGTAGGGGGGGGGGGAGTTTGCGCTGAACCTGTCAGCTGGGATGTTGGCAATGTCTGTGGTGTCAGTGTATTTTTTGTCATTTCGGACTAATTCTGAGCATATCTGGGAATTCCCACCCAGGTTCCTAACATAACTAAAGAAAGCCTTGTGATTATCCTTAGTGCCCTGTGCAATTTTTCTCTCAAAGCTGGCCTTAGACGATTTTATGAGTGCCCGTAGTTTTTTGCTAATACTGATCAGAGGTGCCTTCCCTTTTTGGGATTTTGCTCTATCATGTAGTAGCTTCCTCCTTCTATTGTATAGTTTGTTTATGGCTGGGGGTCCACCAGACAGGACATCTGCCTTTGGAGGACTGGGTCTTGGTTTTATTTGGGATTGCATGATCCATGCATTCCTGAAGGTGTTCATAGAATGTGTTTATAAAGGATTCTGTGGTCTGGGCCATATTTTCCACAGGCCCGGGGGCTTTGAAGGATTCCACCTCGGTTTTGAGGAGAGTGAAATTTGCTTTAGAGAAGTTTTTCACTGTGGTTTTCTGGGCAGGGGGTGGGGTCGGGATGTGAATATCCAGTGAGATTAGTTTATGGTCTGATCTTACCAGTGAGGGATACACTTCTGGTCTGGAGCATAGAGTCCCCATGTTGGTGATGATCAGGTCCAGTATGTTTTCCCCTCTTGTGGGAGTGGTAACAAGTTGTTCCATAGCATTTGAGTTTATAAATTCTAGGAACCTTTGGACTAGGGTGTTGGAGCTAGAGTAATGCTCCCAGTCTATGTTTGGGTAGTTGAAGTCGCCCAATATAATGGTGCTTGGAGAGACCTTCATATTTTCCAGTACTCACTGGAAGGCCGAGTGGGGTTCCTGGGTTTGGAAGGGTGGTCTGTAGCAGGGTATAAACTGAAAGGCAGTTTTACCCACTGTTAGTTGCACATGGATAGTCTCTGATGCTTCGTGCTGTGCCACCAACCTGGAGGTGTGGGTATCTTTGACGAATATTGATACTCCCCCTCCTTTTGTGGTTCGGTCCAAGTTTTGGGGCCGAAAAGCATGGTATGAGGTATAACCTGGTAGTGCTGGGGTACTCTCGGGAGCCTTGAACCAGGATGTTCATCGTGCATACAGCTGCAGTCATAACAGATGGGTTCTCCTGCCGTCAGGCGGGTCCTCGGTCGGCCGAATTCCAAAGTCTAGGTCCGGCGTCGGTTGTCGTCGCTTCTTCCCTGACGTCAGTGCGACAGGGGTATAAAAGAACCAGCCAACGCCATTTTCTTCAGTCTTTCTTGTTGCACGGTGCCCGAAGCAGAAGCAGTTCGCAAGTGCCGGTCGGCCAGCTCCTGAGATTACGAAAAATTTGGAAAACCAAAGTGTTCTTAAAAGCTAAGTACCCCGTTGGGGAAACTTTTCTTGCCTCAGACCGATGTCAGACAAAGTTAATAATTGTATTTCTTGTGGGAAGCAAATACCACATAAGGATTTCCATTCCCTCTGTATACCTTGTTTAGGCCCAGACCACGACGTCTCGGTCTGTCACTGTTGTGCTACTTTCAACAAACGCACTATTAAGCGTCGGGCGGAGTTCACCCAGCATTTTTTTGGGAAATCATTTAACTATACCATGTCATCGGATACTCCGACACCGGTTTTGTCTAAAAAACGCAAAGACAAGGACCGACACTCGAGGTCTGCGGCCTCTACCGACACCATGCCAAAGCCGACTACACATGGTCCGGTTCTCAGTGAGGCGCCTACGCAGCCCCTGACTACCGACGACACATCTTTGGCGGTGTCTCCTGTACCCGAGGTCACAGGCTCCTCGGCCCACACCCCGACTACAGATACCGAAGCCACTCTTGGCGTGGAAACACAGAATGTGGACAGGTCCACCTCCACTCAAGGTGTCTTCAGACCTTCCTCTTCTTTCTCCATCAAGGCTTTCACCAAGTCTAAAGCAACCATGCACCCTAAGAGACCAGTTACACAGGGCCCATCTCCAGGCCCATGCCTAAGAGACAGATGCTTAAAATGGCTGAGGATTTAATTACTCTAATCAGAGGTTCTCAGCCACCTCCGGACAAAAGGCCCAGAGTGGAGGAAGATTCCCCCTCCTCTGATCAGGGATCCATTATTTCAGAACATTCTGATGATCAGGAACAGGCTTACTCCCCTTTTGAAGACTCCGATGCAGAGGAGTCTATTCCTTCTGTATCCCCCCCTGAGGATTTCTCATTTGGGGAAACTCTGCATACCTTAAGGGAACACTTCCACTGGGAAGGCCAGGATTATTCAGATTCCAAGAAAAGGCTCAGGGAATTTCTTTTGTTACCCCAGCACAGGCCTCTGGCTATACCTCCTGTCTTGGACATCCTAGATGATGTTTACTCAGAGGCCTGCCTTAACCCGGACTCTCTACCTCCAGCTCCAGTTAAGCCTGACCGGTACTACAGGATTCCTGACTCACACCAATTTCTTTACAAAGGCCATGCTGCTGACCTAGAAACCATCTCACAGGGACCCAAGGGAGTTAAGGCTTCCATTGCCAAAAATCCATTGCATTTCGAGAGAGATTCCAGATCCTTAGAAAGGTGGGGAAAAAAGGTATATACCTCTGCTACCTTAACCATGAGGGCCTTAAACTGTCAGTTTCATATGCTAAAATACCAACAGTTTCTGTTATCTCAATTAAAAAGTAAAATGTCACAACCTGAACAACCAGACTTGAAGGAGTTGCAGGATTTGATGCATAGTGCAGAACAAGTGGGTAAACATACCTTACAATGTGGTTTTGATGCTCTAGAGGCCTCATGTAGAGCTGCTGTTACAGGCTCAGTCATACGCAGGCATGCTTGGCTCAAGGAGCAAACCTTGCCTGATCATGTCAAAGCTAAATTACTAGACGCCCCCCTTCAAAAGGATGTACTATTTGGGGCAAATGCTGAGGAAGTATTACGAAAAATGGAGGAAAAAGCTAAATCAATGCAAACTGTGAAAGAATTTCTGCAGGTTCAATCCCCACGTTTTAGTAGAAATTGGCCTTCCAAAAACTGGTCCTTTCCTGCCACGGACAGACCCCAAAGAGGCAGATACAGACGCCCGAGGGGCAGAGGACAACCACGAGGATCGTACAGAGGCAGACAATGGCAAGCTCCTACACAAAGAGGTGGTGAGGACAACTCACAATCTTTCAGAAAGCAAACCCAATGACTTTCCCTTTACAGGCCAACCAGGTCTCAAATGGCAGCCCCTTTAGGAGGAAAGCTGGCACTATTCTCAAAAAATTGGCATGTTGTCACAAAGGACAAATGGATCCTGGACATTATAAACAGAGGCTACAAATTCCACTTTCATACCCTTCCAAAAATGAGAGGCATGCCAAATCTGCCACACAATCAAAGGGCAGAGGCACAAAAGCAAATTTCAGATCTTATAAACATGAAAGCTATTCAAGAGATACCTACACACGAACAAGGTCAAGGTTTTTATTCCAGGCTATTTCTGGTGCCAAGGAAGGGAAAAGATTGGAGACCTATTTTGGACCTTTCCATCCTAAACACATTCCTACTCATACCAAAATTCAAGATGCTCACTCTACAGCAACTTCTTCCAATGCTGGGCAAGGAGTCTTGGCTGGTAACATTGGACCTCAAGGAGGCATACCTGCATGTCCCAATCAGACAAAATTGCAGAAGATACCTCAGATTTCTTGCAGGTTCAACCCATTATCAATTCTCTGCATTGCCCTTTGGCTTATCTACTGCGCCCAGAGTATTCACGAAATGCCTGGCATCAGTAATCGCCTACTGCAGACTTCAAGGGATACAAATATATCCCTATTTGGACGACTGCCTGATCCAAGCGGACAGCAAACACATTCTTCTGAAACATCTGGCTTATGTAATAATGTTATTAAACTCTCTGGGATACACAGTCAACAAAGAGAAATCAAGGCTAATACCCTCTCGGAAAATAATTTTCCTGGGTGCCAATTTGGACACAAACACCCAGATGGCCTACCTCACGCCAGAGAAGCAGGGGCAACTAATTCAATATTTCAGAACACTGCACAGATTGCACCAGGCTGACTGCAAGGAAAATCCTGCAGGCTCTGGGATTCATGGCATCTTGCATCTTGCTAATCCCATGTGCAAAGCTGCATATGAGAAAACTACAATGGTACCTAAAAAACATATGGTCTCAACACAGCCACAGTTTGGAAACAATAATACCACTACTTCCATGTTTGCAAAAGGAATTTCTGTGGTGGGCTCAAGCATGTCAAACAAACAGGTCTTCCATTCAGCAAGCCTCAAGCAAATCAAGTCATCACAACAGACGCCTCGGACTACGCCTGGGGGGCGCACATGACAGACCGGTGCATTCAGGGCAAATGGTCCCAAAAAGAAAAACACCTTCACATCAATCAAAAAGAAATGCTAGCAGTAATAAATGCTATTATAGCTTTCAAGGACCTTCTACAACCAGGTCAACTATTGATAAGGACGGACAACACCACAGTTATATGGTACATAAACAAGCAGGGAGGAACACATTCCTATCCCCTATGCAGACTGGCCATATCACTTTGGAACATGGCCATGGACTTACAAATGGAACTACAAGCACAGTACTTGCCAGGCAAGGAAAACACGCTGGCAGACAACCTAAGCAGGAATATGACAGATCCACACGAATGGATGTTGCATCCAAAAGTTTTTACAGAAATAATCCAAGAATGGGGAAGGCCAGACATAGATCTCTTTGCCTCCCACAAAAATCAATTGACAAAATTCTGCTCAAGGACCTTCCACCCAAAGGCCTGGAGAGTGGACGCTCTCTCTTTCAGCTGGACATCAATGACAGTTTATGCCTTTCCGCCTCTTCCTCTGCTGCCCAAAGTCCTATTGAAGACCAGAGCAGACAGACCAAAGATGATCCTCATTGCTCCGGACTGGCCAAGGCAACACTGGTACCCACTCCTGAGGAGCCTGACTCATTCCCCTCCATGGACCCTGCCTCTAATGCCTCTTCTTCTAACTCAGCACAGCTTCAAAACTCTTCACAGTCAGCTAAAAACACTCAATCTAGCCGCATGGAAGATTCCTTAGCATCACAGCAGGCACTACTCTCCAAGGAGGTGCAGGATGTCATTTTGGAGGCCAGAAGGCCATCAACTAGAAAAGCTTACTCCGCAAAATGGAAACGTTTTTGTGTCTGGAATGAGAAAAAGGGCCAGAACCCTGGAAAACTGAATTTACCTCAAATACTACAATATTTGGCTGAACTGCTAAGCAGTGGACATTCGTTCTCCTCCATCAAAATCCATGCCTCAGCCATTTCTGCAGAATACAACACTGATCCTCCTTTATTCTCTCACCCTCTTTTAAGACAGTTCCTCAGAGGGGCTAAGAATTTAAGACTTCCAAGGAAACAACCAATACCTGCTTGGGATCTAAATTTAATTCTGGAAAAACTGACTTTGCCTCCTTTTGAGCCAGCTGCTTCATCAGATTTGCAATATTTGTCCAGGAAAACAGCTTTCCTTCTGGCTATCACTTCAGCTCGTAGAGTTTCAGAACTACAGGCCCTCATGGCGGTCCAGCCTTTTATCATCTTCCATCAGGACAGAGTTTCCTTACGAACAAACCCGTCCTTTATGCCTAAAGTGGTATCCAGGGTAGCTTTAAATCAGGCCGTACATTTGCCTACTTTTTATCCCAATCTTCAAAACAAAGGGGAGATATTACTACATTCCTTGGACATCCACAGGCAACTACGTTATTATTTGGACAGAACAAAACCTTTCAGAAAATCAGAACAGCTCTTTGTGGCCTATGCGGTAGGAGCTCAAGGAAAGCCAATTTCCAAGCAGACAATCTCAAAATGGATAGCCCACTGCATACGCTTTTGCTATTCCTTTCATGGCAAAACTGTTCCTACAGGCATTAGAACTCATTCCACCAGGGCCACAGCCACCTCTGCAGCCTTCCTCAGAGGAGTTCCTACCAAGGATATCTTGGAAGCAGCCACTTGGAGTTCTGTGCATACCTTCTCCAAACACTACAACCTACCATTATACTCCAAATCTAGAGCAGGCTTTGCCACTGCAGTCTTGCAGGGCATTTTGGCTCCTCCTAGTTCCACCTAGTGCCTACCACCCCTTTCTTAGCTTTGTGATTCTACCCATCTGTTATGACTGCAGCTGTATGCACGATGAACATAGTACAGTTTTGTACCTACCATAAATGTAGATGTTCGAGTGCTAATACAGCTGCAGTCCACAGCTGCAGTCCAGGTTTCCCTCCCTCCTTCCCCTCTAGGGGTATTCTTTTATGGTGTATTTGCTTACAACTACTGTTTTTTGATTATATTGCATTGCATTACTTCATAATTGTATGTATTGCCTTCCTTCTGGGGGCACCTGACATCTGGGGCAAGAAAAACTGAAGAAAATGGCGTTGGCTGGTTCTTTTATACCCCTGTCGCACTGAAGTCAGGGAAGAAGCGACGACAACCGACGCCGGACCTAGACTTTGGAATTTGGCCGACCGAGGACCCGCCTGACGGCAGGAGAACCCATCTGATGTTAAGTTGTCTATCTCGCCTTCATTCTTGCTGGATGGGTTCGGAGCCGACCTCGGCTCCGACTCGGCCACTCTAAAAGCTCGAGAGTTGGTTCCACCGGCTCGAGGCTCCCCTTATATCCCACAATGCTAGGCGAGAGTTACCTCAGATCTCGTTTGCCGCTACAGCGATCGAGGTTGGTTTTTTCTACCGGCTTGTTGGTAAGTGTATTTCTGTAAAAATTAGAATACTTAAACCCCTATTTTGTTAAGTTTAACTACTTTTCCCTTAGTTTAGTGGATTTCTACCCCTGTTTTTCTGAAAATCCCGTTTTTTTCCCACAAGAACTTTAAAGTTCTCTCTCGGGCCTTCTGGCCTTTCCCCATTCCCTAGTGGTGTGTGTGTGTTGCTCTTAATTAAAACTTTAGTTAATTGTTTTATTTTGGAGTTTTAAAATAAGATTAGTGTAATCAGAGTGTCTGACTGGGTGTGTGTGATTACACTTTCTTGTCTAGGATGTCTAAAGAAACAAAGGTCTCAGGCTTCAAGAAGTGTGATGCGTGCTGTCAGAAAATGTCTCTGACAGACGGTCACACTTCTTGTGTCTACTGGGGCCTTTGCACCTGCAGGACTCCTGTGCTGTATGCCATGGCTTCAGCCCCAGGGTCCTGCAGGAAAGAAAGAACAAGTTGATCCTAAGGGGTCTACTTAAGCCTGAGGATTCCCTTTCTGTCTCTGGGAAGCCCTCTAAGGCTTCTAGGTCCTCGGCTCCAGCTACTGAGCCGAGACCTAAAGTTACAAAACCTATGCATCGGCTCCGGCTGGAGCCGATGAGTCTACAGCTTCTGTGGTTCCTCGGCCGGCTGGAGCCGAGGTAGTAGAAATTCTGTCGGCTCCGACCAGACCCTCGGAGCCGACATCTAGGAAGAGATCTAGGTCACCATCCCTTGGCTCCGTTCATTCGGCTCCAGCATCTCCTCTGCTGTCTGAACGGAGCCATAAATCTCACTCCTCTAGGTCATCGAGGCTGTCGGATCATGACCTTCAGAGGGTAGTGAGTCGACTTCTTAAGTCTGAGGCACTGGCCCAAATGCTTCAGAGCCCGACTCATCAGTCGATGCCTGCCCCTGTCCATCAATATGTTCCTCCTCCGACTCCGTTGAGCTCGGAGCCGGGGCGTTTCGGAACCGAGACTGTGGTAGCGTCGGAGCCGATACAGATGTCTTTGGCTCCGTCGTCGGCTCCGATTTCTTCTTTCAAAGAATCTCGGCGCCGAACTTCCCTCATCGACTCCGAGGGGGTGAGTGGCATCGGACCCTTGTCCGACCCCGCTCTTCCTCTCGGAGCTTCGGCGCTGGTGAGTTCGGCTCCGACATCGGCCTCGGAGCCATCACTGTCGGTGCCGAGGGAGGTTCTCAGCTTCTCGGAGCGGGGACCTCTGGCTTTGCCTGACAGGGGTGCGTTCGAGGTCATGCGGAGTGTGTTAGAGCCTGGCTCTACTCCACAGTCGGCTCCGTCCGCCCCTCCCTTTACTGTGCCTCAGGTCAAGTCGACTCACTCCCTCATCCCGGACCGCAGAGAGCCAGCTCCTCAGGAACCCCCTGTGTGGATTTCATCCTCTTCGAGGCCTCTCCTGATTTGGCAGAAGAGCCCCCTCGGAAGAGGAAGTGTAAGAGGAAACACATTGACTCACCTGAGTCCATCACATCTGAGACAGATTTAGATGATTCCGAGGGTTCCCCGTTCCCCTTCTGAAGATGTCTCTTTTGCAGACATTCTCGAAATCCTCAAACAGAGGTGAAATTGGCCAGCCCTCAACCCTTCGGAGGATGAATCTGTGTACCTTGAGGCATTTGGCTCTCGTCCTTCCACCTCCTGGGTGTCTCCCCCCTTTGACCCCCTCATGCAGGTGGTAGCTAAAAAGGCATGGACGGCTCCTGATTCAGTGGACCCCACTCCCAGGAGACCCTCAAAATTCATAACGGCACCAGCAGACAAACAGTTCTTGACAAAAGGAGTTTCTGTGGATGCTATGGTGGTAGCTGCTGCCACTAAGAAGGAACTAGCTGATCCTTCAGTACCTGTCCATCCACCTAACAAGGAATCTAGGTCCATGGACAGGTACGGGAAGCGGATGTTCTCGTCAGCGACATTTGCTATGCGTTCGCTGAACTACCTGTGCCATTTTACTTGTCTTCAAAGGGACTTGATTAAAGAAGCGAGTGACATGTTGAAGGACCCTACAGCTGCGGGTTTTCAAGATAAGATGAACACTCAGCTGGCTACCCTTAACTCCATAGCCAACTCCTCCATGCGCCTCCTTTCTTATGCGGCTGATGGAGCGAGTAGGGCCGCAGGGACGGGTGTGGCCTTACGTAGGCATGCCTGGATGCGGCTATGCAATTTTGCAGACCCCTTCAAGACATCTTTCACTGATTCCCCGTTTGACGGATCATCTCTCTTTGGTCCTCAAGTGAAAGAAACCTTGACTAGGTGCGAGACTGATGGCAAGACTCTTTCTGCCGTCTGAGTCCGTTTTTCTACTCCTTCTAGGCCTTACCCCAAAGGCCAGAAAAGTGGGAAAATGTGGTTCCGTAAACAATCTCAAGGGACTTCGCCTGACGCACAAAGTCGTTTCCCTGCCAGAGGCAGAGGCGGGAATAACAATGGTAGACGTCGCCCTCGAGGCAGGGGGGCTCCGCAGAACCAGGGCAATCGAGAAGCCTTCTCTGATAAGCCCTTTCAGCATCCCTGAGGTGTTGCCCGACTGCCCACCTTCCGAGGCAGTCGGGGGAAGATTGTCACTGTACCCAGAAGCCTGGCTATCCCTGACTCCAGACAAATGGGTACAGTCCGTCATTTCCGAAGGCTATTCTATCCCCTTTCTTCACATTCCGAGCCAATCAAAAAAATCCCTTCCAGATGTTCCACCCACTCAAAGGGATCTAGCGGTTTTCGAAATTTCAAAGCTGCTTGCAAAAAGAGCAATTCAGCCAGTTCCAGCAGACCAGCAAGGATCCGGAATCTACTCAAGGTTCTTTTTAGTTCCAAAGAAAACAGGGGACTGGAGACCAATTTTGGATCTCAGTATCTTGAACAGATCAGTCAAGAAAACAAGATTTCGGATGGTCACGCTGCAGTCCATCCTTCCCCTATTGGGAAAAGGAAACTGGATGTGCTCTATAGACCTTCAGGATGCGTACTATCACATAAAATGAACAGACGCTCCAGAAGATTCCTCCGCTTCAGGCTGGGAACCAGTCATTTTCAATTCAGGGCCCTGCCCTTTGGTCTCACCACTGCCCCCCGGGTGTTTACCAAATGCATGGCAGTGGTAGCTTCTCACCTGAGATGACAAGGATTCCAGGTGTTTCCATATTTGGACGACTGGCTCCTCACAGCTCCCACCAAGCATCTCCTTCTGATGGCCAGGGATTACACATTTCGCATTTGTCAAAAGTTAGGCATTTCAATAAATTGCGAAAAGTCTGTTTTGTCGCCTTGTCGTACTATTACCTTCATAGGCGCAAATCTAGACACAGTAAACATGTCTGCGAGACTAACGGATCAGAGAATAACAGACATACACAAACTGGTCTCACTCCTTTTCAACAACAACAGAATCAAAGCCAGGTTAGTGCTGAAAGTGTTGGGAATTATGGCGGCCATACCTCTGCTTCCATTAGCCAGATTCCACATGCAAATCCTTCAATGGATGCTCTTTACACAATGGTCATACCAGCAACTTCCAATGTCCCACACCATTATGATCACGCAGGCGTGCAGAAATCATCTCATGTGGTGGATGTCTTCCCTCAGCTCTTGTTGGGAAGACCCTTTGTTCCACCCCCTCCAGTTGCTACTCTGACAACGGACGCCTCCCTGATCGGGTGGGGGGGGCATTATCAGGGCAGGATGGTCCAGGGCACATGGCAACCAAACGAATGCCACTTGCACATAAATGTTCTGGAGATGAGAGCAGTGCTTTTAGCGTTGCAAGCCCTTCAAGACTCTCTTCCCTTGGGAACGATTGCAATCCAGACAGACAATATGTCTGTAGTGTGGTACATCAACAAACAAGGCGGAACCAGGTCCTACCCCCTGTGTCGAGAAGCACTCAGATTGTGGCAATGGGCGATTTCTTCTCAGCGGTTTCTGATAGCAACGCACATCCCCGGGAAGTCCAATCAAATCGCGGACAAGTTGAGCAGAGCTATCCTCATGCCTCACGAGTGGTCTCTGAAAGACTCTGTTGTGAGAGAAATTTTCCTCAAGTGGGGTCAGCCTTGCTGCGATCTTTTTGCTACTCCCCAAAACAGCAAGTGCAGAGATTATTTCACTCTATTCCCTTTACCAGGCCAACCCAGCAGAGACGCTCTAGTCCAAGTTTGGCCCGGGGACTTCTGTATGCATTTCCTCCTTCCCACTAATCTCTCAAGTGATACAGAAAGCTATCGCTCAGAAGGCCTCATTGATCCTCATTGCTCCTTACTGGCCTCGACAGGTGTGGTTCCCCTTTCTACATCAATTTCTATTGGAGCGACCTTGGCTTCTGGACCTAGTTCCAGATCTTTTGATCCATCAGTCGGGTCAGTTACATCGCTCCCTCCCCTCTCTGAACCTCACTGCTTGGTTCCTCCAGTTCCAACCTTAGCCAGGCTTCCTCAATTATCTCACTCCGTTCGAGATATTTTGATAGCTTCCCATAAATCTTCCACTCGGAAGATTTATTTGAGTAAGTGGAAACGCTTCACATATTGGACTCAAGGAAGGGACATAGATCCTTTCACTGCTTCCATCCAAATAGTCCTTGATTTTCTAGCTGAACTCTTCCATGCAGGTTCATCTCCTCTACTCTTAAAGTTCAATTGGCAGCTATTTCTAACTTTCATGTGGGTATTTCTGAGTCTGCCTTAATGTCCCACAAGCTTTGCAAAGCCTTTTTGAAAGGAGTTTTTCTTCTCAGACCTCCTATAAGAAATCCTCCTTCTCCTTGGGACCTAAATTTAGTTCTTACTTCTTTGATTCTTCCCCCTTTCGAACCTGCAGCTTCCTGTTCTTTAAAATTGCTATCATGGAAAACTCTTTTTCTGGTAGCAATTACTTCAGCTAGAAGAGTTTCGGAACTTCATGCACTCAGCTATCGACCTCCTTATCTGTTGTTCCATAAGGACAGGGTATCCTTACGAACCAACCCGTCCTTTTTGCCTAAGGTAGCCTCGACGTCTAATCTAAATCAAAGCATTGACCTCGCTGTGTTTTTTCCAGAATATTCCAATAGGTCTGAACAAAAATTACACTGGCTAGATGTTCATCGTCAGTTAAGGTACTATTTGGATAGAACAAAACAATTCAGAAAATCTGATCAACTGTTTGTCTCCTATGCAGAAGGCAAGAAGGGACTTTCAGTTTCAAAGGTATCATTATCTAGATGGCTAACATCTCTGATTTCCCTTGTTTATGAAATTAGACACCAAAAGCTGCCTAACAAACCTAAGGCCCATTCCACCAGAGCTTTGGCTACCTCCATAGCCTTCCAAGACAGACTGCCTATTGACACCATTTGTGCAGCGGCTACTTGGGCTACTCCTCACACTTTCATTTCTCATTATAAGTTGGATTTAGCTTCTAGGCATAGAGCTAACTTTGGTTCCACTGTTCTCAGGAGTCTGTTCCGTTAGGCCACCCGGGACAAGGTGCTAGGGACGCGGTCCCATCCAGCAAGAATGAAGGCGAGATAGACAACTTAACATATAGAAGTTATGTTCTTACCATAACGTTCCATGTTAGTTGTCTTCTTCTCGCCTTCTTCTTCCCACCCTCCTTCCCCTGGCCTGGACAGACCTAGAGGAGTTGTGATTGTGACCTCTCTTTCTACCACCTCTTTACTTAGGCATATGCTACTTTGCATATTTCCTGAATCAGGATGTAGGTCACCCTTCTTCTCCCTGTTGTTAGAGGTGGACTCTGTTTATAGTTATTCTGTTATATAATGTTACTATTATAAGCTGGGGTTAGCTTACAAACGAGATCTGAGGTAACTCTCGCCTAGCATTGTGGGATATAAGGGGAGCCTCGAGCCGGTGGAACCAACTCTCGAGCTTTTAGAGTGGCCGAGTCAGAGCCGAGGTCAGCTCCGAACCCATCCAGCAAGAAGAAGGCGAGAAGAAGGCAACTAACATGGAACGTTATGGTAAGAACATAACTTCTATTTATGACTGCAGCTGTATTAGCACTCGAACATCTACATTTATGGTAGGTACAAAGCTGTACTTTTCTGTTACTGCACAGATATCGATGTTCTCCATGCTAAGGAGAGTTTTGAGTGCGTGCATCTTGAGGTTTAGACTTCTGGCGTTGAGTAGCATTACTCTTAGTTTCTTATCCCTTGTGATACCTATGGAGGTGGGTTTGTCTTTTGAGCCTTGCCTAAAAAAGGCACTATGGGGGTAGCAAGAGCCTTTGCCAATATCCGAAAGCCCAGGGGTGACAGGTGCAAGCCGTCCCTAGCAAAGCATCATGGCTTGTCCAGCATGTCATCCCAGGCTGACAGGCATTGGATCCCCTTTGAATGACACCAATACTTAAGCCAATTGTTGAAATTGATCATCTTGTCTTCATATTGTGGCATCATTCTTGGTGAGGGTAAGATGCTACTCAAGGTCAGGGTCATACCGGCCTGGGCTACATGCTCAGAGAGCTCCCCTATGTCTCTCTTCATGTAGTCTAGGGAGGTACGTCTCATGTCATTCACATTTGATCAGATTCTTAATGAATTTTTCTTTGTGTTAAGTATGAGCATTGTCTCTGTTTTATTTTTAAACAATATTTACTTGGTTTAAAACAATCAATTTGTTTTATAACAAACTTTTTTGGTTGTTTTTAACTTTGAAATAATAATATTCTTAATTCTTTATGGTTCATACTCTTGTTAGGAGACTGGTTGCTGCTTTTTGGTATTTTATTGTTAACACTCAAGTATGCAATTGTTCTATTCACCAATTATGTTAACCATTGGTTGATTAATCTATTGGACTTAATACCTATGTATATAAGTAAGGGGGTTACTTGTTTTAACTGTCTGATGAAGTTTGGTCACAGGTACCAAACGAAAGTGCTTACTTTGTGGTAAATAAAAGTTTGGTCGTGCAGCTGGTGTTCCTGGCCTCGTCTGTTGGATCTGTGTTTGCTGGATATTTTTATTCCTGGTTTCTGGTTACTGGTATTTCTCCACCATGGCTGAGGGGAACCCAGGCGTCTGTTATGAGGATTTAAAAAAATTACAAGATTCGGTGCACTCCCTTACTCTTTTGGTACAGCAACTGATTCCTAAAACTTCTAATACAGCAAGTCACGATATTACGGACTGGGATTTCAATATGACCCCACAAGTTCTAAGGGAGCAGGGTGAAGAATTGAACAATGGGTCACCATCTGTTCCTTCCGAAGTCCCACTTTTGCGGACAAATTCTCAAAAAAACAGTAAAGTAACAACATTAATGCTGCCCATGGTCACGACTTGCCAAATAGTACGCTCGATTCCTGGTTATTGATGAGCGTACCATTTGAGGAACAACCTGAGGGAGCTGACAGTAACAAGTTCACAAGTTTTGAAAATAAACTACTTGAATACAAAATGGTACAACAAGAAAACCAATGCCTTTTACAATGTATTAATTCTTGCCAGGTCCCTAAGGGGTTGTGGACCTGGAAATTTCCTTCCGGACTTGTCCAGCATTCTCTTTTTCACCAGGATTTACTGGCACTTTTTGACCGACATGGGTGTGAACTAATGGTAAAGTACAACCAGGAATGCTTGGATGCTCTGTCTCTGGAGGTACGCCATTTAGATCAGGACATTCACAGGAACGGATTTCATGAAACTTTCCGTTCTAAATATGAAGCTATCTACAGACAAGTAGATCACACTGTAGCTATCATAGCTAGCCATAAGGCTAGAAAACTTGAGAGAGACAGGAAAGCCTATGCAGTCGCCAAGGCTTATCCTGCCCCTCCATCTGTAATAGCACATCATGGTCCATATCGTGCGGCTACGGAGACTGATGCAAATCTTCAAGCTGAAGTACTGGCCCCTTTAGACGAGCCAGGACCAAGGAGATCCGAACGTTTAAGGAACAGAAGATTCCAACCATGGAACCCTTATCCGCCGAGTCCGGCTTGGAATCAGCAAGGACACAAGTGCATCTCCTTACCAAGTAAGGAGATAACAGAGGTGACTTTTGCTACTAGAATGCCTGTTATAGTGTATAATGCTACTGGTGATTTTAAAATATACAATTATAGTAGCAATGAGGTATTCACTGAACATGCTGATTTTTTAAGCAAAGGTTTTAACTTTGTTGTTAGCAAAAAACATGACATAGGTGAACTGATTGCTGACCTAAAATTATACACTAGAAATTTAAACCTTAAATATTTGCACAGAAATTATGTTGGTACTGATTGCTTTTACAATAAAAGTTTTTGTAGGATACCTAGCACCTATAATCCAGAAATGCACAGTATGTTTAAAAACTATGAAGTTGCTTGTGAAAATGATTTTCGTTATTTTGTTGGTCAAATAGGTGATGTATCCAATTTGTCTGATTCTGAAAGGATACTATTAATGCAACTGAGGTGGTTTAAGGACCTTAGATACATGTGCCCTGATGGGCGGCCACGGTGGTGCAGAGGTTAGCATTGCTGCCTCACAGCAAGAAGTTCTCCGGTTTGATCCTCAGCTGGGGTGCCTTCTGTGTGGAGTCTGCATGTCCTCCCTGTGGTCACGTGGGTTTCCTCCAGGTGCTTCGGTTTCCTCCCACAACCCAAAGACATGCTGCAGGTGGATTGGACACTCTTAATTGGCCCTAGGTGTGAGTGCGTGTGTGTGTGTGTGTGCCTTCTGTGGAAGGTTGTGCGCCAGGCTGTCAACTTGACACTTTAAAAAACTCCACTGCCAATCATGAGTGGACAGATGATCCTCTGTGGCGACCCCTAACTGGGAAAAGCCGAAAGAAGAAGATACATGTGTCCTGACAAGGGGGGAGGCATTGTAATTTTCCAAAAGGATAACTATGTACAAAAGATGTTCGAAATATTATACAGTCAGACTTATAGTGAAGCCTCCCCTAACCAAATTAATATTGCCTATAAAAGGATAGAGTGGGAACTTTTTGACCTGGCCACACAGGACCAAATTAATATAGATGAGTACAATTATATGACTACTGATGACCCCAAGATTCCAGTTATTTTTGGGGTCCCTAAAATTCACAAGGGACTAGTTAACCCCCCACTTCGTCCTATTGTACATTTGGGCTGGTCATAAACAAGTTACATTGCTAAGTTCTCGGATAATTCCTTGAAAGAGAAAGTGACACAAATACCACATTTGTGTCGAGATTCCTGACAATTTTTAGAAAAATGTAACAAATTGATTCCTTTTGATAAAAATGGAGTTTTTGTAACAATAGATTTTAAGGATCTCTTTAGTTGCATCCCACACTCTACAGGATTATACTGGTTTTCTGATTTTCTCTTTGATGAGTTTGGCCTAGAACAAGGACTTGTTAACACCTGTACACATTTAATGGAAATTGTCCTTAATAACAACTACCTGTATTTTGAAGGCCACCATTTTAAGCAATGTGAGGATGTATCCATGGGATCCGCTTGTGGACACCTGTTTGCCAACATAATTATGGCCCAATAGAAAAAGCATTTTCTTTTTTGTTCACAATATTTTACATACATTCGTTTATATTTAAGATACTTGGACGATTTGTTTGTGGCATGGGTTGGGCCTAACGAGGCTATACCAGCTTTTATAGATGACCTCAACAACAGTACCAATTTTCTAAAATTTACTTATACTGTACATGAAAAAGCAATTCCATACTTAGATGTGCTTATTTCTAGACTAGGGGAGGACCACATGAAGGCTACAATTTAAGGAAGTCTACTTATTCGAATACCATGCTACACTTTTCCAGTAGCCACCCTATGCACACAAAGCGTGGCATTGTCAAAGGCCAATTGGTGAGAGCAGCCCGTATGAACACACTTTTTGATGATTTTTCTGATCGAATGTGATATTATGTGTAATATGTTTTTAGCTAGGGGGTATCTGACCATGTTTGTTAACTCTATTAAAACAGAGGCTATCCATAAATGAAGGATAGGTTTATTTGCCCCTATTTTAAAATATACAAGGGACAATGATCAAATCCATGTACAACCAATTTACACTAGGGTCAAAGATGGTACGGATATGATTAGTGGAGACAAAAGTTACACACTACAGCCCTTGTCCAATGGTGTCAAGAGTAGAGAATCTAGGCTTAATAAGTATGGGGAGCAAAGATGCTCCTTTATATGTACTTACACTGAGGACAATTATATAATGCAAGATATCAGGAAGAACTGGACGACGGTCATACAGGACCAGGACCTTGTAGACATCTTAGGCAGTACTCCACAAGTCAAAAGGAAGAAATTTGAAGAACCTATTGGAACACACTAAGCATTTTGAAAAGCAGGGTCAAATGTCACCTTGTGGAATGTGCCAACAATGTAAATTTATTTTAAAAACATCTAAGCTTAAAATCAGGGGAAAAGACATCACCCTGAAAGGCAAATGCAACTGTTACACTCAAGGTGTTGTATATGCTGCCATGTGTTGTCAATGCCAAGAAGAATTGCTCTCTCTCTCTCTCTCTCTCTGTCTCGCTGTCCTCCATTCAGGGAAACAGTGGCCTCAGACAAATGGATTCTGAACATTATAAAGGAGGGTTATGCTATGACTTTGGGAAAGCGCTCCCTCTCCTGGGGGGCTATGCTCCTGTCTTCTCCCAATTACATTATTCTTTTGACTAAACACCTTCCTGAAAGTCTCCACTTTCAAATTGCTTTCTTTGCATACTTTACTGCCTTTCCTTCTTCCTCAGGTTTTCCTTGTATCCTTAGACCTAAATGATGCCTATCTGCAAATTCTCGTTCGTCCTTTCTGCAGAAAATTCTTGGGTTTTTTACTTGATCATCAGCTTTTCAGTGCTTTGCTCCTTGGTCTATCTACCGCTCCAATGGTTTTCACAAAGTGTTTAGCTTCAGTTGTGGCCTTTTGCCGCACTCAGAGCATATAGAGCTTCCCTTATGTGGATGGCTTTTTAATCCAGGCTCTATCCAAGAACATCCTCCTTAAGTATCTTCATTATGTTTTGGGGTTCACCATCACTTTCAAAAATCTCAGCTTAATCCCACCCAGGAATTGACCTTTCTTGGTTACTTCAGGATCTATAATAGACTGGATCCTTACATCTGACTCTTGTCTCTACCATAACCCCAACATTCTCCCTAACTCTCTAAGTGACCATTCCCCTATTTATATCCATAGATACTCCCAACACCCTCCCAAAGAACACCTTTACAGAGAATGTCGAGATCTGACTCAGTTCAATCCAGGCAGTGTCATCTCCACTTTGTCCAACATAAACTGCCCTTCCTTAAAATCCTCCCCCTTAATGATGCTGTAGCCTCTTTCAATACTCTCTTTTTAGATATACTAAACTCCATGGCACATTCCAGGAAAAACAGGGTAAAATCAAAATGTGCTCCCTGGTTAACTAAGCAAACACGCTGCATCATGTATCAGAGGGATGCTGCCTGGAAAGCTTGGGCCAGAAATAAAACTCCTTCCTTACTCCAACACTACAAGGAACTTAGAAACAGGTGTAAAAATAGTTATCAGAGACTATGACACCCATGCACTGGCCCGGTAATCAAGCAGCCTCAATCCTTACCACTAGCACTATGAGGGCCATGCACATTGGGAAGGATAACAAGTACACACACAGTAAAGTACAATTTCCCTTAAGAGCACACAGAGACCACAGTCGGTCTGGGGCTAGTTTCTCCCTTTCTCTCCAGATCCTCTAATAAGACTCCCCAACTGACAGAGCTGTAGGGTCTAAATCTCAGCCTAGTGGTCAAGCTAAAACCTCCAGGACCCCCTCTGTCCAACCAGTGCTTCGTGTCTCTGCCCAAGTAGCTGACAAACACACACACACTTTAAGATATGAGTTATATACAAACACACAGACACTCCTGAGGAAGGCTAGCACAGGTTCTCCAGCTATGCCCCCTTCTTGCCCAGACTATAAGGTAGAAATCACTGTCACCAACCACTAATATCAGCTGCTGATAAGGTCCTGACCAAAGGGTGTCCAATTTTACTGTGCAATATTATTATCCCCTTAGTAAGAGTGACCCAGGGCTAGAGCTATTGGAGTGGCTTGTACAAATACATGCAATGTAGGCTAAGAGCTTAAATTACCTCTATACAAAACAGCCACAGTTGAAAGGTTTAAAATATTTAATGATAAATAATAAAAACACAAACACAAGACAAATCTCCTCAATTCAACACAGTGCTAGTCAAGAGTTCAGACACAGGAACTTTAAAACAATACTGTAGAATAGTCTGAATTAAATGTAGAAAACAGCTAGAGTAAACTGGCTATTTCTGTCTGTCTCTAAGAGAAGTCACTGTTCTAAATAAACATCTTAATTACAGAGCAAAGGCAGAGTGCTGGTGAGTTGATGTGTTCAGGTTCAGACAAAATCCAAAATGCCCTATCTTTGCTCTGAGAAAGTCTTAAAGTGATAACACAGTATTGCTGAGTCATTTCAGATTACATCATTCTTAACAGTTCTGATTTACTTTTCCAGGCTAACAGGAACTCAAAATGTACATTTCTTTTGTAATCTGTGCCTGCAGGAAGCCACATCAAAAAAAGACATTTTACTTGTAAAATCTAGTAATTAATTCTTGTCCTAAAACACTAGAAAGAATTCCTTAGTCCAGACATCCTATCTCCGAGCTCGAGATCAAACAGTCATAAAATGCTTTATTTGTCAGCTTTCTTCCAGCAGGGTGCACTGTTGTTACATTTTTGAAGCTCAGAACATATAACACAGTTTTCTTACATTTAGGTTTCTTACATTTGTAAAACAGCCTGTGGATTATATTAATATTTACAAATGATATAGAATTATTTACAAAATTCTGTCTGTGTAGGCTGGCAGCTTTCACATATCCCAACCTCCCCGCCCCTCGGAGAACTCAACCTAGTTTTTCAAGTGACCCTTGAGAAACATTGCTTGAGAGGGTTAGGTCCATCTGGTTATACCTTACCCCATTCCCTGTCTTGAGAGCCCATCTGCATTGGCGTTGCTAACCCCACTGTGGTGCTGCACTGATGTATAATATGCTTGCAACCCTAGGCTCCATCTTAGCAACTTGGAATTTTGCTGGCTGGCTGGCTCGGTGTAACCATGTTAGGGGATTGTGATCTGTAACTACAGTGAATTTTCTTCCATACAGATAAGGCTGAAGTTTCTGCAGTGCCCACACTATGGCTAGACATTATTTTTCTACAGCTGCATAACATTCCTCCCTGGGTTGGAGCCTACGACTGAGATAAACCACTGGGTGCTCTTCTCCCTCTGAAGAAATCTGGAAAAGTACAGCCCCCACCCCATGGTTCGAAGCATCAACCTGCACAACAAATTATTTGCTGTAATCTGGACTCGTTAACACAGGGGGGCCCTGGCCTTGCTTCTTTAAGCTTCTGGAATGCCTGCTCACATGCTGTGGTCCACACTACCTTTTCTGGCCTGTTTTTCCTTGTCAGGTCTGTGAAGGGAGCAGCTATGGTACTATAACTGGGGCTGAGATTTCTGTAGTACCCTGCTGTTCCTAAGAATGCCCTCACCTGTTTTTTGGTAACAGGTACAGGCCATGCCTGAATGACTTCCACTTTGGCATGTTCTGGCCTGATCTTACCACTCCCCACTCTATGTCCCAGGTAGGAGACATCTGCCATACCCACCTGACATTTGCACAGCTTAATGGTCAACCCTGCCCTCTGTAGTCTGCCCAGCACCTCCCTGTCATGTTGAAGGTGCTCTTGCCAGGAATGGCTGTAGATGGCAATATAATCTAGGTAAGCAACTGCAAACCCTCCTCCTCCTGTTAGGATATGATTTGCCAGCCTCTGGAAGTTTGCTGGGGCATTCTATATCCCAAAGGGCATCTTTGTGAACTCATACAAGCCAAAAGGAGTCACAAAGGCTGACCTCTCGCTAGCACTGGGAGTCAAGGGCACCTGCCGGTAATACTTGGTAAGATAAGTGGTGGTAAGATACTTAGCCCCACTCAGCTGCTCTAGGGCATCATCTGTCCTAAGCATGGCGTAAGCATCTGTGTGAATATTTAATTTCAGATAGTCCACACAGAATCTGGTGCTACCATCCTTCTTTGGCACCAGCACCACTGGGGAGGCCCAGGGGACTGTTGAATTACCCCTAGTTCCAACATTTCCTGTATCTCATCCTTCACAGTCTGTTTGACTCTCTCAGGCACCCTCTAATAGGCCTTTGGGGTCCTGTATCCACCTGGTGCTGCACCAAGTGAGTGTAACCTGGTTTCTCAGTGAACATGTCCCCAAACTCCTGTAACACTGCTCGGATTTCTCGAACCTGGGTAGGAGATAGCTGCTGGGACATTGCTGCCCATTCCACTGAGGTGTCAGTCCGAGCCTTACTGAGATCATCAGTCACCAGATCTCCCTCAGACTCCTCCAGCAATCCACTGCAAATATTCAGCACAAGGGCCTCCCTGTCATGGCAAGGTTTCATCACATTAACATGGTACAATTTGTGCTCCTGCCTAGCAGTTCCACCTTGTAGTTAACATCACATACCTTTCTTACTACCTTGTAGGGTCCCTCCCAACCTGCCTGCAGCTTGTTGTGTCTGACAGGAATGAGAACCATTACCTGTTGCCCTACAGCATACTCTCTAGCTCAAGCATTCCTGTCATACCAGCCCTTTTTCTGTTGAGCTTCTGCCAGGTTCTCCGGGCCCAAGCCCATGAGTTCCCTGAGCCTTGTCCTCAGGTTTAGGACATATGCCACAACAGACTCCTTGTGGGATTCACACTCACCTTCCCACTCATCATGAATTATATCTAGAGATCCCCTCACCCTATGCCCATACAGCAACTCAAAGGGTGAAAAGCCTGTGGATGCCTGGGGAACCTCTCTGTAAGCAAACAACAGATGGGGCAAAATTTGTCCCAGTCCCTCTTAAACTGGTCTCCAAATGCCCATAGCGTGGACCTGAGTGTAGAGTTTAACCTCTCAACAAGACCATTACTCTGGGGATGGTAGGGGGTGGTCTTCAGGTGCTTCACCTCTGCAGTACTTCCACAGACAAGCCAGCAGGTCTGAAATGAAATTGGCACCTCAAACATTTGCCAACTTTTCTGCCTCAGTGGAGGACAAAGCCACTGCCTCAGGGTATCTTGCAGCATAATCTACTACCACTAAGGATATACCTTTTCCCTGTGGAACTTGGGGTACTCAGACGCCCCACAATATCCATAGCTACCCTCTGAAATGGCTCCTCAGTCACAGGCAAAGGCATCAAAGGAGCTCTCACCTTGTCTCCTGTCTTGCCTACTGTTTGGCACTGCTCACAGGTCCTGCAGTACCCTGTTACATCTCTGGAAATTCCAGGCCAATAGAAGTTCTGCATAATATTTCTCTTGGTACGTTTTTATGCCCATATGACCTGCAAAGGGAATATCATGGGGTTTGGTTAGAAGTGCCAGATGATAGGCTCTTGGTACTACCAACTGCTGTACTCTCTCACCTTTTAGCCCTCCCTCAGGGGTCCACTCTCTGTACAGTAACCCTTTGTCCCAGTATACAGATTCCCCTTTCCCTTGCAATGTAGGGTCTGAGAGCTGAGCCTGTCTCAACTTTCTCCTTGTAACCCTTCCCAGCTCCCCTTTCACAGGAAGTCTGGTATCCTCTGACAGTGGTGCCTCACTGTCAGCCTGGGAACTGCTACTCACCTCTACCTTTGCAGTCACTCTGTCCAAAGGAGCATCAGTACCCCCAAGCAGCTGTGGCTCACCTTCAATCTCACTGCTGCAGAGTAGCTTCCTCCCTGAAGTAGCCACCTCACCAGTCCTGGCTGCAAGTGTGGTCTGTCTGGGTCGCCCCCAGGCTACCAGACTCACATGCTTGTCTCCAAGCCTGACTGCATGTAACTGCATGAGCACATGGTACTGCATTATCAAAATCATTCCCTATCAGGACATCTGCAGGGATATCCTCAAACAAACCTACTTGCTGGCTTCCTTTTCCACCCTCCCAGTCAAGGTGAACCCTAGCCAAAGGTATTTGGAATGGGGTCCCTCCTAAAGCTCTGACTGGAGTAGACTGCCCAGGCAAGTAGTGCTCCTCTGTAACTACTGCAGGCTTCACAATGGTTATGTCAGAGACTGTCTCTCTCTTAGCAATGGCCTCTTTGCCATTCACTGTGATAGAATATAACCTGTTGTGGTAGTTTGGTACCCTTGTTGTCTCAAGACAACCTACTGTTGGCATTTTGTCTTTTTCTCTTACTGGCTCCCTCACCTTTGGTTCCCCACCTTGCCTCCGTGGACATCTATATGCTGCATGGCCCCACTGGGTTGCATTCAAAACATTTAACCCTAGGTCCTGGACGTATACATGGACTAGAGGCTTTACCTGCTACTGGCAGATTCTGTTGGGGCAGTCTGGGCTGCCCACCATGGGTTCCCTTGGCAGTACTGGTGTCCCTTTCCTGTGCAGGGTTGCCCTGCTTGCTAGGCATAGGTCTCCCTTCTTCCCCAACTCATATACAGCAGCACATTGTCTATCAGTGAACAAGATCTTCATATCCTCAGGCAAAGTGATAAGGGCTTGTTCCCTCACCAAAAGGTCTGCCAGCCCTTCAGAAGTGGTGACCTGATATCCACTCACCCACCTATGAAAATAAGTGCTCAGTTCAGCAACATATTCACACACACTTTCATATGCCTTGCGTCTATGCTCACAAAACCTTTTCCTATAAGTTTCAGGTGTTAGCTTAAAAAATTCTAACAAACAATTCTTTACAGCATTATAGTTGAAAAACAGTCAACATCAGATAATGTGGAAAGTACATTTACAGCTTTACCATGGAGTAAGGGGGTCAGGAACTGTACCCAGATCCTTTGGTCAACATCATACTGTTTACACACCCTCTCAAAGATATGAATTAAACTATCAAAATTATCCCCCCCTGTAAACTGGGAAGAAATTTACTGACCTTCTGTGCTTCTGGAGCCTGGTTGCTTCCTTCTCCAATACCTCCATGACTCTGGCAAAGAGTCATCATCTCCTTTTTGTGCTGCCTCTGCCTCTCTTTCTCATCAGCTCCCATTTCCAAATGCCTGACCTCCAACTCAAGTCTCTCTAGCTCCCTAATAGATTTTTAAGTCCTCTGCAGAAAGATTGAGCTGTCCATTCTCTGAGTGTTATAGATCTCCACAGCCAGTCTGATTGTCTTCCTGATTGCTGTTTTCTGATGCAGCTGTGACCAAAGGTGAAATCATGCCTGCCTTAGTCAGGTTTCCATGCACCAGTCCCTTAGCCAGGTTTCCATGCACCAGTCCCTTAGCCTAGCACATGTCAACCAACTGGCTCTTTGCCAGCTTGCCATACTCCTCTGCTGACATGCTTGCCTGCTTTCCCTGACTAACTAAGCTTACAAATGAAATAAAACAATTGTGATCTGAACTCTGAATATTCACTGTGTGGCTGATTTAGTGTACAAAAACACCTTCAGTGATCACTGTACACAATCTACAGGAATTCACTATCTACACCACTACAAGCTAATTAGTATGTGATGTGGCTAACTCACCACAATCAAACAATTAATATTTGATGTGGATATCCCATCACTGCCAACCAATATGTGATGCCTGTGCACTGGCCCAGTAATCAAGCAGCCTCAATCCTTACCACTAGCACGAGTGAGGGGCATGCACATTGGGAAGGATAACAAGTACGCACACACAGTAAAGTACACTTCCCCCTAAGAGCACACAGAGATCACAGTCAGTCTGGGGCTGGTTTCTTCCTTTCTCTGCAGATCCCCCAATAAGACTCCCGACTGGCACAGCTATAGGGTCCAGATCACAGCCTAGTGGTCAAGCTAAAACCTCCAGCATCCTATTTTAACCAACCAGTGCTTCGTGTCACTGCCCAAGTAGCTGACACACACACACACTTTAAGATACGAGTTATATACAAACACACAGACACTCCTGGCAAAGGCTGGCACAGGTTCTCCAGCTATGCCCCCTTCTTGCCCAGACTATAAGGTAGAAATCACTGCCACCCATCACTAATATCAGCTACTGATAAAGCCCTTATCAGCGGGTGTCCAATTTTACTGTGCAATATTATTATCCTATTAGTAAGTGTGACCCAGGGCTAAAGCTATTTGAGGGGCTTGAACGGTATCACCGAATACATGCAGAGTACGCTAAGAGCTTTAATTATTTCTACACAAAACAGCCAGAGTTGAAAGGTTTAAAATATTTAATAATAAATAAAAACACAAGACAAATCTCCTCAATTCAACACAGTGCTATTCAAGAGTTCAGACACAGGAACTTTAAAACAATACTGTAGGATAGTCAGACATAAATATAGAAAACAGCTAGACTAATCTGGCTATTTCTATCTCTAAGAGAAGTCACTGTTCTAAATAAATATCTTACTTACAGATCAGAGGCAGAGTGCTGGTGAGTTGATGTGTTCAGGTTCAGATAAAATCCAAAATGTCCTATCTTTCTCTTTGAGAAAGTCTTAAATTGATAACACAGTTTTGCTGAGTCATTTCAGATTACATCATTCTTAATAGTTATGATTTAGTTTCCCAGGCTAACAGAAACTCAAAATGTACATTTCTTTTTGTAATCTGCCCCTGCAGGAAGCCACAGCAATAAAAGACATTTTACATGTAAAATCTAGTAATTAACTCTTGTCCTAAGACAATATAAATAATTCCTTAGTCCAGACATCCTATCTCAGAGCTTGAGATCAAACAGTCATAAAATGCTTTACTTTATAAGCTTTCTTCCAGTAGGGTGCACTGTGGTTACATTTTTGAAGCTCAGAACATATAACATAGTTTTCTTACATTTAGTTTTATTACATTTGTAAAACAGCCTGATTGAAAAACTATATGGTGCTGCTTACTGTGATGGATTTGAAGTCTTCTTAAGACACTCAAGTCTTGGCTGGATTCTGCTGAAATCAAAGTCTGGTTATAGTTGCATTTACAGTCTTGTTGCACACAGAAGCTTGCAGAATGTACACTGATAAAAGAATATACTTTGCAGCACCCAACTCAGAGCAGTAACAAATAGCTTTTTATAACAAACCGCACGTACTAATGTTACAGCTTTTAGTTATTGTTCTACTTTACTTCTCAATCAGCATGGATGTTATAACATTTACCTGGGGACAAATGTGTCCCTACCAATACCCCTAACATAACTGGATTAATACAGATCTTTATATGCAATTTTAGTCATTCAAACGCATATACATTTCCTCTTGGTATTCTGTTTTAGAAAATTGCTCATCCTGTAGAAACAGTACTGATTGTTGCAGATGCTGATGCAAATGCTGACTTAATGATATTATTTTTAAGCTTCCTTGTTTAAGAATGTCCTGTCACATTTTTGCTGAATTTATAAGAGGCCAGCTTTTCTGACAGTGTGAACATCCTGTTTTTGTCTTTAGTATTCTATTTTCATCTTTGTATAAGAACATCTGTTCTTGTGCAAATGCTAATACGTGTAGAAAAACATGTTTTTTAAGGAAACACATTATAACAGTGTCTTTAAAAAAGCAGATTTTACATTTTTGCTCTCACTGACAATGAAATGCATACATCCTGCTTTTAAGTCTGTAAGGAAAGATGTCCATTCAGCAGATTTCCTATTTTCCAAGTCACAGTCATTTAGTATGGATGCTAATCACATATTGCTAAACTCTATTTCTTCATTTAAGCAATCTATATCTTGTACCTTATTTATGTTGCATATTTGTAGCAAAGTTACTTTCAACCTTAGTATATTGTTTAGCGCACACTAACAATTCCCTCTTTTTTATTTTAAACCAGGGAAATAAATTCATTATTTGATAATACTTTTTCATTATGACAGTTAACAACCGTAACTTGACTAGCTTTTGCTAAGCAGACTTTAATGCATTTAAATAATATGCAACCAAGCATTACAATAACAATAAAAGAAATTAAAAGTGCAGTGATTTTTTTCCTGTCCATCCTGTAAATAGATTACTAAACCATTCACTCCAGTCATCATTCCATTTTTTTCTAGTATGTTGAGACACTTGTGCAATCACTTCTAAATGTGCTTTTACAGATTCTGTTTTGTCTGGAATAAATGTACAACATTGTTCTCCTATTAAAGCACATGTACCCCCTTGGGATGCTAATATGTAATCTAATGCCATTCGATTTTGCAAAACTATAGTTCGTAGAGCAGTCATTTCAACAGTAATGTCAAGGACTGCATTGAAAGTGACATTGCCAATACCTCAACTAGTTTAGATAGTTTTCTCAGCTCCCAGATGGCTTTTGCAGCCCCGTACCAAGGGAAAATACCTGCTCCAGAGATTACATCATCTCCTTAATCCATATCTTTTAATTTAATATAAACAAGATTTTGATCATATAGACATGATGTATCTAAGGTGTCTACTGGATTTTCTGGACTTTCAATCACAGGTAATATATCCCCTTTCTTTTTTGCATTTCTAATGCTTCCTTTTGGTGACTCTTTTACATGATGCATTGCTGGTACCACTAATCCTATATAACAGGTGCCATCCCATCCCTTTGGTAACCATTTATAAGCATATTTACCACAGATGTAATATAACTCATCTGATAGAGCAACACTGCTATTTACCAGACTGCCATTTACTTGCCCCACAGTAGGAGTTTTATCATGTACAACTGTAAAGCTTTTATCTGTTTTACTTTGCCAACGTGTAATTTTGGTTTTACACTCATTTTTATCATTTTGTGAAAAATGAAATACTGATGTGTCACTTAATATTAACTGACCCTTAATTGGTATTAAAATAGGAAAAACATGAGAAAATATTCCACGTACTGGTATGTGGTTGTGAAAATTTATCATTTCAGTTGTTTGAATACAATTGCTGTTACCCACTGGAACAGTTCCATTTTGTTGAAAACGTGATCCCCTGCACTATTGCAGATAACTGTACTCTTACTTTACGTAATTGTACATTTATGACTTAATCTCCTGTTTCATTTATTAATACCCTCCAACTACTAAGAGAATTTAGTGGAATAGGTATTAGAGGCATTACCCCTGTTATTTTTGGTATTAAACTACATACCCAACAACTAGAAACATTCATGCTTTTTGCATACCAACATTGCCTTGCCAAAAAAGTGTTAAAAGATGGTGACCAATCTTGTTCATTTCATTTTTCCACATTTCTTTACTCTCTCTCTTATGTAACTACAGTTTAACAGGTTGTAAGTATAATTTAATACTAAGCAATACAATAATAGTATGATAGCTATTATCAATTTAAAAAAACATCCTTTAAATAGAAATTTCATTGTTGAATCATTTTGCCTTTGGTCATCCGAAACTGGATTTCCAAAAGGATGCACTTTAAACCATGTCGATTTAATTATGGTTTTCTCTGATGGAAACTTACAAGAGAATACATTTAATCAGATTTACATTACTCACTATTTTTGATCATTCTTAGTTAATCTTTATGTACCAACATTGTTCTGTTTTTCTTTTTTCCTTTGATTTTGTACACTAATGGTCCAATTTGTTCCACTACTTCAAAAGGGCCTTGCCAATTGCTAGCCCATCGTCCTTCCGCTTGGAATGTTTTTACCAAAACTTTGGTTCCACAGGGAAGGTTTTCTTCAGCTGGTAATATTGGCACCTTTTTCCATAGATGGAACGCTTGCTCCCTTGCATTATAGTCACATATACTAGTATGTTGTTTCAGCCATTCCTGATGTTTGCTGATTTCTAGTATGGGCTTACCATTAGGTAAATCTGGGTCAAATGGTAATTGTATGGGCATTTTGCGGCCTGTCATTATTTCATACAGGGAAATACCTGTTTTGCTGTTTGGTGTTGCTCGAATACCCATTAAAATACCAGGCAGATGATGTACCCATGTACTGCCCTTTTCTAAGCATGCCTTTTTTTAGACGTTCTTTTAACGTCTGATTCATACGTTCTACAATGCCATTAGATTGTGGATGGTATGGTACATGAAACCTTTGCTGTATTCCTAACAAATTACACATTTGTTTAATGAGATCACTAATAAACTCTGGGCCATTGTCTGACTCTATGACCCATGGCCATCCCCAATGACAGAAAATATTTTTCCATAAGGCTTCTGCTGTTGCCTTTGCTGTCATGGTTTTGGTAGGAATTGCTTCTACCCATTTTGAAAAGACATCCACTACTACTAGTAGATACCTGTAACCTCATTTTGTTGTTGGTAATGGACCTGCATAATCTATTTGAACTGCATACCATGGCCCATCCACTGGCTGTACTCGATGTAACTGAGGCCTTTTGCTTTTAGCATTCACCTGCAGACAGATTAAACATACTTCTACAATCAGTTTGCAGACCTTTTTTAAATTTGGTTTCCAATACTTTTCTTTTACAACTGCCCATAACTTATCAGTTCCTATATGGCCCAGTATTTGGTGATTTAACTTGACCAACTGGCGTGCCAGCTGAAATGGTACATATGGCAACTGTAACCCTTTGGAGGTGGTGTATGCATAGTACTCCTTTGGTGGTATACCTGCTAATCTGCATTGATCAGGTTCTTCTTTTAAGCCCTGTTGTTTTTGTATATTTACAAGGTCTTTTTCTATTGACTCTTCATCTATTTTTTTTTAAGACACTAACTTCTACACTGGCATACTCATATTCTGGAAGTTCTTTTCCATTTTGTGCTGCTTGTTTTGCCAAAGTATCAGCTAATACATTTAACCTGTATGTTTCACTGGTTGGCTTTTTATGTGCTTTTACTTTTAAGATGCTATACTGTCCTTGTTGTTTTGACATTGTTAGAACTTTATATATGTCTTTTAATACTTCAGCATGCCGTAATGGTTTACCTACACTATCCACAAATCCTTGCTTTACCCAGGTTTCCATATGCAGTCTTAAAGAATTTACATGTAAGCACTATCTGAAAAAATGTTAACAGGATTGTAATACTTTAGCACATACAGTACTGCCTCTAGTTCAGCTCTTTGAGCTGACATATGCCCTGGTAACTTGATTAATTCATGAGAACCCAGCTGTGGATTCTCTGGAACTATGACAAATCCTGTCCAGTATTTGCCTTGGTCCCAATATCCTGCTCCATCCACAAAGATGGATGGCTTAAAGTGATCAAAATTAGATGCTAAAAATTGCACATCAGGTGACATTATCTTTTCTAAACAGTTGTGTTGTGGTCCTTCGTATCCCATGTGGTTAAACAAATAGCATTTGTCCCTTGTCTGTATAGTAACAGTTTTCGTTCCAAAAAGTGCCATCCATTTTGCAAAGACTGCCTGACTAATACCATCTGTAATTTTATTCATTTCAAAATTGCCTATCAGAGCTTTTACTGCTTGATGTGGTGTTTGTACTATAATGCTGGAAAATACAGTCAAATATTCAGTTTGTTTAATACCCCAGTAAATGGCTAATTGCAGTATACATGGATGGTAACCCAGTTCCCCTGGAGTCATCTTCTGGCTAAAGAAAGTGACTGGGCGTAATGTTTTTTTTTCCATTCTGTTGTTGCTACCATATGGCCATTCCTGTAGTAGTACCACAGACAGTGTTTTTTTTCCTGCTGTTGCTTGTAGCACAAACGGTAACCTTGGTGTGGGTGCTATTAATTCTGTAGCTTGTACTAGTTTTACTTTTATTTGTGAAAATGCCTCCTCTTCATGAGATCCCCACTCTAAAAAGGTGGAGTTCTTTTGTTCCTGTAACATTTTGTACAGGGGTGCAGCCACGGCTGCATAATCCTCTATAAATTCCCTATTGTAATTCAAGATTCCCATGAATTTATGTAAGTCTGCTATAGTCAGTGGCTTTTCCATTTGTAAAATGCCTTGTACACGTATAGGGCAAGGAGACATTCCTGTTGGTTTTATAATAGTACCTAGAAACTTAACTATTACACCTCGCTGGCCTTGTTCAAGAGAAATCTTGACCAATGGATGGGAGATCGCAGATATACCCCAGGGATTACCTCAGTGTCACTGCTCAACAGAGGCACAGCAAAATAATGGGTATAGTTCCCCATACTAAAGGGGTGGCGTAAGCCACAAAACTATGGGCTAGGCTTGTAAATGCCCTCGGGCAGATAGCCTAGTATGAACCTATGAACCTATGAACTTCTTTTGACATAAACTGAATTTTTTCACTTTTAACCTTAAACCCTGCTTGCTGTAGAGTATGAAAAACTCTATTAAGAAGCTGTACATGCTCCTCTACTGTTTCTGACTGAATTAAAATATCATCAGTGTAATGTATTACTGAATCATCCTCTTCCAAATGTTGTAGAATGGATCCTACTGTCTGATGAAAAATAACTGGACTATTTTGAATCCCTTGTGGTAACCTTGTCGTGACATATTGCTGGTTTTTAAATGTAAAGGCAAATCTTGGACAATCTTTTTTCCTGAGTGGTATATTGTTGAGCACACCCTAGCAGGATTACATTAATATTTACAAATGACATAGGATTATTTACAAAATTCTAGCTATCCAGGCTGGCAGCCTTCACAGAGACAAAAAAACTTTCTTTGCCTCCAACCAAAGTAGCCCACATAACAACCCTAAAAAATTTTGGTCTACCATAAATAAAATCCTCCTACCCACAACCCGTTCCCTCTCAGTACTGCCTCAGAGACAGCTGCTCTTTTAAATAATTACTTTATTGAAGCAATCCACAAACTAACTCCAAATAGCTGTACTGTCTCTTCTCTACCTTTACATCCCAGTCCTCTTTCCTCCAATACGTTCTCCCTGCAACCAGTTTCCGTTGCCTTCATCATATCCTAACTAAATAAACTTAAGCCCTGCTCTCCCACTGTTGACAATTTACCTTCGTACTTACTTAAAATCGCTGCCAATGCTATCGCTTACCCTGTCTCTATCCTTATTAATTGTTCTGTTACTGAATCTCTTGTCCCAGATGTTTGGAAATCCTTCTACACAATCCCTCTTCACAAAGGAGGAAACTCCACTAACTCATCCAACTATCGTCCCATTGCTATACTATCCCCCCTTTCCAAAGTTCTAGAAAAGTGTGTCCACACTCAGCTACTTAAACCCCTGCTAGATAATAACCTTCTTACTCCCATCCAACATGGCTTCAGACCCCACCAACAGCACATCAACAGCTCTACTCTCATTCATCCAAACAGTAGCAGAAGCCTGTGGTAACATCCTACTAGTTTCCTGTTTATTCCTCGACCTCTCCAAAGCATTTGATATCTCTCTCACTCTAAAGTAATAACTAAACTCTATGACCTTCATCTCCCCATTCCCTCTTTAAGCTGTTTTTCTAGCTACTTGTCTAATAGAAAACAATCTGTATGCTGGAAAACTTGTCACCTCCCCGTTTCTTCCTGTTAACACCGGTGTCCCCCAAGGCTCTATATTGGGTCCTCTCTTGTTCAGTATTTTTACTAACAGTTTATCCTCTGCTACCAACCTCTCTGCACTTTTACAATATGCTGATGACCTTTATTACTACTGACCACAACATCCCAGAACTCCTTTCTCTTAGCCAAGACACTTTTACATCCATCGAAACCTGGCTCACTGATAATCAACTAATTCTAAATCCAAAAAAACTAAACTTCTACTTTTCCTTCCTAAAACAGTGGAACCACACAAATCCACTTTTTCTATTACCTCCCTCAACAATACCACAATGAGACCAGAACCCCATACTAAATTACTTGGTGTTATAATTGACGATGAATTAAAATTCGACATACATATCCATCATTGCATAAAAAACACCCACCGGAAACTTGGTCTCCTGTACCATAACCACAAACTGCTTTCACCCTCCACCAAACCCTCCCTGGCCCTCTCTCTCCCATTACCCTGTCTTTTGTATACAGCTCCAGTTTTTACTAACCTTCAGTCTTCACCTCTCTCTAAATTAGAGCAAGCATACAATAAAGTAGCTAGATTCACCTAATCTCCCCTACAAATCCCACCACTGCCTCGCCCTGAAATCATTACAGTGGCCTGAATTCTTTAAACAATTGTTTCTTTCTCATCTGCATATCATACACTCAATTCTTTATAATCCCACTTCTTGTCCCCTCCATCTCTAATATTGTATCTCTGTATAACCCCCGAAGTCAACTTCGTGCATCTGACAGACATCTTCTTGACATATGGCCGGCCTTAGGCATAGGCGAACTTGGCACCCACCTCAAAAGGGCGCAATTTAATGGAATGACTTCTTAGTTCACATTTCTTTACTTGTTTTTCAATTTTCACCGCCCCGCCTGTACTGTAGGCTAGCAATTGCTCCCTCCCCCACTTCGTAGTACAAAGCACGAATTTCCACAGTATATAGCACAGCCCCTGCTATGTTCTTCCATTCCCTCCCCCTGCATCTATGTGATGAATCTGAGTGGCTATTCATGTTCAGCATTATTTACAGCATACAATCAGTGATGCTTTCGTACCACTGACGTCCCTGGCTTTCGGTATCTCTGGACGTGAGTGACTCATCAGCGGTCTGGACTGGTTCTCTGCAGCACGCGGGCTACACAAACAGTGGTTTTGACCTTGGGATTTTTGCTTTGTGCCTCCGGCCCTCCCTTGCCTGGTTCATCATTGCTGCTTTTTGCTTTTGCTTGGCTAAGGTAAGTCGGGGTCAGGGGAATAATAACACAAAATTTACTCCATTTGTCAGACTCTCACGCCTCCCCCAGCAGCCACCCACCTACACACATACTCTCTCTGATGTATTATTCTTCTGTTCTTTAAAAGATCAGTGATTGCTTTTGTTTCGGTGCCATGACTTTTGGCATCGAAACAACATCAGCCACTAAGCTTTTCAAGATTAACTAGATAGAGGATGGATGGACAACCTTTTGTATTCCAATTTTAGAAACAACGTTTGATTGTAATTGTGAAGATCAACAGGAAATTGTTACATCACGCTAAGTTAACTATGTTAGCTCGTGCTTTTAACCTGGTGGCTGGTGTTACCATAGCTCCGCCTTTAAACAGTAATTGAATACTGTGGCCTCTTGAGAGCTAATAGTTCCTAGGTGACCATTGGGCCAAACACCAAATGCAAAACTGATCGCAAAAAAGTAAAACACCACAGGAAAGTTCATGGAATTAGTGCTTTTCAGCAGCATCTCCTGGTGAGTACTAAAACGGGACACTTATTGTCTAAAGTGTTTGCATTATACAACAGTGTGGCACGGTGGCACTTGCACTCAAAAATGCGTCTTGCTTACTATTAACATCTGGGAATTTGGGTAGCTACTACAGCAAACCGAGTCTGACTTTTATTGGCTTCTGCCACTAATGTTCAGATACACTGAAAATAACTAGGTAGCCAGCAGCAAGATTAGGGACGTAAGTACAACTCGGGTGTAAGCTCTTTAGCAAAGTAGACTGTGGAGGTCTTGCGTGTTGCTTTCTTTGATTTCTTCGTTTCACGTATGTTCGATCTAGTAGTCTTTTCAGTTCTGTAAGAGACGTAAAGCCAGATTTCCCAATGAGATTTACTTAGAAAAAAAAAAACAGTGGAACGTAGACAGTACTTGTTTGACTCGCGTATCACATCTGTACTATTAGCTATGGAAGGAGTGACCATATTAAAACAAATGCAGATGTCATTCATTAACTAATTTTATAATATCTGTACTTTGCCTGTGTCGTGTGTGTGTGTGTGTGTGTGTGTGTGTGTGTGTGTGTGTGTGTGTGTGTGTGTGTGTGTATGTATGTGAAGCTTGTGTGCATGTTTGTCATACCTGTATTATGGCATGGTTATTGCTAACTTCCAAAGCTGTACTGCACTTCTGTTATGTTTTCTGGAGACATTCATTATTTGTTGTGACAATTCCTTTTATTCTGCTTTGTTGAAATCACAGCAAACTTTATTTATTTATTTTTTTCTGCAGGAAAGCACAAACGATACAAACATATACTTTGCAGTTTGTAGAGTGCAGTAATGTGATATTTTTTTCATCTTGTGTATGCCTGTTTGTGTGTGAGACTGTTTGACACAGGGATAAGGTTACAATATACAGCTCTTCCCAAGCACAGAAGGAACACATTAGGGTAGCAGTGCTGGAGCAGATTTTCTTTTCTTTTCAGTGTGTCTGAACTGCAGTGGTGTAGTAATTTATTCCTTGTTTTTTCCCCACTGTGTGCTGAATCAAGTGTAGGTGGACTTTTCTAGACAGAGCTGTCAGATTTTCCTCCTATGTCATTATGCCTTTCATTTCATTTGTGAACCTCACACATGGGTAACTACTGATTTGGGAACTAATTCACTGTTGTGAATCTGTAGCAGTAGGAGTATATTTGTTTTGGTCATGCACATGGATCTTATTTAAATGACTGTAAGAATGTCATCCAGTGCCCATTCTGTTGGAGACTGTGGTTCCTTTGGTTTTCCTACTTTGAGAACATACTTGGTGTAGAATGACCTTTCTTTTACATCAGAGCCACAACTAGGGTGAGGCAAAAGAGTGACTGCTCGGCTGCAAGCTGTTAGGGGATGCAGTTGGTAGGTGCAATGGTGCAGGAGTACAGTACGGGCTTAATAAATTAATGTTGATAAAGCATTTATGGGCACGGTTGAAGTGCTAAAGTGCTTAGTGTGTTATTTAAGTAGCATGGCAAGCTGTTTGTTACATCTGGGGCAAACAGTTTGCTGCAATGTCTGAACATTTGATCTTCAATTTTAAGACTTTTTTTGCTTGACAAAAGTTTGAGGTGTTGGTGTGCCAATTTGGGGGAAATGTACAGTGCACCAGATAACTAAGCTACATCACTGCTTATCCAGTGCAGATCTGTCATTTTCTGCTGCTCTTGCTATGTCTTTGCTCTATGTGAGAATTACAAATATGTCTATTATATTGCTGAACAGTTCATTTGCCATTACATGCTGCTTTGATACAATGGGTCCCTGTCATGTACTTCAATTTGATTAAATATTTTTGCTTTATGCATTGACTGCCTCTACTTGTTTACTTGCTACCTCATTTGCTTTATGCATTGACTGCCTCTACTTGTTTACTTGCTACCTCATTTACTGATCTTCTTCTCTTTTGGCTGTTCCTGTTAGGGGGCACCACAGTGGATCATCTGTTTCCATTTCTTCCTGTCCTCTGCATATTGCTCAGTCACACCAACCGCCTGCATGTCCTCTCTCACCACTTCCATAAACCTTATCTTAGGCCTTCCTCTTTTCCTCTTACCTGGCAGCTCCATCGTTAGCATCCTTTTCCCAATATACCCATCATCCCTCCTCAGCACATGTCCAAACCAATGCAATCTCGCCTCTCTGACTTTGTCTCCAAACCGTCCAACCTGCGCTGACCCTCTAATATACTGATTCCTAATCCTGTCCATCCTTGTCACACCCAGTGCAAATCTTAACATCTTCAACTCTGCCACTTCCAGCTCTGACTCCTGCCTTTTTGTCAATGCCACCGCGTCCAACCCATACAACATAGCTGGTCTCACTACCCTCTTGTAGACCTTCCCTTTCACTCTTACTGGTACTCGTCTGTCACAAATCACTCCTGACACTCTTCTCCACCCATTCCACCCTGCCTGTACTCTCTTCTTCACCTCTCTTCCACACTCACCATTACTCTGAACTGTTGATCCCAAGTACTTAAACTCATCCACCTTCGCCAACTCTACTCCCTGCATCCTCACCATTCTTCTATCCTCCCTCTCATTCACACACACATATTCTGTCTTAGTCCTGCTGACCTTTATTCCTCTCCTCTCTAGAGCACATCTCCACCTCTCCAGGGTCTCTTCAACCTGATCCATATTCTCACTACAGATCACAAGGTCATCTGCAAACATAATGGTCCATGGGGCCTCCTGTCTGATCTCATCTGTCAACCTGTACATCACCATTGCAAATAAGAAAGGGCTCAGAGCTGATCCTTGATGTAATCCCACCTCCACCTTAAACGGATCTGTCACTCCCACTGCAGACTTCACCACTGTCACACTACCCTCGTACATATCCTGTACCACTCTTACATATTTCTCTGCCACTCCTGACTTCCTCATACAATACCACAACTCCTCTCTAAGCACCCTATCATATGCTTTCTCCACATCTACAAAGACACAATGCAACTCCTTCTGACCTTCCCTATATTTCTCCATCAACAGTCTCAGAGCAAATATTGCATCTGTAGTGCTCTTTCCCGGCATGAAACCATACTGCTGATCGCTAATCATCACCTCCCTTCTTAACCCAGCTTCCACTACTCTTTCCCATAACTTCAAGCTGTGACTGATTAGTTTTATCCCTCTGTAGTTACTACAACTCTGCACATCACCCTTATCCTTAAAAATAGGTACCAAAACACTTTTTCTCCACTCCTCAGGCATCCTCTGACTTTCCAAGATTTCATTAAACAATCTGGTTAAGAACTTCACTGCCATTTCTCCTAAGCACCTCCATGCTTCTACTGGTATGTCATCTGGACCAAAAGCCTTTCCATTGTTCCTCCTCTTCATAACTGTCCGTACTTCCTCCTTGCTAATCTGTTTCACTTCCTGATTCAATATCCCCACATTATCCAAACTTCTCTCTCTCTCTCATTCTCTTCATTCATCAGCCCCTCAACGTACTCTTTCCATCTGCTCAACCCACTCTCCTCGTTTGTGAGTACGTTTCCCTCACTGTCTTTTATCACCCTTACCTGCTGTACAGCTTTCCCAGCTTGGTCCCTCTGTCTAGCCAATCGGTACAGGTCCTTTTCTCCCTCTTTAGTGTTCAACCTTTCATACAACTGTCCATATGCCTTATCCTTAGCCTTCGCCACCTCTTTCTTTGCTATGCTCCTCATCTTCTTATACTCTTTTCAACTTTCTTCACCTCTCTGACAATCCCACTTTTTCTTCGCCAGCCTCTTCCTCTCTATACTCTCCTGTACTTCCTCATTCCACCACCAGGTCTCCTTGTCCTCCTTCCTGTGTCCAGATGTCACACCAAGCACCTTTCTAGCTGTCTCCCTTACCATCTCTGCTATAGTTACCCAGCTATTCGGTAACTTCACTGCCCCCCAGTGCCTGTTTTAACTCTTCCCTGAACTCCAGCTCACAATCACCCTTTTTCACCTTCCACCATTTGATCCTTGGCACCGCTCTCACACTTGTCCTCCTCTTCTTGATCACCAACATCATCCTACAGACCACCATTCTATGCTGCCTAACTACACTTTCCCCTGTTACCACTTTACAGTCTCCAATCTCCTTCAGACTGGCCCTCCTGGATAGGATATAATCCAGCAGTCTGCATCTTCCTCCACTCTTGTACTTCACCCTATGCTCCTCCCTCTTCTTAAAATACGTATTCATCACAGCCATGTCCATCCTTTTCACAAAATCCACTACCATCTGGCCTTCTGCATTCCTCTCCTTAACACCATGCGTGCCCATCACTTCCTTATCCCCTCTGTTCCCTTAACCAACATGCCCATTGAAATCCGCTCCAATCACCAGTCTCACAGTCTTGGGTACACTCAAAACCACTTCATCCAACTGACTTCAAAAATGTTTTTTTCTCATCCATCACACACCCAACTTGCGGAGCATATGCACTAACAACATTCATCATTACACTATCAATTTCCAGCTTCATAAACATCACTCTATCCGACACTCTTTTCACCTCTTGGCATACTGTTCCTTCAGGAACCTCATTTACTGATATTGGGATCTAATATCAGAACTAGAACCAGTTAATTGTTGTGCTTTAATGGATCACCCTTTCTCAGAGTTGTTGCACCTCAGAATGCTGTCTTTCATGACTGTAGATAAACTCTCTACACTAGCAACAGATCAAGCAGGTTTATTAAGGAGAATTCAGCCTTCAATTGCAGTTTTAACTACACTACAAGGTGTCTGTCACAGTATGACTGATTTTTCATGCATTTAAACATTGAAAGAACTGGAGTGGCTTTTGTGGGAGTGACCCATCTGTGGGCATGGCTCAAATAGGGGTGTTCCTTGAGTATGGTGTGGGTGGGGCTTAAGGGGCACCAGAGCAGTACTTCACCTAGGGTGCCGTTTCAGCTAAAGCCGGCCCTGTCTTGACATTTACAAACTGTCAAAAAATATTGGTAAGTCCCTATATAAATACTCTGTAGCTCACACCTGGAACTCCCTCCCACTTAAAATAAGAAGTATATAAGTTCCATTTCAAACTGCAACTTAAACACTACCTTCTTAAGACCTAGACTTGCTCTTGCCAAGCTCCGACCTGATTTCTTCCTAAATTCTACTGTTGATTACTTTAAGTTTTTCTCTCTCTTTTTATCTGCCTTTCTTTCATGGTTTTCTAACACTCCAGTTTACAGTATATGTACAATCAGGTTCTTGTGAATATTCCTACTCAGGGTTTATCCTGCTACTATTGTATTGGATTTTTTTAAATTTATATATATATAAATATTTTGTTTTTGTTGATTTCATTTTATGTAAATGTTTCTTGTCAGTATTACTATTGTAATTTTTAGTTTTTGTATTAATTTCTGGGTTTTTTTTGGGGGGAATGTCTGTAATTGTAATTGGAGCTTTTCTCCATGGGTCTCCACTGAAAATGGGCCTTTGGCTCAGTTGGACCAACCCAGTTAACAAATGGCAATCAATCAATCAATCAATAAATAAAATTCCTCTCCTAAAGTTCCAGATCTCATCTTCCACCATCAAAGGTCATCTCAGTCCCTCTATCTATTTCTCAAACTTCTTCCACTGGAGCTTCATAGATGGAGCTTAGTAGTTCTTGAAACTTCTGTGATGTCTTCCTGTTTCTTCTTGACTCTTTTTCTAAGGCGAAGACTGGGCAGCTCCTCCTCCTCAGAGATAGAGTGTATCTTATATCTTGAATCTCGGCCATCTTCAGCACTTTCTGAGAGTCCTCTTAGGTTTGTTAGGATCCCCATAGCGGGTATCAATTGTGACCGGACCATTGCAGGCTTTGACTAAAGATCAAATTGAGGTAGGTGTCTTCTGTTCTCTCTCTCTCTGTTTCTAGGAAGGGCAGAGAAAGACCCATTCTCTCAACCTCTTATGCTCCTTCCGTGGACCTGGTTTTGGCTTCGAGTTTTCAAGTCCAGAGATTACCCCATTGCCTTCTGCATAAGCACCACTGTAATTATCACCATTGGCAACAATCCCTTTGGATCCTATGGATTTAATACCTATTTCTTCTGTGCAGAGGACTGCAAGACACCTTTGGCTCAATATCTAGGTTTTGGTGTTGGTGTCAGCAGCCCTTCCAGTAGGGCCATTTGTAGTGTCACAGTCCTCAGTTTTAGACACATTGGTGTTGAAACAAATCTTGGTGCCAGTTGTGACTTTGAAGCTGATAGCTGCCAGTGTCAATCTTTGATTGTCTTCACCTTGAGTGTTGAGATTGGTCATGGTGCAGACACAGTTAGAAGCATCTTCAGCTTTCAAGTTTTTGAAAAGGACTTTTGGTCAGCCCACTAGGCTGGTAGTTTCTGATGCACCTCCAACCTCTGCTCTACCCCTGATGCCTCTCAGTTTGGGGCCTTACTTCCAGAATTGCAGACCCCGAGAATTGTTCATAAGACCATCATAGACCTCACTCTTTGGAGAAGACCCTTTCTCAGACTACTTAGATAAGTCCACTGTGTATGTAGCAAGAAAGAGGAGATGCTGGCAGAGGTACCCAGATTCCCCAACTGAGTCTTTCACTTTATATACAGATCTCAACAAAGGGGAGGGTTTCCCACAGTTCCCTCTAGATTTGGAATAGTTCTTTGGTTGATGAGTTAGAGGGGATCATGATCTGTTAATCTCCTCCCCAAATGAGATTCTGCTGGAGGCCTTTCAAGCAGCCCCATCCGCATCTTGAATGGTCCTCCCTTCCACCTGACAGTATGGTAGATCTGGTTATGTAGTGGGCTTGGCAAGAACACTGTGTAGCTGACCCTGTTCATAGGAAGCCTTAGAAGATCCTCTAGCTACCTAAGGAGAAGCCAAATTGGAGTTGGCCTCCCTTTAACTTGATTAGGGTAGCAGCCAACAGCAACCAAGAAGGAACCATCTGATGAGACACCTGTAGTCTGTCCACCATGCAGAGATTCCTAAGCTTTGGACCACATGGAGAAGCACATTTGTGTCACACACCATTGTTATACTGGGTCTCCTCTACCTGATGCTCATGACCTGTTTTCAGTGAGACCTGGCAGAAAAAGTCCTGGAATCACTATGGTTTGCTGACCAGTTATGCCCACCATCAAGTCCAGTCACAAGTTTCAACAGTGCTTAATACTGCATCATTTCCCCATTAGGGTCATCCATAATGTGACTGATGGAGCAGCCAGGCCCCACATTGTGTGGCATCATGCCCAGCTCAGGCTATGTGGTTTTAAGGAGAACTTCAATGTGTCTTTCACCAATGCCCCATTTGACAGATCAGCTGTGTTTGGTGAGAGAAAAGTTGCTTAAGAGTGAGTAAGAATGTGTGGTACCATAAGGCTCAACGGCAACTCTTCCATCAACAGAGGTACCTTGAGGTGAGGGAACTTCTTAAATGGATGCTGTCCTCAAGGCAGAGGAGCATCACAGAAACAAGATTTTTACAGCTGTTCCAGTGGGAGACAACAGCTGAATGCCTTAAGGCTTGCTGACTGTGGTCCCCCCTGGAGCCAGTCCAACAAATGTTGTAGCTGGCCATAACACAGGAGCAGGTGGGAAAGGTTATAACATCCCGGTCAAGGAAACTGAAGATGGTCTCCTTTGCATTACCAGACACTTCACCCCATCAAAAGAAGGCAACCAGATTAGAGCTAATCAGACTTCTTCAAAAGAGAACCATCCAAGAGGTCATGCCATACTAGAAAGTGGCCAGTGTTTATTCAAAATTCTTTTTACTTCTAGAGAAAAAAAAAACAAAGACCTCAGGCCCATCTTGGATCTTTGTGACTTAAAACACTGTGTGAAGAAAACCAAGTTCTGGTTGGTTCAGTGCAAGCTCTTCTTCCATGCTTTAAGGTAAGAAAATTGGATATGCTTCATATACCTGTAAGATGCTTATCTAAACATAAAAATTGCAGAAGCATCCAGGAGACCTCTGTGCTTCTGCTTAGCGACCATTCATAACCAATTTAGAGACCTGCCTTTTGGTCTCACAATAACATCCCCCCCCCACACACACACACACACACAGGTGTTTGTGAAGTGCATGGCAGTGGTTGCAACTCCCATGAGATAAGTGGGTTCAAGATGTCTTACCTTTTCCCTCCATTTCAGCTGATGTGTAGTGCCATAAGGTAAATCTGGCCCAGCAGACAAACACTACTTCAAGTATTGAAGCTCCTTCCCTGCTCCCATAATGCACCTGTCCATCCTGAATCCTTAGATGTAATTTTCCACTTTAGCGAGCAGATGCATCTCAAGTGCTTCTTTAGATAAGTTCTTAAAACATGTTAAGTTTGTCCGTCTACTTCCTGCTCTTGTGATCAAGTATATTGTGCTTAAATGAAGCTTTTCATCTCTTCCCTTGTAGTGCTGTTCTCATTGTTGCTGTTAGGTTTGTTAGCATTTACTTTTTGTGTGTAGTTAATGCTTGTTTGAACAGTGGAAAAGAGCTTCAGGAAGTGTGCTTGATGTGGCTTCAAAATCCTGCTCCAGAATACCCACAAATGCCATTGTAGTATGGCTGGAACCAGAACACCTGTCTGCTTCCTGTGATTTATGTAAGGGCTTTGGCCCTCGCTCCTTACAGGAGTACAAGAATAAGTTGATATTGAAAGATATTTTACTTTCTACTCTACAAGATGACAAAAAAAGTTTTGCTGTCTTCCTTTAACTCCTTAACTTTATATTTGACTATTGACATCTACTTTGCAAGATGACAAAAAAAAATCTCTTTTCTTCTTCTACCTCCTTAACCTTATATTTGACTATTAACATATAATGTTGACATATTTATTTGTAGCCTTACATCTGATTTTGTCAGTTTTCATTAATTTCTCAACAATTGGGGCTCGGATCCGACTCGGCCACTTTTTTACAGCTCATGGCCACATGAAATTCTCAAGCTTCTCACTTACCAGTAATTCTGTATTCCCCTAACATACCTCAGAACTAGTTTGACACCTTTGCATACAGACGTGGTCGCTGTGAGCTCTCAAGCATTATTCAGATAAGTGATTTGAATACTTGTGTTATATTTTTCTCTCCTTGCCTTGCATATATATTCTATTAATTCTCCCTTATCCTGCACTACTGTAGTGTAGTCTTAAATTACCATTGTTGGTATTCCCTTTCCCTTTCTGATTATCATTGTTGGCATTCTCCATTTACCATCGCTTGCATTTTCTTAAATTTTTTTCTTTCTTTCCAAAAAAAGTTTCTCCACTTTATTCTGTACTTAAAAAGTGTAAGCAGTGTGGACAAAAAATTCCTCTCTCTGATGTCCACAATTTAAGAGTCTGTTGTTTGGGCCCTGCTCATTTAAACATTGATTGTGACGTTTGCAAAGCATTTAATCCTCATGCTTTGTTAGACCACAAGAATAAGTTAATTCTGAACTATCTTCTACCTACGACCTTTTCGGAATCTCTATCTGGGGCTCAATCCTCTAAAAAAGAGCACAGAAAAAGGCCATCAAGTCCGTATGGCTGTTCCACCCTGTCCTCGTGATCCGACCGCAGACCCTGCTCAGAAGGTTTCTAAGAAGTCAGATCCGAAAACTATATCTTCAGATCCGTCGGCATCAGATGTCCGATTTACTTCATTGGATCCAATACCTCAGATTCAAAACAGTTACCATGAGCCAAGTATGTTTTTTCCTTTGATCCGGTCCCTAACAGAGTGCCATCCCCTTTTTTTGGAAAGACACCAACATTCCAGATCCCTTTCAGTAGCCTCATCCTCTTGTTTTTCCAGGTGCCTGACAGAAGCTGATGTGGATAGGACGATGAGGAAGTTTCTCTAGGTACAAATTCAAATGGGAGTTCTCCTGGCTCCTACCCATTCAGGTCCTGAGGTCCTTACCAGTACGACACCACCCACCTTGGCTCCTTCTCTGATCCGACCCTTAGCTTCGGAGCCCTTGGGTCCAAGTATTACTAGACCGTCCATGTCGGATCTGAAGATTTATGTATCTTTGGTTCTGATATTTTCTCTGAGTGCACCTATTCCGACTGTTCAGAGCCAGATGGCTTTCGGAGCTGAAGCGTCATTGGATCCAAGATGTTAGAGTTAACTCCGAAGTTGTCAAAGAATCGACATTGGACAGCTCACCCCTGACTTCCTCGGATGGATTACCTTCAGGTCAGATGAAGCCATAGGTCCAAAAACATGTATTCTCTGCTCCATTGGCCTCATCCTCCCCAGAGTGTTCTGCCTTTGAGGTGGTGGAGAGAGTGTTCATTGCTTCTGGAAGACTGACAAATCCCCCCCTCGGATCTTCCCTATGGATCCCATATGTCTTTGTGCCCTGAGCCTCCTCCCTCTTCTCCACAGGCACAGCCAGACCAAAGTCTCCAGGTTACCCAGCAGGGCATCTTTATTTCTTACGATACTTTGCTGGAACATCCCACAGAAGAAGTCCCTAGGAAGAGAAAATGCAGAAGGAGAGGCACTTACACTCTCTAGAAGACTCTGTAACTGAAGATACCAATTTTGATGAGGGGGAAGGGTCCCCAAGATCATCACCTGAAGACGTTTCCTTTGGAGACATCCTGGAAATCCTCAAGCAAAGAGGTGGTTGGTCTACCGATAACAGTCTCCAAGGGGAATCTGTATTCCTGGAAGCCTTTGTGTCTGGACCATCAACCTCCTGGGTGACAGCGCACACCAATGAGATCATTGATTTGGTCTGTAGGCAAGCATGGAAGGAGCCCGACACTGTTGAGTTGATCCCTAAGAGACCAGACAGGATCCTGGCACCACTGAAAGGGAGAGAGTTTTGGTGCAAGGGAGTGCCAGTAGATGCCATGGTCATAACGGCGGCCACTAAGAAAGAACATGGTGAACAGAGTTTATCCATTCATCCCCTTAACAGGCAGAGTTCAGGGCTTTGTACAGGTTACAGATTTGGGAAACATGTATTTGCTTCAGCAACCTTTTTGCTCATATCACTGAATTATTTGGCACACTTCACTAGATTGCAGAGCGATTCGATTAAAAAACTCACCAAATCTGTCTTTGGGACCAATACTTCCAAGGCACAGAGCTGTATTGCATCACAGCTGGCTGCTACCCTACAGTTGATCAGAAATTCATCTGGCTCATTTCACATGCAGCTGATGGTACCTCAAATGTGGTGGGTTCAGACATTTCCATTTGGAGGCATGCCTGAATACGCTTGTGTGATTTTGCAGAGTACTTCAAGTCTTTCTTCGTCAATACAACTTTTGACAGAAGCTCTTTGTTTGGCCCTAAGGTAAAGGAGACATTTTCCAGGTGTGAGCAAGATGGTAAGACCCTGTCTACAGTGGGCATATGTTTTTCAACCCCTCAAAGATCCTTCTCCAGGAATCAGCAAGGTGGCTGAAAGATGTGGTTCAGAAAGTCCTAGGGTTCTTCCCATGTGGTTCAGAAAGTCCCAGGGTCCTTTCCAAGATCCACGTTTAGATAGTTGCTCCAGGGGCAGAGGGAGAGAACTCTAATGCAAAAAGCCACCTGTGCAGCAGAAGAGGCCCTCAAAAGTAGGGTTCTAGAGATTCCTTGTCTGACAGACCCTATCAGCATTCCTGAAAGGAGGCCTGATTGCCCACCTGTGGAGGCAGTTAGGGGTCATTTATCCAAGCACCAGAGATCCTGGCGAGACATTACAAAAGATACATGGGTGCAAAGGATTATTTCCAGAGGTTATATAATTCCCTTTTCCCTACCCCCTCCTGCAACAACAAACAAATTCCTGATGTTCCACTCAGTCAAAAGAAAGTAGCAGCTCTAGAAATAATAAAGCTGCTAGAGAGAGTGTCATCCAAGAGGTCCCCATCAGACCAGAAAGAATCCAGAACTCAAGATCCTTTTTAGTGCCAAAGAAAACAGGGGACTGGAGACCAATTTCAGCTATCTGAATAAACCACTTATTTTACAAAGTTCCAGATGGTCACGGTTCAGTCCATTTTGCCCTTCCTGCACAAGGACGACTGGATGTGCTCGATAGATCTTAAGGATGCGAGCTTTCACATAAAAATGAACAGTTGATCCAGGAAGATACCTGCACTTCCAGCTGTGTGCCCGTCATTACCAATTCAGAGCTCTACCCTTTGGCCTCACCACAACCCCCAGGGTGTTCACCAAATGCATGGCAGTAGTTGCAGCTCACTTGAGACTGCAGGGATTCCAGGTGTTTCTTTACTTGGACATCTGGCTCATAACCTGTCCGACCAGGCATCTTCTGATAAAAGCACAAGATTATGTACTCCAGCTGTGCTTTCATCTAGGAACAGTCATCAACCATAACAAACCTCATTTAGAACAATCTCGGACATTAGAGTTCATAGGGGCCCTGTCCTAGACGGTATCTGTGACAGCCTGGCTACCTCTCAACTGTACAGATTTTCACAGAATGTCCAGATATTTGGCTCATATTTTTGGCCTGTTCCTATTTTTTCCTGGTAAATCACTGGAATGATCTCAGGATTGAAGTCACTAAATAATGACATACATTTGAGTTTCAGACTTCAAATCCTTCAGAAAATGTATATTAAAACAAATCCTGTTACTCTAACAACTTTCTAAGTTTATAAGGGCAATATTTAAAATATGTCCCTATTTGTACCCCCATTTTGTCAAGCTTTGTCCAGATTTTTTGCATTAACAGGTTGAGAGGTATTAAAGAGGGTACAGACTATTCGATTTCAAGTCAAAAAGATAATTCACATTTCCTCCCTCTCAACTCAATTGATTCTACAGGCCTTGGGGTCAATGTCTGCTATGATGGTTCTAGTTCTGCTAGCAAGATACCATATGAGAATTCTTCCGTGGACTTTGGCAAATCAGTGGTCCATTCTACATCAACCTATGTCCACCCAGATCAGGATAATTCAGGCATGCAAAAAGTACCTTTCATGGTGGATTGTATCAGATCCGGGTATTACAAGGTCGTCCATTCATTCTTCCTCAGCCCAAAGCCATTAAGTGCAGCTAAATTGGGTGGGGGGGGGGGGCATTCTTGGGAAAGAAGTCCAAGGCACATTGTCCCACGAAGAAGCCAGCATGCATATCAATGTCCTGAAAATAAGAGCAGTGCTCCTAGCATTGTAGGCCTTTCATGAGACTTTCCTTTTTGGGACTATTGCAATTCAGATGGACAATGTCAGTGGTATGGTACCAGCAGACAGAGAGAAATCAGATCTTATCCCTTGTGTCGAGAAGCTCTGAGAGTGTGGCAATGGGCGATCTCATCCAATCGATTTCTGAAAACAGCACACATTCCAGGGATATCCAACATGATAAACAAGTTGAGCAAGTCCATTTTTGATACCTCATGAATGGTCTCTCAACATGAGAGTTGCAGAAAAGATATTCCACCAATGGGGCCAACCTTGCTGTGACTGCTTTGCATCTATCTCTCCTCAACAGTAAGTGGAGCAGGTTCTTTGCCCTAATCTTTCCACTGTGGGAGTCACCGAGAGGCATTCTCCTTCACAATTCACCCCACAGTCTCCTCGATGCATATCCCCCAGCCCCCTTAATCCCCAAATTTCTACAGAAAACATTTCGACTGAAGACCAAAGTCGTTCTTATTGCCCTTTATTGGCCCCATCAGATTTGGTTTTCCTTTTTTTTGCCTCATCTAGCTTACCCTCCATGGATTTTGGATCCAATTCCAGACCTCCTGTCTCACCCGACAGACATGATTCACCCAGACATTTCAGGCTTAAAGCTGACAGCATGGTTTCTCCACTTCCATTGATAGCCAGACAACCTACGCTGCCCTCCCCTGTCTGTTGTATGCTTTTATCCTCCCATAAGGCTTCCACTAGGAAGATTTACAGAAGTAAATGGAAAAGATTTGTTTGTTGGGTACAGTAGGAAGATACCAACCCTTTTTCAGCATCAGTACGTAAAGTTTTTGAGCTTTTAGTTACAATCTTCAGTGAAGGGACTAGTTATTCTACTGTTAAAGTACAACTAGTGGACATTTCCATTTTTCATACAGGGATTAACAGTTTCACCTTAGCCTCCTCAAAACTTTGTAAAGCTTTTATGTGGGGTACTCTTCTTCTGAGACCACCTTTTAAAGATCCAACTCCACCTTGTGATTTAAATTTGGTATTATAAGCTTTGACCATCAGCAAAATGTGCACTAAAGTTTTTATCCTGGAAAATTTATCTATAACCTGTGCTTGAAGACTTTCTGAACTTCAGGCCTTGTCTTCTAAGCCTTTTTATCTAATATTCAATAGAGCTAGGGGTAGCACTTCAAATCAACCCTTCCTTTTTCTCCTAAAGTGGTGTCAGAATCCAACATTAATCAATCCATTAATCTTCTAGTTTTCTTTCCAAATTTCACAAACAAAGGAGACTACATATTGCATTTGTTGGGCGTTCACAGGCAATTACATTTCTATTTGTGTAGAACAAAGAATTTCAGGAAAACAGATCAACTCTTTGTTTCTTTTGCAGAGTCGAAATTGGGCAAGCCGGTTACAAAAGTAACTTTAGCCAAATGGTTGACTGATTCTGTATCCTTTGTCTGTAACAAACTGGACTTGTCTTTGCCAAAACCTTTGAGCCCCCATTCAACCAGGTCCATGGCAAATATCATCAGTATTTTTAACCAGGTTTTCCATGGACGATATCTGTGCAGCTGCAGCGTGGGCTAATCCTCATACCTTTATTACTCATTACAAGTTGGATCCGGTCTTGAGAGAAATAGCAGCCTTCTGCTCAACAGTGCTCAGGAAAATCCTTCCTTAGAGGCCTCCTGGGATTCAGGTAGCTGGGGATTCGGTCCCAATTGTTGAGGAATGAATGAAAATTGACAACATCAGATAAAGAAGACATGTACTCACCATAACGTTCCATCTGTGATGTCCATTTCCATTCTTCCACAACTTCCCTTCCTGCAACCCCCTACCATTTAGTACATGACTTCTGGAAGAACCAGAAGGTTACAAAGGAAACAATGTTCCTTCTTTTGAGCTCCAGGTTTTGGTTCCTCACACTGCTGTTCTGATACTCCTATGATTCTATAAGGTCAGCAAACAAGATCTGAGGTATGTTAGGGAAATAGAGTTTATGGGTAAGGTAGGAGCTCGAGAGTTTCATGTGGCCATGAGCTGTAAAACAGTATCTGAGTTGGATCCAAGGGTCGGATCCAAACCCCAATTGTTGAGGAAGAATGAAAGTGGGCAACACAGATGGAACAATATGGTGACTACATAACTTCTTTTTAGTGCTTTCTATTTATGTAAATCATATTTCATAATTGTTTTTTATATGCATTCAAGAATGTTCTTGTACAGTTCTTATTTGTTTTGCATCTTTTGTATAACTGCAGAACTTTTCTTCCTGGGCCTCTTCAGAAAATGGGCATTTAGTTTCATCAGATTATCCCCGGACAATAAAAGCAAATAAATAAAAAGACAATGAAAAGGGTAAAGACAAGTAAAAGTGGAGAGCTGAGGATGCTGTGTGTCAGTCTTCTCCTTTGGCAAAGTTTCCTCCAATTGATTGCCATGTAAGAGGCCCCAGCTTTGACAGTTTTCAAACCATCTTCCTCTTTGGTACTGGGACCTTCCTGTACCGAGACTGTTTTACTCCTTTGTGGCTCCCCTAAAAGGGTGGCCAGAAGCCATCCTTCTTGGTAGGAGTTGTCCATATTTCTTCCCTCTTGTCCACCCACTATCTCCTTCCTTAGGTCTTCTAGTTCTGTTGACAGTCCTTCAGCATAATATGATGAGACCTTTCGTTAAGGCTAAAATTGAAATGGGTGTCTTCCCATCCCCCTCTTTTTGCAGAGCTCATCAGGTTTGGTCTTTGGACTCCCCCCAAGAGAAATTCCTTCCTCATATGAGTTTTGGTGCCATAAGAGTCGGACCATTAACTTTCCTAGTGTTTTTTCCATGGGCATGAGTAGGATGTGGACCCTTGGAGCTGACACCAGAACATCCAACTCACTCAACCTCAGTTATTTTGGGGTCGACCATGTCACAGCACGTATTGGATGCTGAGCCCTTGGCTCTGTCTTCAGCACTGAAACATTCTTTTCCCGTTTCAGTGCCTGAGTCTTCACATGCTTAGCATTGACATTGATCTCAATGTTGAAGCCTTCTGGGACCATCACTGTAGATGGCTGCATGCTTGGGTCCATTGACATCCCTGTCCATAGAGAACGGTGCTTTGCTGAAATAGATGTCTTAGATGCCAGTGGACTCCACCCTCAGGTTATTTCTTCATAAAGACCATTACCTTCCATTGATGCAGGCCGGAGAACCCCCCACCGGCTTTAGCTTCATCCCTCAGCACTCTTTAGTCTGTTGCCTTGAACCTTTGATGTGATGTTGTAAACCTTGCCCTTATTCTCACTTGTGGGTCGTATCCGATGTGTCATATCCGTCTTGGCCAATATTCCAGCTCGAGGTCCTCAGCAAAGCTCATGGGATCCATTCTTTACCTATAATGCCTTCCCCTGGTTACCCCAGATCTCGTTTGCCATGCAGTGAAGAGGTTTCATCAGTGATAGCTCTGGGCTATGTACAACTTTGATTATTATTTTTCAACATAGCTTACCCTTTTACTTATATTTAACTTAATTCCAACATTTAACTTCTTTACCCACTTCCCTCTGTTCTGTACGTCCATTTAAATTAGAGGGCGCTTTAGGAACATCCGTTTTAGTTAGAGGATGCTCCTCACCTTTCTGGTAATCCCTTTCCTCGCAAGTTCGTAAAAATATATATAATAAAACTAGAATCCTTTTTTCTATAACCTTTGTTTCCTTGTGTGATTGCGAATTAAGTCCGTTTAAGTTAGAGGACTTATGTCCTAAGTGTGAGACTGGTTGTTCTATTTTTCCCTTTCTCTCTTTTACTTCTGTCATCCCCCAAAAACAGGAAAGCAAGCCTTTAGGCTTTAAAAAGTGTGAAAAGTCCAGTAAGAAAATGCCCCTTAGCGATTCACACACCTTGTGTATGTATTGTCTAGGGGCTTTACACCTGCAAGAATCTTGTTCCATTTGCCACAACTTTAATCAGCGGGCTTTAATGGAATGCAAAAATAAGTTGATTTTGAAAGGGCTTCTGAAAACGCCTTTCTCTGAGGTTGTATCCATCGATATGTCAGACAAGCCAACTTAGACCTTTATCGGAGCTAAGATCCTCATCGGAGCCGAAGCAGAAGGTTCCAAAATTGACGGATCCAAAGGCTTTATTGGAACAAAAAAAAAAAAAAAACTGTAAGCCTGTTTCCTACCTTTCCTGTAACTAGTGTTCCAGATACAGATTTGCTGTATCCAGCACTGTATACAATCTTCTGAGCCCCCCAAGCCTTTCTGTGTTGGAGGGAAGCGTTCTAGCTTATCAGTGGGAGTGGTAAGCACTAAGTAACCTGTCTACCACATAAGGAGTGGTTCTGGTCCAGAAATTGTAGTTATTGGCTGTTTGGGCAACTCTTCCATCTCTCTCAACTTTCCAATTTGAAAACCTGCATTTGCACTTGTTTCTGTCCTATAACTCGTCTAGTGCAGTTACAGATTCTTAGTTTTAGCACTTAAATTTGCTTATTCATGCTCATCACTTGTTCAGAACTTGTAGGCACTAAATAAACTGCTAATTACTATAGCACTCAATCTTCTTCATTACCTAGAGGAAAACCGTTTTTGTACTTACTTTTCTCACTTGCTTAGAGAAAAACAGCTCTTGTACTCACTTTCCTCACTTATCTAGAGGAAAATAGTTTTTTATTCAGGCATGTCCAAGGGTCAGCTCCCAGTGTTTTCTCCTGTCTATCTTATGAATCTGGGCATCTTGAGGCAATGTAGAAATTGCCTCATGTACACAGACAACCCTATCCTCCTACCACCCAACACTACAACCTGTGAGAGATGCACTTATCTAGCCAAACTGTTGGTAAAGCTCTCTCCAGCCAAGACTGAACTTGACAGTCATGAGGAGAAGGTAAACATTTGCACCACACCACACTCATCACATAGTCTCACTAAATCTACACCACCAAAATCCACACATAGTAACACAAAAACATTCACAGAGGCTCTCAATAATAATCTGTCTAAGCAACAGAGACCTCCAAAGCAGAAACGCAAGCAACCTCCATCCCCCAACACAACCCAAATGACACATAGCCCACAGACTCAGTGTGCCACTCAACCACAGCCAATAAGGCAAAACAACGTACCCAACACACTAGTCATAGGTGACTCTGTAGACAGGCACACTGATGTCCCACTCACCAGGCTAAACAAGGAGGAGGTTACTGTCAGCTGCCTGTCGGGTGCCAGGATCCGTGACATAACCCACGCACTCAGGTCACTCCACAAGTACAAATATGACGCTGTCATTGTCGATATTGGTGTGAATGACCTGAGACGTACCTCCCTGGACTACATGAAGAGACATGGAAGAGCTCTCCGATCTTGTAGCCCAGGCAGGTATGACCCTAGCCCTGAGTAGCATTCTGCCATCGCCCCGAATGATACCGCAGTACAAGGACAAAATGATTGACTTCAACAATTGGCTAAGCTTCTGGTGTCATTCTAAGGGGCTCCAGTATCTGTCTGCTTGGGATGACATGGTCGACAGACCACGATGCTTTGCCACAGATGGCCTGCACCTGTCGTCCCTGGGATTCTAGATACTGGCTAAGGCTCTTGCTGCCCCTATAGTGCCTTTTTTAGGCAAGGTTCAAATAACAAATTTGCCACCATAACAGGAACAGGCAAGCAAAAACTGAGGGTAATGCTCTTGATGCTAGAAGTCTAAATCTCAAAATGCACTTACTTTGAGGCACTCCTTAAAATGGAGAACATCGATATCTGTGCAATGACTGAGACCTGGTCCAGAGAGCACCCTTGCACTACCAGGCTATAACTCATACCACACTTTTTGGCCATGTAACCTGGACCGAAACACCAAAGGCGGAGGTGTGTCCATATTCATTAAGGATATCCACTCCTCCAGGCTAGTTGCTCAGCATAATGCATCCGAGGTTATCCAAGTGCAACTAACTCTGGGCAAAACTGCAATCCAAATTGTAGCTTGCTTCAGATCCCCCACTATGCCCCAGGATTACCACTCCTCTTTTCTTGATGTACTGGAAAATATTAGGGTTCAACCAAACACTTAATAATGGGCAACTTCAACTACCCCACCATTAATCGGGAAAACTACTCTCGTACCAACTCCTTAGCTCAACGCTTTCTGGAATTCATAAACCCAATGCCCTGGATCAACTTATCCACACCCCCACCAAGGGCAACAGTATCCTAGACCTAGTCATTACCAACATGAGTGAGTGGTGTTCCACACCTGAAGTCAACTCCTCGTTGGTCCGATCCGATCATAAGCTAATCACCCTTGATATCCACATCCTGCCTCCACCCCCATTAAGGAAACCATGGTAAAAACATTCTCCAAAGCCAACTTCATGCTTCTTAAGACAGAAGTGGTGAATGTCATGACACCCATGCAGATGGACAATACAGTTACAACTGCTGAATCCTACACAAATGCACTCTATAAGCACTTACATGAGTGCATGGATCGTGCTATCCCAAACAGAACCAAGATGCTATCCTCCAAAAAAAGGAAGCCAATCTGCTGGTCCCCTGCCATAAACAAACTGTACAACAGAAGGAAGAAACTGTTGCAAAAGAGAGTAAAATCCCATGAGTGGAGGAGCTTCCCTGGTCAGCCTCAGTAAGAAGCTGAGATCCCTTATAAGATCATCCAAAGCTAGCTACGAAAACAAAATCGCCACTGATTCTAAGGACAACCGCAAAGCATTGTATAGCTATGTCAAGAATCTTGATGGCAACACCCAGATCTGCTCTGAGTTACAGCACAAAGGCACGAAAATTACAGAACCAACTGATATTGCCAACATCCTGGCAGATAGGTTCAGTGCTAACTCTACCCCCCCTCACCCCCTAAAGGGCCCATATCTATACAGGAAGAATGCAGAGTCCCTGTAATCACAACTACGCAGGTAAAAGCTGCACTCTCTAAAGCCAAAACCACAGCATCCATGGGACCGGACAACATCCCAGGCTGCATTTTACACAAACTTCAGAACGAACTGGCTCCCCACTTAAGCACCATGTTCAGTAATAGCCTCGCATCAGGCTTTGTGCCCATTGAATGGTGCATAGCAACAGTAATCCCACTCCACAAAGGGGGAGCCACCACTGATCCCGGGAACTATTGACCTATTAGCCTGATTAGCCTGATGAGCCTGGTCTGCAAGACCATGGAACGTATCATCATGGAAGTCATAAACAAAGACATTGGTAACCTCCAAACTCTGGATCCCACCCAGTTCAGGTTTGTGAAATGCAGACCATGCCTTCTGAACCTGATTGACTTCTTTGAGGCAGTCACCAAAGCTGTAGATGAGGGTAAGGTGGTTCACACAGCCTATCTTGACCTCGCCAAGCATTCAACACCATGCCCCATTCTGGAATTATAGCTAAACTAGGTATAAATACCTACATCACAAGATGGGTTGCCAACTGGCTCACTGACAGAACCCACACTGTAAAAGTTGCAGATTTCAAATCTGACCTCAAAGCAGTGACAAGTGGAGTACCACAGGGTTCTGTCCTGGGACCACTCCTGTTTGGTATCTACTTCTCTGAAGTACAGGCTAACACAGAAGGCCTCTGGTAGAAGCCATAGTCAAGTCCTCCAATAGATGTGGATATCCTACAGAAGGGCCTCGCTGAGACAGATGCCTGGTGTCAGAGCCATGGCCTCAAGCTCAATGCCAAAAAGTGCAGTGTCATCCCCTTTGGAAAAAACTCTGTACCCATGAACTACCACATAGGCAGCAATCTACTTAACACCGAATGTGTGATAAGAGACCTTGGGACCCAGGTGGACAGTAGTCTCTCCTTTGATAGTCACATCGCCACAGTAGTCAGGAAGTCCTTCTACGTGGCACACCTCATCATAAAAGGGTTCTCATCCAGGAAAAAAGAAGTCATTGTTCCCCTCTACTCTACACTCATTAGACCCATTATAGAGTACAGTGCCCCTTTTGGAATGTACCTCACATAACATCTGCAGCAGCTGGAAAGGCCACAGAAGTACCTCACAAAGAGGATTACTGGCCTCAAACAAATGCCCTACACTGACTGCCTCAAAAAACTCCAACTTTACTCCGTAGCATATCGCTTACTCTGAGGTGATCTCCGCCTAACATATAAAGCTATGTCAAACCCAGAGATGTTGCACATCCTACACCTAAAGAAATCCCAGTCCGTCCGAGCTACACGCTCTAGGGACCTAAACCTTGTCACCACAGTAAACAGGACATGCTGGAGGGATAGATTCCTGTCCCAGAGACTTCCCATACTCTGGAACAGGCTACCCATCTATGTCAAGCAAAGTTTTTCATTAGCACTCTTCAAGAAAAATCTTGATGAGTGGATGGGAAATACATCCCAGGGATCACTTCTGTGTATCTGCTCAACAGTGGCACAGGAAAATAACTTTCTTGGGTGGCGTAAGCCAAGGAACCTTGTTGGCTAGGCTTATGTAGGCCCTTGGGCCAATAGCCTAGTACCTACCTATGAACAGACACTTCCTTCTGGCTCCAGCACTTCCTCGGAGCAGGAATCTCCACTGGCACCGACTACTTCTTCTGCTCATAGACACAGGAGCCAATCTCCTTCTGTGCAGAAGATCTCTTTCAGGCTCCCTTCCCCAGTTTTGGCTAATTCAAGATCACCTCCCCTATCCACTAGGTCTTCCAGGAGATTGTCAGATGAAGATGTGGATAGGGTCATGGAGACACTTTTAAAGACACCTGCTTTGGCCAGAATTCTCATGGATCTGAGCCCAAAGGTATCGATTTAGACACTAACCCCCGCTCCTGCTATAGTTCCTCCTTCGATTCATCCTCTTGCTTCGGGGCTGGAAGATTCTGATATCCAGGTTGTGACTGTGTCGGGTCCAGGACCAATAACTTCCCCAGTGTCGACATCGGCCTCAAGCTTCTCCGTGCCTTTGGAGCAGGAGACCTCTAGGAGCCGACACTCCCCTGTCGGGTCAGGGGAGACTTCTTAGATCTCTTCGGATCCGACTATGTCTGTGGTAGCCTCGATATAGGTAAGCTAGGCTCCTACCTCTGCTTTGGAGCTGCTGTCTTCTGCTCTGGAGGGACCTTCGGCTCAGATGACTTTCTTGTTTGATCCAGGGACCCCTTTGGAGCAGGGAGGGTCTGCCTTCAAAGTAATGAGGAGGGCTTTGACTGCTTCACAGTCTGGTACACAGTCTTTTTCAGTTCTTCCTCCCCCTTCAGGCAAGGTGCCTTTGTCTTCTCATGGGCCCTCTCCACAGGTCCACAGAGATGCTAGGCCTCAGGATGTACCTCAGGGTACTGCCCCCCCTTCCGAAACCTCTCCAGAGTACCCCACTAAAGAGGTCCTTCAGAAGAGGACATGTAAGAGGAAGCATCTGGACTCCCCAGAAGAGTCTAGCACATCCGATACTGACCTCGAGAAGGGTCCCCACTATCACCTGCTGAAGATGTCTTCTTTGGAGACATCCTAGAATTATTGAAACAGAGAGGTGATTGGTAGTCTCCCCCCCCCCTTCAGCTTGAGGAGTCGATCTTCCTGAAGGCCTTTGTGTCTCACCCATCAACTTCTTGGGTCACTTCCCCTTTCGATGAGCTTATCGAGCTTATCTCACAAAAGGCTTGAGAGACCCTAGACACCATAGAACCTCCTCCTTGGAGGCCAAGCAAATACATTACTGCCCCCAAAGAAAAATATTTTCTTACAAAAGGTGTAGGAGTCGATGTGTGGTCATGGCAGCAGCCACTAGAAGGGAACTGTCTGAGATGAGTACCTCTTTCCGTCCTCCTAATAAAGACTCCAGGACTATGGCTAGATATGGGAAGCACTTGTTTGCATCAATGACCTTTGCCTTGCGGTCTCTAAATTAGCTAGCTCACTTCACAAGACTTCAGAAGGACCTGATTAAAGAATTATCAGACTCCCTTCAAGGAGCTATAACCAATCTGTAGCCAATGCAGTAGCAGAGAATGTCGGTGCTCAGATCACTACCTTGAATTCAGTTGTCAGCTCACCCATGAGACTAATATCTTATGCAGCAGATGGAATGAGTAGGGCAGCAGGCTCTGCTATCTCTCTTAGGAGACAGGCCTGGATGTATCTTTGCAATTTCGCAGAGCCCTTCAAGTCTTCCTTCATTAACGCCCCTTTTGACGGCTCATCCCTATCTGGGCCAAAAGTGAAGGAAACGCTCACCAGGTGTGAACAAGAAGGCAAGACCTTGTCTGCCGTTGGCGTGCATTTTTCTACTCCTAACAGACCCTTTCCCAAAGGTCAAAAAGGTAGGTGGAAAATGTGGTTCAGAAAATCTCAGAGGTCTTATCAGGACACACAAGGTGAAAGTTCCCCTAGAGGCAGAGGGGGGAACAGTAACTGGAGGCGCCACCCTTACAGCAGGGGGGGATCCCCAATACCAAGGGTCCAGGGAACCTTTCTTTGGGAGACCTTTCCAGCGCTCCTGAAGGAGTGCCTGATTGCTCTCCTCTGGAGGCAGTCAGGGGATAATTGTCCTTACACCAAGAAACCTGGCTAAAGATAAATGACAAATGGGTGAAGGACATAATATCCAGAGGATATGTCATTCCATTCTCCCGTCCTATCCCCAAAAACAAAGTGATTCCAGATGTTCCACCCAGTCAAAAGGAACAGGCAACTATACAAATTCAAGAGTTGCTAAGAAAAGAGTCATCCAAAAAGTCCTCGCAGACCAGAGAGGATCTGGAACTTACTCAAGATTCGTTTTAGTTCTGAAAAGAAGAAGGGACTGGAAGACCCATTCCGGATCTCAGCAATTTGAACAAATCAGTAAAGACCAAGTTCCGGGTGGTGACACTACAGTCGATATTTCCATTCCTGGAAAAAGATAATTGGATATGCTCTATAGACCGCCAAGATGCATACTACCATATTCAAATGGACAGACGGTCCAGGAGGTTCTTGTGCTTCTGACTAGGAGCCAGTCACTTCCAGTTTTAAGCTCTGCCCTTTGGTCTCACTACATCCCCCAGAGTGTTCACCAAATGTATGGCAGTAGTAGCGGCTCACCTGAAATGCAAGGGAACCCACGTGTTTCCATAACTGGGCGACTGGCTCAAAACCACCCCGACCAGGCATCACTTACTCCAATCAAGAGATTGTCCTTCAACTCTGCTTTTCCCTGGGTATTACTGTAAATTGAGAAATCTGTGCTAGAGCCATCGCGAACATTGCTCTTCATAGGAGCAGAGATAAACACTACCGCTCAGATAGTAAGTCTTTCACAAGAAAGAGTACACAACCTCCGTTATCTCGTCAAAATTCTCGTGAAAAAGTCCAAAGCCACTACAAAACTAGTTCTTCAGGTCCTAGGGAAAATGGCTGCTTCCATCTTACTGATTCCTCTAGCCCACCTCCACATGAGTGTGCTCCAGTGGATGCTATTTGCTCAGTGGTCAATCTTGGAACTTCCAGTGTCTCACAAGATCGTAATAACCAAGGCCTGCAAGAAAGATCTCCAATGGTGGATTCACTCAGTCAGTACTTCAAGGCCATCCCTTTATTTCTCCACAGCCTGTAGCCACAGTGACCACAGACGCTTCGCAAATTGGGGGGGGGGGGTTCTCAAGAAGACAGTTCAAGGCATCTGGCAAGATCACAAGGCTCACCTGCATAACAGTGTCTTAGAGATGAGAGTGTTGCTTTTAGCGTTGCAAGCATTCCAGGACTCTCTTCCTATAGGGACAATTGTGATCCAGACTGACATGTCTGTAGTTTGGTATATCAACAAACAAGGGAGAACCAGATCGTACCCACTTTGTCAAGAAGCTGTCAGGGTCTAGCATTGGGCTATAGCCTCCATCTGCTTTCTAATAGCAGTGCACATCCCGGAGAAATCAAATGTCATTGCGGACAAATTGAGCAGATCCATTATATGGCTGCACGAATGGTCTCTCAATCAGAAAGTAGCGGAAGTGATATTCCGCAAATGGGGCCAGCCTTGCTGTGACCTTTTTACATCACCCAGCAATGCCAAATGTAGCAACTACTTTGCCCTGATCTCTCCAATGTGGGAGTAACCAAGGGATGTACTTCTACAAGTTTGGCCCCTGGGACTTCTTTATGCCTTTCCCCTGATTCCTCTTAATTCCAAAGCTCCTACAGAAAGTGAGTTTGTTGGAGACAACCATTATCCTAATTTCCCCCTACTGGCCTCATCAAATCTGGTTTCTCTTTCTTCAGCCTCATCTCCCAGTCAAACCCTGGATTCTGGACCTGGTTCCAGACCTTCTGACACATCCACTGGGGATGGTTCATCCCAACCTTGACAACCTGAAATTGGCAGCTTGGTTCATAGGTAGGTACTAGGCTATCGGCCCGAGGGCCTGCACAAGACTAGCCAAAAAGGTGGCCTGGCTTATGCCACCCAAGAAAGTTATTTTCCTGTACCACTGTCGAGCAGAGACACAGAAGTGATCCCCGGGGTGTATTTCCTATTTCCCATCCACTCATCAAGATTTTTCTTGAAGACTGCTAATGAAGAACTTTGCTTGACATAAATGGGTAACCTGTTCCAAAGTATGGGAAGTCTCTGGGACAGGACTCTATCCCTCCAGCATGTCCTGTTTATTGTGGTGACAATGGTTAGTTCCCTAGACCGTGTAGCTCGGAGGGATTGTGATTTCTTTAGATGTAGCATGTCCAACAGCTCTGGGTTTGACAGCTTTATATGTTAGGCAGAGATCACCTCGGAGTAGGCGATATGCTACGGAGTAAAGCTGGAGTTTTTTGAGACTATCAGTGTAGGGCATCTGTTTGAGGCCTGTAATCCTCTTTGTGAGGTACTTCTGTGACCTTTCCGGCTGCTGCAGATGTCTTGTGAGGTACATTCCAAAAGGGGCGTTGTACTCTATAATGGGTCTGATGAGTGTTGAGTAGAGGGGAACAATGACCTCTTTTTTCCTGGATGAGAACCCTTTTATGATGAGGTGTACCATGTAGAAGGACTTCCTGATTACTGTGGCAATATGACTATCAAAGGGCAGACTACTGTCCACCAGGGTCCCAAGGTCTCTTATCACACATTCGGTGTTAAGTGGACTGCTGTCTATGTAGTAGTTCATGGGTACAGAGTTTTTACCAAAGGGGATGACAGTAAGTGAGGAAATTGAGTACAAGAGCTGATTTTCTCTAAGCAAGTGAGAAAAGTAAGTGCAAAAACAGTTTTCCTCTAGGTAATGAGGAAGGTTTAGTGCTATAGTAATTAGTAGCTTATTTAATGTTTACAACAAGTTCTGAACAAGTGCTGAGCACAAATAAGCAAATTCAAGTGCTAAAACTAAGAATCTTTATCTGCACTGGACTAGTTACATGAAAGAAACAAGTGCAAATGCAGGCTTTCAAATCAGAAAGTTGAGAAAGATGGAAAAGATTGCCCAGACGGCCAATAACTACAATTTCTGGGCCAGAACCACTCCTTGTGTGGTAGACAGGTTACCTAGTACCACTCCCACTGACAAGCTAGAAGGTTTCCATCCAACACAGAAAGGCTTGGGGGGACTTACATTTTTCTTTTGTTTTTTACAGAAAGGTAGCTGAAACAGCAGTCAAAACAATTCAAATGCAGTGCAAGCTAGCACACTTGAGTATGTAGCAATATTAGACCAAACACAGTTTAAAAAAATGCAATTAAATTAAAAATGACTAAAAACAAGTGCAGGAGGAGTGTATTAGGTAGAATGTGGTAAAGAGATTGGACTGGGGGGGGTCCCAGATCAAATCTATAGTGGGGTGGGCAACTGCAAAATCCACCAAATTTAAACAAACCAGAGATAAGGAGGGTGAACACTTTCAGCAGAGATCTGAAAAACTATACAGTGAATCAAAAATAACAGTGCACAACTCTGAATAAAATTAGTCCAGCAACAATTTACAGTACACAATTCTGAAGAACCAAAAAATATACTTAGCTCTGTATATTTCCAGATAGTTTGAAAACAGCTCTGTTAGACACAGGTTCCAGCAGTGATGTGCAGGCTGTTAACTAACAGGGTCTATTATTATGCAAGTAATCCTTCAGATAGTCAGATGACACAAGCTGTAAAAAACAGTTATACCAACTTAAGACACAGCAGAAAATAGGTGGGACAAAGCACTTTCAGCAGAGATCTGAAAAACTATACAGTGAATCAAAAATAGTGCACAACTCTGAATAAAATTAGTCCAGCAACAGTTTACAGAACACAAGTTTGAAAACAGCTCTGTTAGACAGGTTCCAGCAATGATATATCTGCTCTAGTTCCCCTAATTGCCAGGTTTCCATCCCTTTCCTCTCCAGTCAAGCATATAATTTTATAATTCCATAAAACATCTACTCGGAAACTTTATAAAAGCAAATTGAAAAAGTTTGTTATATGGGCAAATGGCAAAAACATAGATCCCTTTACAGCACCAGTTCATTCTGTCCTTTTTGTCAGAGATCTTCAATGATGGAGCAGCGGCAGCTTCAGTGAAAGTTCATTTAGCTGCACTCTTTAATTTTCATATAGAAGAAAATGGCCACCAGTCATGTCACATAGACTTTGCAAAACCTTTTTGAAGGGTACTGATATGCTAAGACCTCCCTTTAAACATCCAGTGCCCCCTTGGGATCTAAATTTCATCTTGTCCAAATTTATATTTTCTCCATTTGAGCCCTCAGCCACATGTGATATGAAATATCTCTCATGGAAAACTCTGTTCTTGGTGGCAATTACTTCTGAAAGAAGGGTATTTGAGTTACAGGCTTTGTCCATAAACCCCCTTATCTAATCTTTCACAAAGATAGGGTGCTGTTAAGCACCAGTCCCCAACCTTTCTACCCAAGGTGGTTACAGAAAATACCCTGAATCAATCTGTTGACCTTCCAGTTTTCTTTCCCAACTTTCAAAATAAAGGAGCATATTCTTTGCACCTCCTGGATGTTCATAGGCAATTACATTTTTATTTACACAGAATTTCGGAATTCAGGAAATCAGACCAACTTTTTGTCTCATATTCTGATACAAGGAAAGGTTATCCAGTTTCAAAAGTCACATTATCCAGGTGGCTTTCATTATGCATATCCCATATTTACAATTCTAAAAACAAAGCCCTTCCAAATGGTGCTAAAGCCCATTCTACTAGATCTCTGGCAACTTTTGCTGCTTTCCAGGCTAGACTACCATTGGATAATATCTGTGCAGCAGCTACTTGGGCAAGTCCTCACACTTTTATTACTCATTACAAAGTGGATTTGGCCTCCAGGAGTAGAGCATTCTATGGTTCTGAGGAGTATTCTCCCTTGAGGCACCCAAGAGTTAAGTTGCTTGGGACGCGTTCCATCTGTCCTTAAGCTGGTATACTCTCCCATACATTTCAAAGGAATCAGTAACTTTAATAAATTTACAAAATTGACAAAAACACATTTTGACATACCACCAAGAATATTAATTCCACAATTACTTTCCAAGTCATTTTTGAGGTTACTACCCTTCCTAAAAATAACATCAATATTCTTGGTAGTATGTCAAAATGTGTTTTTTGTCATTTTTGTAAATTTATTAAAGTTACTGATTCCTTTGAGATGTATAGGAGAGTATACCAGCTTAAGGACAGATATAACTGTTCATCTAAGAATGTTATGTACATGGTGGTATGTCAAGCATGTCCTGCATTTTATATTGGAAGGACAGAAGAATGCCTGAAACAGCGCATCTATGAGCATTTGTACAACATTAGGAAGGAAGCTGAATTTGAATAATGCCTTGGCTAGGCATGTAAATCAGTTTCCGTCACATGCATTTCTATTTTGTGTCATTGATTAAGTGTTGGATAAATATAATAGAGGTGGTCCTATAGCCCTGAAATTAGATGAAAGGGAACGGATTTGGCAATTGAAGTTTAATGCACATTCCCTTCCTGGGCTGAATGATAATTTATCTATAAAATGTATGTTAAAATTGAAATCCTGTTTTAAATGATTATTAATTCAGTTTATGGATGTATTTTAGCTTGCTGTATACACTTTGATGTTTATGTACTGATTTTTATGTAGCATGAACAATTTTGTGTGTATGTTCCTTTAAGGACAATTTGAGTATGTAATTAATTGTTTAATTGGTCTTTTTGGAGGGATATTTAAATGATTTGTGGTTTTTAACTGTTGTCTGATGAAGTTTGCTTATGAAGTAAACAAAAGCGCTAACTATAATGCCTGCTGGCTTGGTGTGTTTCTTTGGTTTTTTGTTTTTTAACCTGTAAATATCCCCATTGGGGTCCTCCTCTCCTCTGTTTTTTTTTTTTTGTGGTTATAAGATTTGTATGTGTCATCTTAGAGGAAAATGTCACTGTGTGTAGCAGATTCCTCACAGAGATCACCATACTAAGTGTCTGTTTTGTTTAGGCACAGAACATGACTGTGGGGACTATTCTATCTGTCAGGCATTTGTGCCTAAGACTTTGCATAATCTGTCCTCATTTAAGACTCTGGATTCTGTATGGTTGTGGCAGCCACTAAAAAGGACATCACAGGAAGAGAGATCCTCTGTTCACCCTGTGAATTTGGAATCTCTAACATTGGACCAATTGTGGAAATGATCTTACACCTCAGCCACCTTTGCACTGAGGACTTTAACAGTCTCGCTTAGTTGACCAGACATCAGTATGATGTTGTGTCAGACGTGTAAAGGGTAATTAAGGCTTAGAAGACTTTGGAACCTCAGATGTCCACTTTGCGGTCTGTTGCTAATGTTTCCGTGCATCTGCTGTTTAATGTGGCTGATTGCACATCCCATGCCCTGGTGCTGGCATTGCCATGCATCACCATGCTTGGATGAGGTTGTGTAATTTTGCCTACTGCTGTAAGGTGTTCTTTATTAACACCCCCTTTGATGGCTCTTTTTTTTAGACCCATGGTTAAGGGCACTCTGACTGGAAGTGAGCAAGAGGGAAAGATGCTGTCTGCCATTGGAGTGCATTTTTGCTACTCCTCGATAGACCTTCTTTTGGAACCTGAATGGGGAAAAATGTCCCTTTTTTTAGGAAAATGCAGCAGTTCCAGTAAGCTCCTCCTGAGGGTCCCCCCTCCCCATGGCAGAGGGGATAACCACATTGGATGTCGCCCCCACAGCAGGGTGGTCCACAGAATCAGTGGTGTCTTGGAGCTTTCTCCAGGAGGCTCTTTCAGCGATCCTGAAGGGTTGCCCAATTGTCCATCTCTGGGGGCAGTCGTGTTTTTTTTTTTTTAATGTGTCCAAAAAGTACGAAAAAGCATGTGTTATACAATATAGTCCCATTTCGGGGGAAATAAAAAAACATTAAGAAAAATTGGAACATCTTCAGTTAATTCAGATGTCAGAAGAGCAGTAGGGGATGAACCGTTGTTCATCAGTAAAGTGGGCAGCAGTATCAAAAAACTTTTGGAAAATAAAATGAATACAAAGAGTAGTCCTAATGTTGGTACGACGCCTTGTGGTAGTTGTCAGTGTTCTTACATTATTAAGCATTCAGAGATTATATTGGGAAACAATATGCAAATCAAAATTGTGTTTAAGAAAGGGAATTGTTCTACAACTAAGATAGTTTACATGGCCAGATGTGAAAACTGGGTTCATATTACGTTATCAAAAGATAACGTAATCGAACGCTCAGAACTTCGAAACAGCCGCATATCAAAACTTTTATTGTGGGGGGCTGCACTTCACTGTACTGCGATCCCACAATGCGATCTTCGAAATGCAGCCGTTTCCGTTTCGAAGTTCTGTGCGTTCAGTTAGGTTATCTTTCGATAACGCAGTGAGAACCTGTGAAAAATGTGCTGGGTTTTACGTTGGTAAAACTGAACGGGCTTTGAAAAATAGAATTTATGAACTTATGTACGAGATTAAAAACAAGAAAGAAACCATTGATTTATATAAACATTCTCTCATTTGTAAAGAATTCACTAGATTTAGATTTGGTATACTTGATTATATCGAAAATATACTGCCTGTATAGAGTAAACGCTCTCACCAAAACAGCCAAGCACAAAAGTGAAAAGTATACTAAAAATTGTAGGAGTGATCCACAGTAGACAAACCACCAGTTCATATAAAGTCCTCAGAACATCAAAAGTCCCAAAACTCCAAGCGAATGTTGTATAGACAAACCGAGACTCGTTCAGTTCAAGGACAACTTTTAATAAAATAGAAACAGATGCAGGTTAGCACTTTGACCTTACGGCTTCTTCAGACCTATTAGCATCTCTAAAGATCTCACAGTTTAAATCTAAAAACTGGCGGGAAGACCACCCACTCTTAAAGTACCAGCACAAAAAAGTACAATAGCAAATATACAACAACTAAAGATCTCATATCAGTAAAAAATACATAAAAAACGTACATACCAGTACAAAATAAAACCCAAAACTTATGTACATATATATATAAAAACACATGTGCCTAACATATGCATATACAAGATGCCCATAGGTGTATAAATGCAAAGGTGCATAACCATATAAAGACAATATGAAATAAAAATATATATATATATATATGTAAAAAATATACATATTGATAATATATATGTATTTATATGCATGTGAAAAACGATGATATGCATGCATATAAAATATATATATGTGCAATATACAAGCACATAAATATTTGCTCTCATATACATATATATTCACTAACTAGAAATGTATAAACATATGTAAACAAAAATATACAAAAACCATCATAAAATATGTCAAGGGCTGATAATATAATATATTTCATATTCTCAGTCTCCTCATTTTGAGCAACCTTTATTATTGTCTGTCGGTGGACAGTTAGCCAATAGTGAATGTTTGTAGTATATTTAAATAGTCTTGCAATACATATTCGCCATTTTCCGATGAAGTCCCCATTGTAGTAGGGATGAAAGCGATGAATATTTTGTGTTTTTATTAATAAAGTGGACTTTAATCCTTTGATAGACTCCATTGAATGCGTTTATTTGTTTTCATTAATTATGTCTTTCTTGTTTGGGATAAAGTTGACTGAATCACATCTTTAAATTGTGTAGGGACGGAGGTATGTAACAGCTAATAGGATATGTGTAGTACTGGGTAAGACAATTGCCGTTAAAAACAGTTTGGTTAAGATTTTGATGTGGGTGAGGCTTGGTTTATAAGTTTCACTTTTAAGTAATATTTGTATAGCAGCAGGGTACCACCTCCTTTAACACTGGCTGGTCTGCTGTCAAGAAACTAGTTGTATTCAGAAAGAATGTGATGAGAGGTATCATTTAGTCTCAGCCAAGTTTCAGTAGGATGTCTGGATTATGAAGAGTTGTTATAGCATTAATTTGATCCAATTCCACGGTAACAAGAGACAGACTGTGGACTAGGGTTGTGTTCGATATTACTTTGAAAGAGTATTAGAAATAAGGTAGGAAATAGCTTGTGTAAGTATTTGGAAAGCTTGCTTTGGTGTTTGTTGGGTAGGTAACCATACCACTCAACTATACAGATTTTCTCAGAATGTTCAGATTTTCGTTTCATATTTTTGGTCCGTTTTTCATATACTTGTGGTTTTCTGCCAAATTAGTAATAAATCATTACAGATTGCAGTTAGAAAATAATGGCAGACATTTGAGTTTCAGACTTCATATCCTTCAGAAAAATTCATGCTAATGCAAAACTTGTTTTATCAACTTTCTAAGTTTGTAACAGCAGTATTTAAAAATTGTCCCTATTTTTGGGCCTTTGTCCCAATTTTATTTATAACTTTGTCCTGATTTCTTGCTGTAAGAGGTAGAGAGGTATGGGTAGGTTGATAGTGAGTTACTGGAGATTCGCAGGAGTATATATGAATGCTGAAGGTGAAGAGTGTCTAGGTTAAGTTGGAGACTGTAAGGGAAAGGTAGGAGTAGTGGCCTGTGTTAGTGAATAGTAAATGCATGTGCTGGTGTGAGGGATTATGAGTTTTAGCTCTGAAGCTGGATAGGAGGACAAGGGTGAGAAAGAGTTAGTACTGAATAGGGATAATCGTAATGAGATTGTAATGAGTAGTGACGAAAAAGAAGAATGTTGTAAAGGAGTGACAGTCATTTCCTTAGTCTGAACTAATGCAGTTGTTTTTACTAACAAGCATCAGAGAAAAGAGGCATGCTTTGCTGACAGTCAGTTTAACTTCAACTGCAAATTCAGTTACAAATAATTAATAATCACTTATTGCAGACCTAGCTTGCATTTACCACTATACATGCCTTTTTGTAAGTTGAAAAGGAAGGATAGTTTTGTAGTCAGAGGGCTTTTTTAGAGAATGTGTGAAGTCTTGCCATTTAGTCAGAAAAAAGAAACATCCAAAGTGCAGCTTTTGGCAGTTACCTTTTTTCAAATGTCGAGAAGGAAGGAAGGAGAGTTTTGTAGCCACAGGGGACTTTAGAGAACATGTGATGCCTTGCTGTTAAATATCAAAAAGAAAGACCAGAAGTGTAGCTTGTTGCAATTACTTTTCTGCAAGTTGCAAAGGAAGGAGAGTTGTATAATCATTGGGATCTTTAGAGAGCATGCAATGATTTACTGTTTAGTGTAATAAAAATAAACACCTGAAGTATAGCTTGTTGCATTTGCCTTTTTGCAAGTTGAAAAGGAAGGAGAGTTTGTAGTCAGAGGGTGCTTTTGCGAATGTGTAATGCCTTGTTGTTTAATATAATAAGAAAGGAAAGTTTGATATATTCATTCATTTTGTGATACGTGCTTTGTTGTAGTCAGGGCTGAGGGGGAAGTAAGAGCTTATCAGGCATAAGACACAGAAAGTTCTGGATGGACAGCATTGTACAACAAGGCAGGCACACACATATGCATGTGTGCACAAATGCATACACTTGTGCATTTAAGTATGTTTTGCATGTTGTGCCAAGTATAGTGTGTATTACTTCATTAAGTATATACATTGCTTTTCTTTGCATTCTACATTTTCGCTTATTGTGTTTGCCATGTGGCATAGGTCATGGCTGAAAATGGTTCTTGCACTAGTCCACCTACTTGGTTATCAAATTATCTGATGCTGTCCATTTTCGTCTGATTCAACTGATGGGACTTGGTTCTGACTCAGGTCCAGTCGTGGCACCTCCAAACATGTGAATCCAGGGTTCTGACTCCTCCCCTACAGCCCTACCTATAATCTCTCTCTGCCTTTGTCTGAATACCTCAGATCCCATTTACCATCTAAAACTATATTGGTACCTTATTGAGACCTATGCTTGTACAAGGCGTAATATAATAGCACATAAATGTAGAGAAAAAAACAACCAGCTGAGGTTGATATCCGCAAGACTCCCTTAGAGTACCACCCATTCTTCAAGTCAAAATAGGTGACAATTTGGAAGGGGGAAGGAGGGGAGGGATGTTGAAGCATAATAAAATAGGACAACACAGCTCTGTCATTATGGTGAGTGCACAACTTTCTTTTCCAATGTCCATTTTTGTCTGATTCAACTGATGGGACAGAGTCCCTAGCTACCGATTACCTGCAAGGCATCGAGGAAGGGTATCCCTGAGAAGAGTGGAGCCAAAAGAGGAGCGTGATCTGGATTGTATATTCAGCTTATAATGAGCTTGTCATGGACAAATGCACTTTGATAACCGTCTGGAAAGGGCAACCTTGAAAACACCATGTCCTAATTTAACTTTGTAAAAGGCAACAAACAATTCATAGATTCATAGGAGATTACTAGGCTATCGACCTGGAGGTCATTGTAAGCCTAGCCTTTTCAACCCAATGTAATACCACAGAGATATTAGTCAGTACCCAAGATTGCATTTAGTGATGACTGCCCATGTCCAGAAGGGTTGTGGGTGCTATTCCTGGTAAGATGTTATGGTGCCCCATCCACTCGTCCAGGCTCCTCTTGAACAGCGTCACAGAGGTGCTCTGTTTCACATGAATTGTTAGCCTGTTCCATAGAAGTGGCAGTCGCTGGCAGATAAATTTGTCCCTCCAGCATGTCCTATTTAAGTCGCAGGCCATATTTAAGTCCCTGGAATGGGTAGCCCCTAGACCCATTTGATTTACAGATTTGCAGTAAGTCCATTAGGTTTAGGTCTTGGGTTGCTCTGTAGGCCAGGCATAAGTCTCCCCTAAGAAGTCTATATAATACGGAGTATAGTGACAGGGATTTTACTCTGTCCATGTAAGGCACATGCTGGAGTCCCTTGATCTTCTTTGTTAGAAACCTCTGAGGTCTCTCTAATTGCTCTAGACGCTTAGTACGGTACTTACTGAATGGGACATTATACTCAATTATTGGCCGGAAAAGTGCGAGTATAGGGGGTTATAACTTCTGAGCTTGAGCTACATGGAAAGCTTTCCTTACAACAATAGATACATGGTGGTCGAAGTTAAGGTGGCAGTCAAGCTGTGATCCCAGGTACTTGGGGTATTGTTATTGATTTGCTAGTGTGAAGGGACATTGTGCCGAATGGAATGATGATGCATTTCTTTGCATTCTGTTTGAGACTGTGACTAATACACCAGTCTTTGGTCAGTGTGAGACCATCCTGGAGTATACTGACATCATTTGGGGATTCAGTGATTGCACCTAGTTTGCAGTCGTCTGCAAACGTGGTCAGCCACAACCCTTTACTTTTGACCTGAACTTCTGAGAAGTATATAGCAAACAGTAGGGGCCCAGCACTGACCCTGTGGCATCCTGCTGGAAACAGGTCTGCTAGTTGATGTGAAGTCACCCACTTTGATATTTTGTGTCTGGTTTGTGAGTCAGTTGGCAACCCATCTTACAATGAAGGGGTTTACATTCAGTTTGCTAAGTTTATTGGTAATGCCTGAATGTGGGATTGTGTTGAAAACCTTTGCCAAGCCATGGTATGCTGTGTGCACAGATTTGCCCTCATCAGTGGCCTTGGGCACACTTTCAAAGAAATCCATCAGATTTAACAGTCAGGATCTGCCCTTCATGAAGCCAAATTGGGTAGGATCCAGGGTTTGGAGGTCACCTATGTCTTTATTTATGAGGTCCATAATCATATGTTCCTTGGCCTTACATATGAGGCTGGTCAGGCTTATGGGTCTGTTGCTAGGCCACCTTTGTGGAGGGGAATAACTGTAGCTGTTCTCCATTCTGCAGGAGCAAAGCCTGTGGTTAGGCTATGATTGAAAAGGGTACTTAGTGGTGATGCTAGTTCATGTTTTAGCCTGTTTAGAAGGCAGCCTGGGATGTCATCTGCTCCTATAGGGGCCGTGTTCTTTGCCTTCGACTGAGCTTTGAGGACCTGCTCTTCAGCAGGTTCGCTGTCTCCGTGGGGTCAGTGTGTTTGATACTGTTGGCCACCAGTTCTGCACATGTTTGGGTCCTACCCTTTAGGTTATGTACATAGCCTTAAAAAGCTTTATGGTTATCCTTGGCAGTACATGCTAGGTTTCTCTGAAAGGAGCTCTTAGAGGATTTGACAAGTTGTCTTATTTCCCTGTTGAGGCTGAGGAAGGTGTTTTTCCATTTTTGGGTCCTTGTCTTTGTTTTCTTGGACAACAAAGTTTTGTGTTTATTGAAGAGATTGTTGATGCTGGAAGTCCACCATGGCAGCTTCATTTTACTTGGGGTTCTGGCTTTGATTCTGTCTGGCGCAGCAGAGTTAATGCACTTAAGCAAGTGATTGTACAGGGCTTTAGTGTGAGCTTTGGCGTAGTTACCACTTTCAGCTTCAGGTGGTGCTTGAAATGCATTTATACCCTCCCCATTGGAGGTTATAGTTTGCCTTGGTGAAGTTTTTTAGTCTGATTTTGCCCTTTCTGAGTTCTGGTGTTAGTTCGAAGGTGACTGATTTGTGGTCAGTTTTAATTAATGGAGGTCAAACAGTTGCAGCAGTGCCCCTGTTTGACAAGTTGGTGAGGATCAGATCTAGAATGTTTGCTCCTCTTTTTTATGGACAATTTTCTCCAGGGCATTTGAATTCACAAAGTCGAGGAACTTTTGTACTAGCGAGTTTGGGATAGAGTAGGTTCCCAGTTGATGATGGGATAATTGAAATCCCCCCATAACCAGTGTAGTCGGTAAAATTTGAATTGTCTTCAGTTTGGTTAAGTAAGATACGGGGGTGTCATGACCCATGGACGGGGATCTGTAACTGGCTAGAACTTGAATTGGGGGTCTTACCCATCGTAACCTGGAGTAACTCCATGAAGTTATCCAGTCTAACTAGACGTGAGGTGAATTTATCTCTAATATAGATTGAAACACCGCCTCATTTGGTTTTCCACATTCATTTTGCGGTCTAAAGGTGTGAAAGGCATTGTAGCCTTGCGGGGCCGAGGTACTCTCTGAGGCCTTAAACTAGGTTTCTGTGACTGCACAGACATCTGCATCTTCTAGTGATAGAAGTGCTTCCAGTGAGTGCAGTTTTTGGTTTAAGCTCCAAGAATTTAGCAGCATGACCCTTATTTTGTTCTGATTGGTTAATTTGACATCTGTAATGTTGTTTTCGAGACCTTGCTTAAAAAGGCACTTTGGGGGAGGCAAGAGCCTTTGGCAGCAGCCAAAAGCCTAGGGGTGCAGGTAATCATCTCTGGCAAAGCAGCAAGGTTTGTCAACCTGGCTTCCCAGGCAGACAGGAACTGGATCCACTTGGAATGACACCAAAAGCTAAGCCAATTATTGAAATCGATAATTTTTTGTTTATACCGTGGCATCATTCTAGGTGAGGGTGGGTAGTATGTTGTTCAAAGCTAGGACATACCTGCCTGGGGCACATACTCCGAGAGCTTGACCATGTCCCTCTTCATATAGTCCAGGGAGGTATAGCTCAGGTCATTCACACCAACATGAACTGTGACAGAGTCATAACGATACTTGTTGCTGAGAGACCTGAGTGCATGAGTGATTTGGCAAATCCTGGCACTAGAGAGGCAGCTGACCGTGACTTTCTCCTTGTCCAACCTGTTGAGTGGGACATCCATCTGTCTAACTATTGAGTCTCCAATGACAAGAAAACTTGTTTTCTGAGTATTATACCTTACTGGCTTGGTGGGTGAGACACTGGTGTTGCTGTGTGTCATGGGTGCTGTGGAGACTGTGTTAGCTGTAGCAGACCTGTGTTTGGAGGTCTCTGGTGTTTCAGTGCATTTTTCAAGAGAACCTCTGCATATGTGGATTTATGTGTTTGATGTGTACTATGTGTATGAGTAGTGGTATTTTGTGAATATGTAGTGCTGCGCAAGTTGGCAACATTCTTCATGTTACTGTTTTGAGTGAGAGAGAGAGAGCATGGATTCTAGATTCTTAATGTAAATGCATCTCTCACACACTGTACTAGACTGTGTTATTAGTAGAGGGTTGTCTGTGTACATGAGGCAATTGCTACACTGCTTCAAGAGACTCAAGTCAACAAGGTTGGCAGGAGAAACAAGGCTAGTCCAGTTGTCCATAATGCTAGGTTGAAGACTGTTGTCACTAGGGGTGGCTTTTCAGAAACTATCATGGAGGAGCTCGGTGAATGGATATTTCTACCTAGGTTTTAAATGACAATTTGTTGAATTTAATTGTTCGGTTTTGGTACACAATTGCTTGGTAGTGAGCGGTGCTGCACAATGGGCAAATAAGCAGAGCCCTGCTCAGATGCAGGGCCTAAATACCAGAAACTAAATCTTGAAATAAAAACTCTTAACAAAATTCAAAAAGACAAATGAGGATGCTTATTCCAAGTTCTAGACTAGCCTCCCTTTACCAGTCAGGTGCCAGTTGAACACAACTCTCTCACAAAAGTGCAGATAGGCACCTTCCAATCCAAGATGACCTGAAAAACCTGCACAGAACAAACAGACCCTACATACAGTTCCAGAAGAAGCAGGCCTGGATCTGGACAATGCTAGCTCTACTAGCTACCCTAGTTTCAGCAGGAAACACTAGAGAATATGTAACGCAGCAGAAAAATAGCAGAGAGACTGAAAAATGTTTAATACAGCAGAAAATCAGCCAGGAGGCTCTAAAGATCTGAAGCTGCTAGTGGCTTTGAGGAGGATTGTGTAAGGGCATGAAGCATCACTGTAATGTCCAGGGAGAACAGAATCTCTTATGGGAGGTCTAAGAAGGAAGGTTCCACTGAGAAAGGCGTTAGAGGCCATAGGTGTCTGATTATAGTCAAAGTGAAAATTAGAAATAGCTGCCAATTATACCTTTATAGTGGAGAGATGAATTTTTATGAAACACTTGTGATAGAAAATCCAGTATTGAAGGAAAAGTGGCAGAAAAAATATCTCATTCATTTCCACAGCCCAGAATAAACTTCTGTATGCCTTCCTGGTGCTGGATTTCTGAGAAACTGTTAAAATGTGTACTTCCTTTTCTGAAAACCTAGCATCTCTGGCCATTGATAAAATTGGATTAACCAAGCGGTTAGTTTCAAGGTGTCTGTGTTCAGGAGCGGATACCCGGTGAGTTGGATAGAAGGTTTGGGCTGTGAGCCAATGTCCATGGAGGACATAGTAGATGAAGCCATAAAAAAGGGAACCAAACTTGTCAAGACTAATAAGGGTCAATGACAATTACTTTCGCCTTGCACTTTCTGGCTTTCTCAGTGAACTTTGTGATCAGTGGGAATGGGGAGAAAAGTGTATAGAACTCCAGGGCCAGTTGTGTATCCGAAAGTCTTTCGATTACTGACTCTGAGGAGCATTGAGGGCAAAGTAACTGCTGCACTTGTTTAGGTGGAGTGAGAACAGGCCATAGCAAGGTTGGGCTCAGTGATGGAATATTTTGTTTGCCACTGCCCAGTTCAGGGCCTACTCCTGAGGAAGATAGACGTTTTCTATTTAGCTTGTCCACTAGCACATTGAAGATCCCAGGGGGGAGACATTACTCACTACCAAACCCTTATGACTTCCCAACACAGAAGATAAGATCTGAGTCCCCATTGTTTGCTGATGTTCCAGATTACTGACATGTCCATCTGTATGGAAATCACACCATCTGGCAGAGAGTCTTGAAATGTCTGCTAATAGGAGTTCTCTCCTCTCCAGAACATTAATGTGAAGATTGGCTTCTGATGGTGTCCAGGTACCTTGAGCAGTCTTCCCTTTGTAATGCCCCTACCCTAAAAAGGAAGCATCAGTGTTTACCACAGCCGTCGGAGGAGCGGGACAGAATGGATGGCCCTTGAACAAATCTGGATAAGATATCCAACAGCTGATATAATCTCGGCAAACTGGTGTGCTTAGTGAATGATGTGGTTGTGATCATTGGACTGATACAGTCCACTGAAGAACTCTCATGTGGAAACTTGAAAGGGGAACAAGTGTAATTGCTGAAGCCATAAGACCTAATATGTTAGGATCAGTCTGACTGCGAGCTAAGGATGGGCCAAAATCTGATTTGTGACTTCTCTAAGAGAATCCTGGAGTGTGGTAAGATGCTGCAGATGACATCCAATGAATTCCAATAACTGAGCTGGATTTAGGTGGGTCTTGAGATTGCTGACTGTGATCCCCAAGTGGTGAAGCAAATGGAGTAACGTGTCCTTCTACTGATTAAATAGATTCTTGGTCGGAGTGGTTAGGAACCAGTCATCCCAGTACGGTAACATCTGGAACCTTTGCAACCTGAGATAGGCTGTCACTGCTGCCATGCATTTGGTAAACAGCCAGGGGACTGTGGTGTGACCAAAGGGCAGAGCTCTGAATCAGTGATGATTTCTCCATTTCAGACTGGGAGCCAATCTCCTCAAATGCTTGTTTATCTTCACATGAAAATAAGCTTCTTGGAGATCTAGTGAGCAAATCCAGTCATCTTTCTTGAGTAGAGGTAGAATGGACTGAACTGTCATCATCCAGAATTTCATCTGTTATACAAACTGGTTTAAATGACTGAGGTCCAGAATTTGTCTTGGGTCACCTGTCTTTTTAGGAAGTAAAAAGAATTTTGAATAGACACCAGATCCTAATTGATCTGGTGGGACTTACTGGATGGCTGTTTTTTTCTGACAGTTTCTGGACTTCTGCTGTGGCAGATTCTATTTGATGGCACGGCAAAAGGGGAATCCATTTTCTTGGTTGTGGAAGATAAAGAAAGGAAATTGTATATACTTTGGTGATTATCCGCAACACCTATGAGTCCGAAGTGATGGCCTGCCAGGTTAGTGGATGCAAGAGTAAACGCTGCTGACTGTGTCCTGAGTGCAGCAGTCAGGCAAGGTTTCTGGACTGCTGAAAGAATTTCTCTGAAAAGGGTCCAGAAAATCCTTGGTTTAGCAGCCCGCCTTGGCCCCTAGGGTGACATCCATTGAAACCCCCTCTTCCTTACCCACAGGAGGGTTTATCTGAGGAAGCATCTTTGTTAAAGCCCTTTGATTTTCTGAATCACATCTTTCCTCCTAGTTGATTCCTGGAAAGGTCCTCTGAAGAGTTGAGAAGCAAATTCGCACTGCAGACATGGTCTTACCATTCTGCTCACTCCTGGTGAGTGTGTCCTTAACCTTTGGTCCAAAAAGATTGTAACCATCATAAGGGGCATTAAGGAAGGACTTCTTGTAGCCTTCCACAAAGTCGCATAACTGCATCCAGGCATGACAATGTATGGGTTGTCCTGGTGCCTGCTGCTTGCTGCTCTCGCCATTCCATCAGCTGCATTAGACAACAGATGCATGGAGACATTGAAAAGTGAGTTTAGGGTGGGTAGCTGGGATTCCATAGTTTTTGAGATATCCGCTGTCAAAGTTACCTTAGAGAGAATTGGTAAAGTACTTGCTCAATTCTCTCTCTGGAAATGTGTAACATGAACCAGCCTTTGACAGTTGCATCATATCTCTCACTAATATCTAAAGAATCATTTCAGTGCTGGTTATAGAATGACATCGTGTCTGGTCACCTGACTCGGGTATAGTACACACCCTGAAACGCAAGTCCATTTACCAAATCTGTCCAGAGCCCTAGATTCCGTGTTAGGAGGATGAACAGATGTACTGTCTTCAAAGACTTCTTTCCTGGTGGCCATCACTACAACCGTAGCATACCAAGAGACCTTTATTCCAGTTTGACCTATCTTTAGGAGCTGCCAGAATTTTGTCAGGTTTTTTTAGGCATTGGCTCCACTGTGGCAGGCTGGTGTTCTTTGTGTTTCACTGTTGCAGTCATCACTTGTGGGTTATCCCTGCTGAGTAGTCCTCGGCCGGCCTGAATACCAGAGTAAAGGATTTCCCTCCTGCGTTGGCTGCAGGTTGACTGAGACTGACGTCAGAGCATCAGTGCTATAAAGAGAGGCAACCGATGTCATTACATCAGTCTTTCTTGCCATGAAGCCCAAAGCAGAAGCAGTTTGCAAGTGCGTTGGTCGCCTGTTGCCAGAGTGAGGGAGAATTCTACTAAAGCTAAGTGCCCCATTGGGGATCCCTTTTCTTGCACTTAACTGATGAAAAAGTAAATAACTGTCTCTGTTGTAGAAAACAAATACCACACTGACACTTTCATAATCTGTGTGTAACTTGTCTAGGCCCAGGCCATGACGTCCCTGGTTGTCAGTTCTGTGCCTTATTTAATGCTAGGACAATCCATAGGAGAGCTGATTTTGTAGCTAGGCATTTCAAGGAGGTTAGTTACTCACGTGAAAAGGCGTCCATCGATCAATCGACTGCCGAAATTCCCAAAAAGAGAAAAGATAAGGAGAGAGACAGACCTCAGAAGCTTAGGCCCACAGACAACACAAATTAGAAGTCAGCCAGCCTACCTTCCACTAGTTTAGCAGAACTCATTGAGGCACATTCGCAGCCCCTGACGACAGCTGTAGAGCCATTGCAGGCCTCTACCAAGACCCTTCTGGAGTCCGGTACGCCACCAGATCAGGCTCCTTCAACTGTTTTGACAGTTACCAGCACCTCTGTTGGGTCCGGAACCGCTTTGCAGGCAGCGGCTTCCGAGGAGGCTTTTCAGATGACTGATGCCAGGCCTAGAGCGACAGCCACGCCACCAACAAACACCACAAGACTCATTGAATCTGTGAGGCCTAAGAGCTAAGCCACTCCTAGAAGAGCCCCTTCCTCCATGCTCAGTCATCAGTTTCCTCCCTCCCAACCTGCCCAGTCTCAACAGTTACTTAGAATGGCTGAAAATGTAATTACCCTCATCAGGGGTAACCAGCCAACTCCAACTACCCCAGCCAAAAGAAAAAGAGGTCATTCACCTGAATTGCTTTCAGAGTCACAGTCTGAGGACTCTGAATTTCTAGAATCAGACACTGAACAACAGCCCCTGACAACCTTTTAGGATTCAGATGCTGAGGAAGCCATTCCTTCAGCTCCCCTCCCCCCAAGGACCTCTCTTTTGGGGAAACCTAAAGTCACTCCGGGAGCATTTCCATTGGGAGGCCCAGGACTACCCCCAAAGAAAAGGCTCAGGGAGTTTCTGGACTTACCTCAACACAAGACCTTAGCCATTCCACCCATCCTGGATGTGGTGGAAGAAGCCTTCCTGGAGTCTGGCATCACCCCCTGATGCCCTACCTCCTGCACCCAGAAAACCTGACAGATACTACAGGGTTACTGACTCCCACAGGTATCTGTTTAAGAACCCTGCAGCTGACCCAGAAGTCCTTACCCAGGGACCCAAAGGGGCTAGGACCAGCTCCTCCAAAAACCCAATACCCTCGGACAAGGAGAGCAGAGCCTTGACCAATGGGGCAAAAAGGTCTACACTTTGACTACCTTAGCCATTAGAGCCCTCAGTTGCCAATTTCACATGCTCAGATTTCAACAAAACATGCTGGAATTAATAAAGCCAAAAATTTCCACCTTACTAGAGTAGAGAACTAGGAGATTTGATCCACTCCACCTCTCAAGTGGCAAAGCATTCCCTGCACTGCGGATATGATGCTCTAGAAGCCTGTAGCAGAGCTGTAGTTTCAGAATCAGCCATCAGAAGACATGAATGGCTGAGAGAGCAGCCTTTGCCTGACGAGGTCAAATCTAAACTTTTGGACCCACCCCCCTTGGATAGGAAACTAATGTTCGGCCCAAAAGCAGAGGAAGTCATTAAAAAAATGGAAGACAAGGCTAAGTCTATGCAGATAGTCAAAGACTTCCTGCAAGTACAGCCTCCCAGATTCAGCAGGAACTTTCCAACAAAACACTGGTCTTTTCCTGCCCAACCCAAAGCTGTGCCTAGGAGAAGGTGCAGAGATAGGCCCTCCAGTCAGCAGCAACAAAGCCAGCAAAGGCCCAGACAGTGGCCCTCTACCACACCTAGGCAAGGGAGTTCTAAATCCACTTCTTACTCCAAGGACCTACATTGACTCCCTCTCTCCCCTCTGCCCCTCCACCACCCCCACCAGGCTAGGAGGAAGGCTGTTCCTATTCTTAGACAAGTGGCAAACCATCACAACAGATCAGTGGGTAATAAACATCATTTCAAAGGGGTGCAGATTTGCTTTCAAAGAAAGCCCAAAATTTTCAGGATTCCCAGACTTACCTGCATACCAAAGAGTAGAGGCCATCTGCCAAATTCAAAAACTCTGTACTCAGGGATCAGTGGAACCAGTGCCAGAGGAACAAGCAGGAAAAGATTTCTACTCAAGGCTGTTCCTGGTACCCAGAAAAGAGGGTACCTGGCGCCCTATCCTAGACCTATCCACATTAAATATGTCCCTCCAAGTGCCAAAATTCAAAATGCTGACCCTTCAAAACCTGTTACCTATGTTGGCTCCAGATGCCTGGCTAATGACCCTAGGTCTCAGACGCCTACCTCCATATCCCCATTAGGGAATCCTGCTGGAGTTTCCTACATTTCAGAGCAGGCTGTCACAGCACTTTCAATTCTCTGCTCTACCCTTTGGCTTATCTACTCTCCCAGAGTCTTCACCAAGTGCCTTGCTCCCGTCATTGCCTTTTGCAGACAGCAAAACATCCAGATTTACCCCTGTCTGGATGACTGCCTCATTCAGGCAGACACCAAAGAAAAACTCCTGTAAGACCTTTCCTTTGTCCAAATTCTCGTAACCTCTCTGGGATTCACCACCAACAGGGAAAAATCCCATTTCCAGCCCACAAGACAGATAACCTTCCTAGGAGCCCTCCTGGACACATCTGCGCAAAGAGCATTCTTCTCTGCAGAGAAGCAGAGTTTTCTCCCATTTTACTTTTCTCAGCTAGCTCACAGGACACATCTCACAGCAAGGAAGTTCCGGCAAGCGCTTGGGTACATGGCTTCCTGCATCCTTATGGTGCCTTTAGCCAGGCTCCACATGAGAAAACTACAGTGGTATCTCAAGAACCTATGGAGCCAATATTCACAGTCACTGGAACACCAGCTGCCTCTGATCCCCTGCTTAAGGAAGGAACTTTTATGGTAGGCAGAAGCTTGCACCCAGAACAGGGCGTTACCCTTCATCACCATTCCCCAAGGCCAGACCATCACCACCGACGCTTGAGACACAGCCTGGGGTGCTCATCTAGGAGACATGTGCACTCAGGGCACCTGGAGTCAGGGAGACTTTCCCCTACATATCAACATGAAGGAATTGCTTGCCAGTACACAGAGCTATAATAGCATTCAGGAGCCACCTCAGACCAGGAGTTCTCCTGAACAAGGCTGACAACACCACAGTCATGTGGTACATCAAAAAACAAGGGGGGAACACACTCATACCCCTTGTGCCACCTAGCTATGCTTGTCTGGCAAACAGCTTCAGTGATGGGTCTGCATCTGTTAGCCCAATACATTCCAGGGGAGCACAGCACCCTGGCAGACCACCTCAGCAGGCGTGTCCTGAACCCACATGAGTGGCAGCTACACAAGGACACCTTCCTCTACATCATACACCTCTGGGGATTACCAGAGGTAGACCTCTTTGCTACAGTTCAAAACAGGCAGCTAAACAGGTTCTGCTCCAGGGAATTCCATCCAAGAGCATGGAAGGTGGATGCTGTCTCCTTTCACTGAGGCAACCTTTTTGTGTACTCTTACCCTCCCTTACCACTGATTCCCAGGGTACTTCTAAAGATCAGGGAGGAAGGGCCAGTGGCTATCCTCATTGCCCCTAACTAGCCCAGACAGTACTGGTACCCCTTACGTCTCAGCCTAACCAAGGAATTACCCATCAGCCTGCCTCTCACAGAAAAGCTGCCAACCCAAGAAAAAGGATCAGTACTGCACCCAAATCTTCACACACTCAGCCTATCCGCATGGCTTATACCCCAGAGGGGATAACAGGCCATTACTGAGCAAACAGGTCATGGATATCATTAAAGAGGCCAGAAGGCCCAGTACCAGAAAATCTTATTCTGCAAAATGGAAAAGATTCACTTCATGGTGGCAAAATAAGGGTGAAAACAGTTCCCACGTCTCACTCACCTAGGTTCTGGACTACCTAGTGGACCTCGTGCAAAGGGGATTGTCTTACTTCTCTATCAAAATCCATGCCTCAGCTAGCTCTGCTCATTCTCCAACAGAGCAACCTCTATTCTCCCATCCCCTGTTAAAACAATTCCTTCGAGGGGTATCACCCATTATACCTCCTAGGAGGCCATCCACCCCAGCATGGGATTTGAACTTTGTCCTCGAAAAATTGACCTTCCTCCCTTTTGAACCAGCTGCCTCAGCAGAAGTAAAGCACTTCTCATGGAAGACTGCCTTCCTGCTGGCCATAACCTCAGCCAGAAGAGTTTTAGAACTACAGGCTCTCATGGCCATTGAACCTTTCATTATTTTCCATCCAGACAGGGTATCCCTTAGGACAAACCCCTCTTTTATGCCTAAGGTGATAGCTGATGTGGCTCTTAATCAGGCCATCCATCTCCCTACCTTCTTTCCAAACCCACAAAATAGGGGGGAAAGAATTCTCCATACTTTAGATGTGCACAGGCAGTTTAGATACTACCAAGACAGAACCAAGTCTATCAGAAAGACCGACCAACTTCTGGTCAGCTTCACCTCTGGGGCAGAGGGGAAAATTATATCCAAACAGACCATTTCTAAATGGATATCACACTTCATCCATTTCTGCTACTGTTTTCATGGAAAGGTACCTCCCAAATCAGTCAGAACCCATTCTACCAGGGCAGCATCAACTTCCACTGCCTTTCTTAGAGGTGTCCCTACCAGGGACATTTTAGAAGCTGCCACCTGGACATCTGTCCACACCTTCACAAAACACTACCAGCTGGCTACTTTCTCCAAATCCAGTGCAGGCTTTGCTTCAGCAGTCTTGCAGGGCATTGTAGCTTCCATTTAAAGCAATACAAGCCTATTCTCCAGCTCCTTCACTGCATTCTTACCACCCTCCCTTTCAGCTTTGGGAATCTTCCTACAAGTGATGACTGAAGCAGTGAAACACGAAGAACATAGTACAGTTGTGTACACTTACGATAAATCTAGATGTTCAAATGTATTCACTGTTGCAGTCCTGTTTCCTCTCCCACCTTTCCCCCTTTCTTTTCTCCATCTTTCTTATGGCCTTACCCAGGTTGGCCTCCTTCATGTCTTTTTGGAAGTGGTTGGGGGCAAGAAAAACTGATGTTATGGCATTGGCTGCCTCTCTTTATAGCACTGACAACCTGACGTCAGTCTCAGGCAACATGCAGCTGACGCAGGAGAGAAATCCTTTACTCTGGTATTCGGGCCAGCCGAGGGCTACCCAGCAGGGATAACCCACAAGTGATGACTGCAACAATGAATATATTTGAACATCTACATTTATGGTAAGTGTACACAACTGTACTTTTCCAAGCTCTCTGAGCCACCAGATCAATGAGTGCAACAGGAGGAATCACTCAGGCAGTAGAAGAACCAGCTCCAAAAACCTCTATGAACGCAGATTCTTTGGGGGAAGGTGTATCTGTGAACCAATCCACCCCCCTTCTGCTTCATCAATTCTAGGATTTCACCAAAGGTAACGTCTCTGAAGGAGGACCTAGGGGAGCCTACCCTTTCATTGAAATCCGTGTCTTCTGTGCCAGACTCAGGTGATGAATTTAAATGCTTCCTTTTACAAGTCTGCTTCTTATGGACGTCCCACTGGGGAGCCACAGGCAACAGATACGAATCAGAGTGGGAGCTCAGAGACACTTCCCTGAAACTTTTGGATGCTGAATGTCCCTGTCGACCCAGAGGTGCAGAGGTTGAAGCAGAGAAAGAAAGGGGGTCAGGATAGATTAGAGACACCCTTTCTGTTGCTGCAAGAACCCTCTCGAAGGCTTTGAATGCTGATGTATGAGGACTCTAGAGGGGCAAGAGCCAAGACAACTCCACTAGCGCTGACCCATCTGGGATCTGAATTTGACATCAGAGCCAAGCTGTCCGAAGTGGAAGTCTCAAGAGGAAGAGAAGGATCCAAGAGCTTCAGAGTCTATCAGTCCTCTTGGGCTTCATCTCAGACAGTTCAGATCCGATTCTCTTCCCAATCCAATAAGAGTTAAAAGAGAGTGGGGTAAACTCTGAGTTGAAGTGGAGAGCACTATCTGTACCTGTGTAGGTGCTCCTGAGGTGTTTGGATCCATGGTCCGTGGATCCGTGTATTGGATCTACATCAGACTCTTATGTGGTGGTATCTTGATACCTGTCGTCATGTCGATCTGAGGAGTAGAAGCCAAGATAACCCCCAAATGAATCTGCTGTCAAAGAAATCTCTGCATCATCCTGTCGACATTTGATTTGGGAAGACTCCTTGAAGAACAAGTGGATCTCGAGAGAGGCTACCAAAGAAGCCCTAGATTGTCATTGCATGATCGGGAAATACAACCTGGGACTAACTAGCTCCAGTGAGAAAAGTAGCAGAGGTGAAGGAGATCAGATCTGACCAGACTTTGGATCCAGTGGCTTTACAATTTTCGGTGCCAGACCCAAAAGAACTGCCTTTAGGACCGTTTTCTAGGTTTCCCCGTCCTGTTCTCAGGAGTCTTATTTTCCTGAGACTTTTGTCCATCCTTTTCTTTTTCTTTTTGGCTAGCCTTTTCCATAGCTTTGGAAGGAGATGTAGAGGAATGTCATGAACTCTGCTGAGCTGGTAGAAGTCCTTTCAGGACTAGCTTGTCCCTGCAACTTTGGAGAGCCTTGTGACAAAAAAAAGCTCAGGCCTTGCAGTTGGTGTTAAGGTGGGCTGTTCCCAAACAATATACGCAGAGGGAATGGGGGTTCTGTGGAGGAATTTTGTGGCCACACTTTAAACACTTGAAGTTTTTGTATGACACAGTCTCTGTGTATTACAGAAAGACAAAGCACACCAGCCAAAACATCACACATTAGCTAACAGTGGTAAGATAATAGCCTAAATACAAATATTAACACACACTAATAAGTTATGACGCACACTAGATAAATGTCAAAAAAGGTTTTCTTTACAGATTCTAAAGCTCGTAATTGTATTTCTATATATGTATATAGCAAAAATGAGAAATACCTTATCCTAAGATACAGTGCTAAGTTTGAGAAAAACTTTTTTTTGTAAAGAACTGTACTAAAAAGAAAGACAGGTTCTCAGCAGTAAGCTGAAATGGTATAAAGTGAAAAGATAGTGATCGACTTATCGTTGATGTAACACAGGAGATCAAAGCCCTTGAAACGCATAGCTGTTTGTGTCAGGTGGCAAATAAGATCCAGATCCGAGCTGGATCCAAGTCATGTCAGTTAAACCAGACAAAAATAGGATGGCACACATGGATCAATTACAACTTTAAAATAGAAAATAAATTTAATATAATAGATGCCCACTAGTTCACCTCTTGGCACATTTTTGGTTTGTGGGAGGAAGCTGAGCAGAGAGACTGGGAAAACATGCAGACTTCATTGAAAGGGTATCCCAGCAGAGAATCAAACTAAAAATGAAACATTCTGAAGCTTTAGCACTAATCTCTGCATCACTGAGCAACCCTAGTTTGCTTCATACATTAGTAAATATTTTCATTGAAGTAGTGTCTTTTTAATGTGCTTCACTAAAGGTTTCAAGATATTACATACCTTAAATGTGAGCATGTACTAATGGTGAAGAAAGGAATGGGTTACCTTGAGTACTTGTGCTTTTTTCTTCTTCTTCAGTATTGGTAGTTTTATGAATTAAACACCAGTTATATTAGTGTCTCTGGTCTAAAATTGTTTTGAATGACAATGCTTCAGCTTTCTTTTACCCAGGTTGTGTTAGTAGTTATTTTATAGCCCATATTTTTTTAAGTCTGCATCTCATCCTCCTTTGTGGTCTCAGATTCATTCAGCTGTAATATAGGCATCTGGAGTCACAGACTTAAAACCTTAGTCTTCTACTTGCAGTCACCTCTTACTGTTGATATCTTTCTGTGCACATGCTGAGACTGATTGACTGGCCCTGATCTGATTCTCCTTTCTTACAAGCACTGTGTTTCTACCTGAATCCAGTAACTGTCACAGTGCTTTTAAACTTCCCTTGTAAGAGAGATGCCCCCATTCTATCATGACTTTTTGTATATTCCAGCAAAACATGAAAGAGCATGGCAAGGTGCTTATTCCTGTGGTCACATTATGCCCTTTTTTACGTTTTATAAAAGAGTGTTTGTTACTCATTCACTACTCATGTCATTAGCATTGCTTTGATATGTAGGAAACTTAGTCAGTAGTATCAGTATTCCTCCCAGTCATAGGGAAAATGTTTATATGTATATTGTCTGCTGTTCCTTGTTCTTCATAGATAATGTCCTGGACTGGTGCCCCATGAAAAGGCTGATGCTATTATGTCAAGTGATGCCGTATTGCTTAGTGCTAAGAGTAGAACAGACTTACTGCAGATTATTTTAAACTCTGTCATGTGTATTTATTGCTTATTTTGTTTTTTGTCTTTTTGCAGATACCTAAGTATATGGCTTTGGAAACGGAAGGTCTTTTTTAAGCCAACAGTATCTAGAAGCACTGCGCCAAATCGCCATTGTATTTCTACCTGCTGGAATATCATGGCTTCTTTACTCGTCACTTCATCAGTGTGTTCTGTTTTGCCATGTTTTTCATCTTTGCTATTGAATGTGACCAGAAATGTTCTTGGATGTTTTACTAAAGCACGAAAGAACACATTTTAAGTTGAGATGTCATATTGTAATGGATAAAAACAGTTTGAAATCAAAAGCCTCAAAACCCTACTCTTCTTCAGCTCTCTTATTAGGACATTTTGGTGGTCTTGTCAGACAAGTGTTTCATGGATTAATTAGACCATCAGTGTCCACTTTAGAGTGCTTTCCAAGAGGAGGGGTTGGCATGCACAGTGTCTGAGCAATAAGTAGAGGTCTGAACATAACCCCCTAGCCTAGGAGAAGTTTTGGGGGAGATGTGATTTATCATGAATATTTTTTCAGAAACTGAAAACTTTTATTGACATGACCGAATGGACATGAGATCATGCCATGGAGTTTATTTACTTTTTTTTTTTTTTTTGTTGCATGGAGGACAAGTCAGTCACATATCTGGATTGTTACCTTTACTGAGAGTTGCCCTTTAGTGTATGTATGGGCATCAGAGAAGGAAGAGTGGAAACCTTGTACAGCTTAACAAAAACTGCTTCCCATCCCTTTGGTACTCACAGACAAAAGCCGAATGCCTAACAGTGGTGCAATATGCTATTGTGTATTATTATCAGCTGTTTTATAGTTTTGTTTTATTGCCTTTTTATGTTTAACATAGTTGTGCTGTAACGTCGCATTTTTTTCATAGTTTCAGTTCTTCAGATTAATGGATTGCCTTTACTAAAAAAAAGAAGAAAAAAGAAAGTAAAACATTAGCTGGCTTTTCCTACTTTTTATTTCTTAATTTGACTTTACAGTCACTTAATTATTGTTTCATTGTGTGAAAACAAAAAAAAAATGTTAATGACAGAAATGTTTTAACTAAATTTTGTTTTGTTTAAATATTGTTTTTCATCTTTTAGTTTTAAGTGCATATCCCTTTTTTAAATGATGTTGCACTTGTAACCCATTTTCTCTTGTGCCAGTGACAATGTTGTGTTATCTTTTTACAGGTTACACAGTGCACATAATTATTATTATTGTTTTGTATATGAGTACTATATTCATTATATTTGTTGAAATTGGAACCCATTATAAAATGGGCAGGGTTTTGTCACTTCTCAAAATCCTAGATAACTGTAATGAAAGGTAAAAGAATTTTATTTAATACTGCGGTGACACTCAAGGGAATGCCGGAAGAAATGTATACTTGGCTGTAGTTGGTCTGTTATGAAACATAATGTTATCAGTTTCATTTGACGGGGCCAGCCAAATATGACAGCATATCATCCAAGGCTTACATTTCTAAAGCTCTTGTTAGTCTTTTTTCTGTTTTTCAATATGTGGGTTTTATTTTATTTTAAATGTGATATTTCTTTTAATCTTCATTGATATAGACTTGAGTCTGTAGTAACTGTTGAGTGGGAAGGTACCAAGAAACACTGAAACACGTTTTTGTCATGCTGTTTAGTAATTTTGCTTTTTTTGTTTACATGACACTGTATTTATGGGAGTCAGTTGCCATTCTTAGTAGCTTATCAGAAGATGCATTTTTTTAACACATGAAATCTAGTCCAGTGCCATCTCTTTTACTCGTTTCACACTTTTGCTGTTTATTGTTTTTTCTGGTTGCTTTTATTGTAATATTCAAAAAGTGCAGTGTATATTGAATATATATTAATATACTTTGCTTTTATTTCTGTTTTCTGGAAATGACAGAAATATTTTTCTCTCGCCTCATTTCTTTTTTTGACTTAAAAAATGTTTTAGTACCCTTTAGTCCATTGTATGGGTCACTGAACAGCTAGCCCTTTTGTTTTTAAGTGAGGACATTGCTAATAAAATGTCCTAATCGTTCAAAGAAAATCTAGTGTGTTGCCCCTTGTATCTACCACTCCTGGATTGATTTGATTCCCATCATTCTAAACAGATAAGTTTGACGTCTTGGTGTCCTAAGACAGTGAAGAAGGTTTATCACTTTGTCAGACCTATCTTTCATTTGGTGATATAGCGATAGTCAAGTAATTTATGATACTCTGATTGGGTCCTGTGCCCTCTCGCTTCATGTGATGATCACAGTCTGGTGTTGTAGAACTTGTGCATTCCTTAAAATTCATCAAATACATTTATGTTTAACATAAACAGTTTATTCCATTTGTGTTGCCATATTCTGACACGTCATTAAAATGGTTATGAATGTTTTACAAGAAGGTAAGGCAGCTCTCATCTTTTCCATCCATTTTGTATTTTTTCCTCCAGGTTGTAATTAAAGAACCAAAAGCAGTTATCAGTGAAGAGCATAAGAATATTTATATTGAGAAAAAAATGTGTTCTGGGAGTTCTTATGATTTTACCAAAGTAAGGTAAAGAAAACAAACCTAAAGGAAAAAAATCAGACAAAAGTCGACATCTGTACACACAGATCTGATGTTCATTCTTACGAATGGGATCCGAATCAGCCACATATTTCACACTCTTGAACTCCTGCCTCTAGCCGTATTGCCCTGTTCCATCCGGATTGCCAAAGATCTCGATTGCCGCCATTGTGAGCAGATGCAGGTTCCACTATCAAGCTTTATTAGAGATATTTCGTGAGTTATTTAATTTTTGGATTAACCTTTAACTTTGTCTTAACTAGCTTATTATCCTCCCTCCCTCTCAGTTTTTTCTTGCTGGACATTAGGATTTTCCACTTCTTTACTTCTTTTCTTACTATTATCTCTAAATAGTAATTCTCTGTTACCATTGTTGGTATATTTGCTTACACTTATCACTCAAGGGTATTTCTTGAGATTACCCCTCTTTCCTCTTTAAAAAGAATTTCCTTCTCCGATCCATTCAGTGGTTTTGGAGTCCCAGGATCCAAAATCCTTGAGAGGTCTGGTGTTCAATCTGAGGAAAGCCTCTTCCTCCACTCTAATTGTGTCTTTGGCAAGTTCTGCTCCAGTACCCTCTGATCAGAATGGTTCTCTGATCCAAAGTGTTGCATCGTATCTAGGGGGCATAGGTTTTGCTCTGTTTTTGTCAGATCTGTCCATTCCCCTTGAGGCCTTGGCCAATTCAGATCCAGTTCCACCCACAAGGCGCACATCCGAGGAAGGTCTAGACCTAACTTTCGTCTGGAGTTTTGGCTCCTAGAACATGGGTCGAAGTCTTTCTGGGTTTGTCTGCTTTCGATGTGGCAGAAAGGACTTTTTCCGTCCAAAGGGAACCACTTTCTCAGGTTTCAGATCCTATTCCTTTTTCTCTCATTGGTTCCGAGCTCTGAGTCTATCAGACCTATTCCACAGGGATAGTCGGTTCCAGTAAGTGTCTAACCAGTTTCAGTAGAGGAACTTCCCCTGTCTTCTGACACCTCTCCTCAACACTCCATGGAGGAGGTGCATCGGAAGAGAATGTGCAAAAGGAGACACAGTGACTCACCGATGGAGTCTGTCATGGAGGATACCAATTTTCATGGAGTGGGGTCCCCTAGATCACCATTGTATGACATCTCCTTTGCAGATATTTTAGAAATCCTAGCACAAAAAGTTGGCTGGTCTTTCCAAAACCTCTCACCAGAAGAATCAATATTTTTGGAGGCTTTTGGTTGTGGCCTGTCTACGTCTTGGGTTAATTTTTAGCCCTGCCTTCAGACAGAACCCACTGGAACAAAGGATTCCCAGTTGATGCAATTGTGGTGGCAGCAGCCACCAAGAAGGAGCTAACAGAATATTGCTCATCTGTGTCTCCGCCAAACAGGGAGTCTAGAGTATTGAACAGATTTGGAAAGCGAGTATTTTCCTTGGCTATCTTTGCCCTAAGGTCACTAAACTATTTGGCACACTTCACTAGACTTCATAGAGATTTGACCAAAGAGCTTTCAAGTACTCTCTGAGTCTATGTCTGCTGAGGACTACAAAAGAACATCCTCACAACTGGCCACTCTGTTATCCATATCTAGCACTTCAATGAGGTTGATCTCTCAAACAGCTGAAGGAACCTCACAAGCAGCCCGTTCAGGCATTGCCATAAGGAGACATGCCTGGATGCAGCTATGTGACTTTGCAGAGCCTTTTAAGACTTCCTTTATCACCACCGCATTTGATGGCACTTCCTTGTTTGGGCCATCAGTAAAAGAGACACTTGCCTGCAGCGAACAAGATGGAGTCTTCACTGTCCCAACCATCCACAGTCATCTGGATTAGTGGAAAGGGTAAATAGGACCCTTAAAAATAAAATTTCAAAGATTTGTGCTGAAACCCATTTAGTGTCCCGAAGCCCTCCCCTTAGCATTAATGAGTATGAGAGCCTCACTGAATGCCACCAGGTAGTTGGCCATATGAAATATTAATGGGGAGACTCATGGCCCTTCCAGCTACCCCTCCCATGGGAAATACCGATTTAACCTTGTCAGATGATGCTATGATTTCATATTGTAAGAACCTCATTCATGTTTTGCAGTAATATCATCAAACAGTAAGCGCAGTGCTATCCAAACCACCTGACCAGCCCTGCCATCAACTACAACTAGGGGGACTGGGTTTACGTTAACTTTCCAGAGAAAGAACTGTTTGGCACCAAGGTGGAAGGATCCTTTCCAGGTGCTGTTAACAACCCTAACTGCTGTTTGCTGTGCAGGACTACCAGTGTGGATCCATTCATCTCATTACAAGAAGATCTGTCATGTGGAGACTCTGGATGAATCATTTCAGCCAACAGAGGGAGATCGAGATGCAACAGATAAGTCATCTGTCTAGTGAAGAAGTCAACTCCAGTAGCAGTTCATGATAAATCCAGTGACAACAGGCAACCTTTCTATACTTTTCCTGCTGCTTCCTTTTATAAACTGGTCGAGAGAAAACAGTTTCTTGCTGGTTCTTCAGCAATATGCCATAGACTTGAATGTAACAAACTTGGGTATGTTTGTATATACCTTATCATTCTAAGGCAGGGATTCCTATGATTCCCATCCCTGCATCATAGGTGTCATTTGAAAAGGACCTTGGTAACATCAGTCTAACTTGGCTTAATGTAACTGATTTTTCAAAGGTTGTGTCTCTTCAACTTGCGACCACACATCATGGGTACGCATGTTATGCCAGAAGTGAGAGAAGTGAGACTGTGCCAGTGGGAATCAGCAAATGTAATGACACCAGGCATAAAAAAGTGTTAGACTGTTTGAACTTAAACTATGACTGGGGGCATGTCATGGGCATGATAAGGGACTATTACATCTGTGGTGATCATGCCTACATCTGGTTGCCTACAAACCGGTCTGGATGTTGCTCTGTGGGCTATATCACCCCTGCTATTCAGCATTTTGAAAATCCATCCACAGGTAGACTGAGAAATAAGTGAGCAATCCACTGGGCAGAGCAAGTATTTTCGGTCTTTAATCCTGGGTATAAAGTGCAAAGAACAATGGCTGAAATCCCCATGCTTGCTCAAATTCTACAGGAGGTAGCCAACAAAACTTCACATCACATCAGGATGGCAAATTGAGAAATGACTGAAATGCGAACTGTGGTGTTACAGAATCGATTGCCACTTGATATAATGCTTGCTGCAAAAGGGGAGGGGTCATGTGCTCTCATAGGGAGTCGTTGCTGTTCGTATATTAGTAACTATCATGATGAACAGGAAAAACTGGCAAATTTCATGGAGCAAAGGGCCAAGGATTTGGACAGCACATCAAAACAGTGGACACTTTTTGGATGGTTGGGCAATATTTTTGGTAACCTGGGAACTATTGTAGTCCAGGGTGTTGTAATTGTACTTTTTATTGTATTTTTGATCATTTTAATATTTTCTATTTTGAAGGCTGTAATTACAAGATGTTTAACCTCACCTGCACATGAAATGCCACTGCACATACCAGCCAATGAAAGTTCTGTTTCACCAGATGATTATTATGATGCCCAAGCTTATTTTATCAAGTTAAGAAAAATAAAAATATAATTGCATATATTGTATGACACTGATAGTGCCAAAGGGGGGGGGGAACTGTTGTGGGACAAGATCAGTTTGTTAAAAATGTATATTAATTTCAGCTTCATTGATGATTCTATAATATGATTGTCAAAAAGCAAATACAATTTGTATGCAGGGCTGCGGAAAAATACAGCTTTATAAGCTGAAGTTACTGCTGTGTTTCAATTGCATTCTTTTAATATGCAGCAAGGAAAAGTAAGTGTTGAAGAAGCAGGGGCATGTTAAAGGAATTTGTTAGTCTGACTCCTCCAGGCTAGGAGTGTGTTGTTGCTAGGGAAAGTCTGAAATATCCAAGGTCAGAAAGTAAGACCCTTGGAGCAAGTGGGTCATGTAAAGGAAGGTGTTCACGTTAAGTCACGTTAAGACCAAGGTGAGAATCACGAGGAACATTTCTGAAGTCATTGATTTGCAATGTATTGATAAGGAAATTATAAAAGATGCAGTTTCCTTTGTTCATTGAGACTGGTTTACCAACTGCTATGTAGATTATCTCCCAGCGCTGTAAATAAAATTTCTGTTTGCACACCCTGAAGTGTTCCTGACTGAAGGCAAATAAGGTAAATTCTTAATGTTATTTATTTATTACTGTAACACTGCAAATCATCCAGCAGTAGGCAATCCCTAGTTTGCCTTCAGTCTCAACAGAAAACTGAAACATTTCTGCTCCAGGACATCTTAAAATGAGGCCTGGAAAATAGATGTCTTTTCCGTTCCTGAGACAGATTTTTTATGTCTCTCCCCACTTCCTCTCATTTCTGGTGTTCTACAAAATATAAGGAAGGATTTTAACAAAAATGATATATATAGCCCCTGATAATATTGGTTCTCCCTTCTCATGCAGCTGACCAAAGGAAATCATCAGACACCTCCCCATTGACTGGGCTTGCTCAGACATGACAAAGGATCTCTGTTTCATCTGTATATCCAAAATCTAAACCTAAATGGACCATAGATTTTTAATTTCTTTTAGGCACCTTTTTTCTGACAATGTGTAACAGGTATTGAAGAAAGCAAGTTAAAGTTATACTAATAAATCTTATTTATCCAAATGTGAAAATATGTTCTCATTGATAGACTAGAAGATAGGCTCCATTTCAAATGGGGGCACCTTTGTTCTTCAGTACCTGTATGAATTACTCAATTCTGCCTAGTGTACACATCAGCAAAGGTAATCCTTTTAGATGTATCAGTCTTTTTTGCCACTGGATATTCCTTATCTTTTTCTTTCAAGTGAAAAAGTTTTTAAAGGTGTGCTTGCATATTAGTCCACCTAGAAAGAAGGAGGCTCCAATCTGAGATTTGAATTTTGTTTTGGAAAAGTTAACACAACCTCCCTTTGAATCTGCAACCAGCTCATAGGTTCATAGGTTCATACTAGGCTATCTGCCCTAGGGCATTTATAAGCCTAGCCAGAGTGTGTATGGCTTTCGCCACCCATTTTAAATTAATTTTGCTATGCCCTTTTTCGAGGTTAGTATACTGCGCTTCTGTCTAACAGTGACTCAGAAGTGATACCCGGGGTAAACCTACAATCTCACATCCACTCATCAAGATTCCTCTTGAAGAGAGTCAATGAGGGACTCTGCCTAACCTGGACTGGGATTTTATTCCAGAGTGAAGGGAGCCTCTGGGTTATGAATCTGTCCTTCCAGCATGTCCTATTTATTTCAGTGCTGAGGTTTAAGTCCCTCGAGCGCGTAGCTCGATGGGATTTGGATTTTCTGAGGTGCAGCATGTCCATTAATTCCGGGTTGGACATGGCTTTATAAGTCAGGCACAGATCGCCTCTGAGCAGGCGGTATGCCACTGAGTAGAGCTGGAGTTTCTTTAACCGGGCAGCATACGGCATCTGTTTGAGCCCCTTGATCCTCTTGGTGAGGTACTTTTGGGGTCTTTCCAGTTGTTGCAGGTGTCTGGTAAGGTACATCCCAAAAGGGGCATTGTACTCAATTATGGGCCTGATGAGGGATGAGTAAAGAGGCACGATGACCTCCCTGATCTAGATGTGAATCCCTTCATGATTATGTGGGCTATATAAAATGTTTTTCTAACCACTTTGGCCACGTGGTTGTCAAATGAGAGATTGCTATCAACTTGGGTCCCCAGGTCCCTAATTACTTCTTCTGTACTTAATGGATTACTACCTATGTGGTAATTTGTGGGCACTTTGTTTTTGCCAAAGGGGATGACTATACACTTTGTGGCATTTTGCTTGAGGCCATGGCTCTGGCACCAGTTGTCTGTTTCTATGAGGCCCTTTTGGAGGATGCTTGTGTCAGCTGGAGAGTCTATTATGGTGCCCAGTTTGCAGTCATCTGCGAACTTGGTCAGCCACAGTCCTTCCATGTTGGCCTGTACCTCCGAGAAATATATACCAAACAAGAGAGGTCCCAAGACTGAGCCTTGTGGGACGCCACTTGTAACTGGTTTGGAGTCTGACATGGCTCCAGCTATTCTAACCATGTGGGTTCTGTCCTTGAGCCAGTTTGCAACCCATCTAGTGACATAGGGGTTTATATTTAAGCTGGTGAGCTTATCTATAATGCCCGAGTGGGGTATTGTATCGAAGGCTTTTGTGAGGTCCAGGTAGGCTGTGTGGACCACCTTCCCCTTGTCAATGGCCTTGGTGACTCTTTCAAAGAAATCATCTTTAAAATGTTTAACTTGGAAGACTGTAGTACTTAGTAGCCTTAACTTCTGCTAGGTGGGTATCCAATTGCAGGCCCTTATGTCTGTTCATCTTTTCTGATGTCTATTGAGAAAGCCTTTAAACTGATTTAATTGGTACATGTATTAATGCTTGAGGAAAATAACAGCTATGTTAAGACCTAATGGTATGCAAATAAAATAGAGTGAAGAGACTATTTTCAAAGTGATAAGAAGAACTGATGTAGGACCATGCATATGGTACTTCATTAGTTATTTATAAATTTGTTAACCAGATAAGTACAGTGGGATGAAGATCCATTTTAGGCAGGATCTAGACTCCAAAGCAAAGTATAAAATGTCAAGTTGCAGTAAATATATAGGAACTGGATCAGGGAACAAAACAGCATTTCAGTCACACACAGTCTGTAGTGCTACATTATTGACTAGCATCACAAAATTAGGAGTGCATGTAGTTGAAGAATAAGAAACCATATTGTACAGCATTTCATGCAATTCATATATAACATACAGTTAAGTACAATATTTATATAATGAAGATATTTACAAAGTAATGACTTGCAATGTATGTTTTGATAGTCAAGTCCAAGTTGGTTGTCAGTCATAATCAACTCTAGGCACATAAAGTGAAATGTGAGGGTGGAGGAATAGTATATTTAGAGTGACGGAGGACTGAACTGTGGAGCTATCAGGAGAAGAAAGTACTGTAAATGGAGAGTGCAGAAGAATCTGCAAGGGACAGATCTATCAATATTTGTCAAAGCAGTGACATTCACGTGAGCATCTGAAATGTTTTTAAATTGATTCTCTAAATATCAGTAAACATTTGATGTATTTAAAATCTTAGAGGATATTATTCCATTGTTCTGGGCCAGTTTTGTGAGATACTGTCTTAGTCCTCTATATGGTGAAGGGAAGTCTCATGGGAAGGTCAGTGTAGGCGTTTCTGAGGGAGTAGTATGAGAACAAAAGGGCCTGTTCAACAGGTGGACAGAAACATTCATTCATTCAGTGATTTAAAAATGAAGAGATTTAGGATGAAAGAGGCTACTGTGACAGCTGGGAGCCAGTTGCATTTTTGTAGGGTGTCACAGTGATATTCTTGGTGGAGCTCAAGTGAATGCATTGCATTACTTGAGAACTTCACATAATCTGATGTCAGTAAGTGCGTTAGCATGAGACCAGCACTGGCTTACAGTTGGGGACAAATCAGTTGTAGAAAAAATGGCCACACACACACACAGACACCTTCAGTGCTAAGTATGCTGAAGTGTTATGAATTTCCTTCATATGTGAACCTCTCCTGAAATTAAATTTAAAGATATGAAAATTCATCTTAGAGATTCCATTATTTGAAAACTGTGCTACATAACATACAACAGAGTTTGTCAGTCATGAAAAGGCCTAAAACAAAATAAACATTTATTATGAAAATAACTGTGTAGATACCAAATCTGAACATGAAAAAATATTGTATCTGATGACAATTTTCCTTCATTTCTCAACATACGGGCTCAGATCAGGCACTCTGATCTGACTCTGTCACTACACCAACTCATGGCCACCAACAAACTCTTGAGCTCCTTTCCTATCAATAATGCCCTAAGCCTAATGTCCCTCAGATCTTGTTTGCCACTTTAGCAACTAGACATGATTGACTACAGCTCTTGAGTGAACTTGTTAAGCTAAGTGACATTTCTTTAAAATTCTATCTTTAATTACTATACCTTGGAATCTTTTTCTGTTTCATACTTTACTACAGCATATGAGTTTTTGCTACCATACTTCACTTTTATTATCCTTTATACACTTGCTAGTATATTCTCAGTACTATTGCTGGTAGGCCTTTCCTAACCTTGTTTATCTTTTCCTGATAAGGATATTCTTAAAAAAAAAAAAAAAAACTTTCTGCTAACTTTTTTTCTTCAGCTTATCTTCATTGCTATTTAGTTGTTGCTGACTGGACAATATAAATAGTTTTTAAACCTTCCATTGATATCTGCTTGTTAACACTTTCTTCTTTAATGATGTTGGATAAATGCTTCAAGAAATGTGAGAAATGTGGGCACAAGATGCAGTTTTCAGATGCCCTGTGTGTGTGTGTGTGTGTGTGTGTGTGTGTGTGTGTGTGTGTACTTCATAGGGTCTGAGCACCTAGACCAAGAATGTGACATGTGCAGGGGATTCAACCCCAGAGCTTCAACAGAAAAAAGAAATTAATATTAAAATGTTTATTGCCAACTCTTTTTTTCTCAGGCCATCGCTGGAGTTCAATCTCCAAAGGCAAAAACCAAGGACCCGTCAAAAAGGTCCAGATGTTCAGATTCCATGGCTTCAACTTCATCGGAACCAAAGAAAAAGAAGACAAAATTAGATCCAACATCTCCTGGTATCTGACTATCCTCGGATCTGATTAGATATCTAGCAAGTCTTACCCTCCGATCCAACAAAACACACTATGGATCTGAAGTCCATGGATACTAAGCCATTGCTTCGCACTGTGTATTCACCCAGCGTGGATCTAGTATCATACTGGGTGCCCTCTCCTTTTCTTGAGCGGCGGTCTAAGTCTCCTTCAGTGGTGTCCTGTCATTCCTCCAGAAGTCTCACGGAGGCAGATGTGGAAAGGATGATCAGGAGTTTCTTCACAGAGCAATTTCAGAAGGGAGTCTTCATGGTTCCTACCCTCTTGGGTCAGGAACACCGTCCATCTACTACTCCAATGACACCACCTCCTGTGACCCAACCTGTGGTGTTAGAGTCCTTGGATCTGAGAATTCTGGGCCCTTCTGTGTCGGATCCAAGGAGAACATTATCTTAGGATCCGACTGTTGCTCTGTGTGCACCAGTTCTGACTTCTTTGGCTTTAGATGACTCTTGGAGCCAGAGCTTCTGGGTCAGACCCAAGGGGATGGGCTTGATTCTGAGGTTTGCAGAGCTATCTTTTTCTTTGAGCTTTGGCATTTGAAAGCCTGGCTCGGTCTGTTCCGTTGCCTTTCTTTTCTCCTAAGCGTTCTGCTTTCTAGGTGATGGAGAGTTTTCTCTGCTCCAGCAGGTCAACTTCCAGCTCAGATCCTCCCTTGACATCTCAGCTGACTTTGCACCATGATCCTCAGCATTCTACTCCATGGGGACAGCCAACCCAAAGCTTCTAGACCACCCAACCAGGTATTGTCATCTCTTTTGGTACTTCTCCAGATCATCCCACCAAAGAAGTCCCTAGGAAGAGGACATGCAAGAGGAGGAACTTGGACTCGCCCAGGAATCTGTCACAGAGGATGCTGACTTTGATGAGGGAGAGGGGCCTCCCAAGACACCACCAGACTGTCTCATTTGGGGACATCCTTGAAATCCTTAAACAGTAGGGTAGTTGATCTGCCCAAAACCCAACTCTTGAGGAGGCAGTATTTTTGGAAGCTTTTGGGACTAGCCAGTGTACCTCCTGGGCCACTTCGCCAGCTGATGAACTTACTGATTTGGTTTCAAATTGGGCTTGGAAGGAACCTGATATGACTGAGCCGATTCCCAAGAGACCAGACAGGATTCTGGTTCCACTAATAGAAAGAGAACTTTGGAGTAAGGGAGTACTGGTTGATCCAATGGTTATGGCAGCAGCTACAAAGAAAGAACTCGTGGAACAGAGTTCCACTGTCCACACCCCCAATAGATATTGGAGAAGCTCTGGACAGATTTTGGAAGTGAGTTTATGCTTCAGTGACATTTGCTCTCCTTTCGCTGAACTATTTAGCACATTTCACAAGATTGCAAGAGCCTTGATTAAGAAACTTTCAAACTCCCTTTCAGGGGCCACTGCTGCAAAGGCTCAAGCTTCTGTAGCTTCTCAGTTTAGTAGGCCTGTTAGGTCAGGTGTTTTGTCTGGGTGGTTCATAGGTAGGTACTAGGCTGTCGGCCCTAGGGCTTATACAAGCCTAACCAAAAAGGTACCCTGGCTTTCGCCACCCAAGAAAATTATTTTCCTGTGCCCCCTGTTGAGCAGAGCCACAGAGGTGATCCCCAGGGTGAATTTTCCATACAATCATCAAGATTTTTCTTAGAGTGCTAATGAGGAGCTTTGTTTGATATAGTTAGGTAGTTTGTTCGAGTATGGGAAGCCTCTGTGACAGGATTCTATCCCTTGAGCATGTTCTGTTTATTGTGGTGACAAGGTTTAGGTCCCTAGAGCGTGTAGCTTGGAGGGATTTGGATTTCTTTAAGTGGAGCATGTCCAACAGCTTTGGATTTGACATAGCTTTGTATGTTAGGCAGAGATCACCTCTGAGTAGGGGATATGCAACAGAGTAAAGCTGGAGTTTTTTGAGACGGTCTTAGGGCATCTGTTTGAGGGCAGTAATCCTCCTTGTGAGGTATTTCTGCGGCGTTTCAAGTTGTAAATGTCTTGTGAGGTACAATCTATAATAGGTCTGAGTGACGAGTAGAGAGGAACAATGACCTCTTTTTTTCCTGGATGAGAAACCTTTTGTGATGAGGTGTGCCACATAGAAGGATTTCCTGGCTACTGTGGCAATGTGATTATCAAAGGAGAGACTACTGTCCACCTGTCTCCCAAGGTCTGTTATCACACTTTCAGTGTTAAGTAGACTACCACCTATGTGGTAGCTCATGGGTACAGAGTTTTTACCAAAGGGGATGACAGTGCACTTTTTGGCATTGAGTTTGAGCCCATGGCTTTGACACCAGGCATCTGTCTCCGTGAGGCCCTTTTGTAGGATGTCCACATCGTTAGGAGTTTCAATTATGGCTCCTAGTTTGCAGTCATCTGTGAACTTTGTTAGCCAAAGACCTTCTGTGTTAGCCTGTACTTCAGAAAAGTAGATGCCAAACAAGAGGACCCAGGACTGAACCCTGTGGTGCTCCACTTGTCACTGGTCTGAAGTTGGATTTGGAATCTGCTACTTTCACAGTGTAGGTTCTGTCAGTGAGCCAGTTGGCAACCCATCTTGTGACATAGGGATTTATACCTAGTTTAGTAAGTGTATCTATAATTCCAGAGTGGGGGATGGTGTCAAAAGCCTAGGTGAAATCTAGATAGGTTGTGTGAACCACCTTACCCTCATCTATGGCTTTGTTGACTGCTTCAAAGAAGTCAATCAGGTTTAGGAGACATGATCTGCCTTTTACAAACCCGAACTGGGTGGGGTCCAGAGTTTGGAGATTACCAGTGTCTTTGTTTATACGTTCCATGGCTTTGCAGACCAGGCTTGTTAGGCTAATGGGGCGGTAGTTCCCGGGGTCCGTGGTGGCTCCCCCTTTGTGGATTGGGATAACTGTTGATGTGCGGCATTCAGTGGGCACAAAGCCTGAGGTGAGGCTATGACTGAACATTGTGCTTAGGTGACGTGCCAGTTCATTTTGTAGTTCATGTAGAACGCAGCCTGGGATGTTGTCAGGTCCCATGGATGCTGTGTTCTTGGCTATGGAAAGAGTGTTTTTTACCTGTGCAGTCGTGATTACAAAAACTTTGCATTCTTCTGGTATAGAGGGAGTGAAGGGGTAAAGTTAGCACTGAACCTATCTGCCAGGATCTTGGCAATATCAGTTACATATCAGGTACAATATTTGATGGGCTAAGTTGAGTTGGTGGTAGTAAAGTAGGTTTGGAAATTCTAACCAGTGTAATTTATGCAGGGATTGGCAGTGGTAAGAGTGTGATTTAGCTTTGGTTGCAAACCTAGCTATTTTTTGTAACATGTTGAACGTTTGTTAAGGTCGGTTTTATTTAGATTTGTTAGTACTGGTGATGCATAGAGTAGGGTTGATAGGAAATGAGTTCTGGCTATGACATTTCTGGATTCAGGGGTCAAAAATTTGTTGCTGCGATAGAGGCAGCCTAGCTTTTTGTGGACTTTGGAGATAGTTAGGGATATGTGTTTATTGTATTTAAGATGTAAGTCATAGTAGTTTGGCCTCAGAAACAAGAATTATGAGGGTCTTGCTGGCTGAGAGAATGGAGAAGATGGGGTCAGTAGTCTTTGTTGGGTTGAGTAGCATTAGTTGTGTTTTTTTGGGGGGGGGTTCAGTATTAGCTGAGAATTGTTTAGCCAGTTTTCTAGTTCTAAGAAGGATTTATGGGCTCAGGTTTGTAGCAGTTGGATGTTGGGTGCAGAGCAGATAAGGGTAGTATCATCCGCGTATTGGATAATGTCCACTTTTGTGGTTGCTAACTTGAGTTGGTTTGTAAAGACACTGAATAGAAGGGGGCCAAGTATGGAACCTTGAGGTATGCCACATATGACTGGGAGAGGGGGGATAAGGGATAGGGAGTTGAGCCATTTGACAGATTGGGAGCGGTTGCCTAGGTAGCTACTGAACCATTGTAATGTAGAATTATCAAGGTTGAGTCCGGAGAGGGAGGATAGTAGTTTATTTTGGGAAACTGTGTCAAATGCTTTCAATAGATCTAGGAAGGTGGCAGAAACAAGTTTCCCTTGGTTTCTGTATGAGTTTATGGTATTGGTGAAGTTAATTAGGGCAGTAGTGGTGATATGGCCAGGTCGAAATCCGTGTTGAGTTTGAGAGAGTAGGTTGTTGGAGAGTAAATGGGAGAGGAGTTAGTAATGGATACATCTTTCTAGAATTTTTGATAGGGATGAAAGGATTGCAATGGAGTGGTAGTTGGATAGGTCGGTGGAGGGGCTGCCCTTGTGAAGGGGGATGATGTATGAGGTTTTCCATAAGGATGGAATGTAGTATTCATTGATGGATTTATTTATTAGTATTGAGATTGGGTAGGCTATGGCCCTTGATGCAAGCTGGAGGAATTCTGCTGGGAAGTTGTCGAGAGCAAGGGTGGTTGGTTTGAGTTTAGCTAGGAGTTTTTAGATGGTTGCTGTAAATACTGGTTTGAGTGAAAAGGGGGTGGCAATTGAGTGGGCTTTGATGGTTGGTGGGGTGGTGGGGTTTGTATCATTTAGTATGGAGGAGGTGAAATAGTTGTTAAAGATGGATGCTATGTCTAGGTTGGTGCCTTATGTTTGGTGGTGGTGTGGTATTTTTTCCAGGTTGGAGATGTTCACTGCAGCCCAGAATTTCTGTAGGTTGTTACTATATCTATTTTGTAAGGTTTCCCTTCCTTTGGGTCTTATCTTCTGTACCCACCTTGGATTCTGGATCCAACTCCAGACCTTCTGTCTCACCCTACAGGCATGGTTTAGCCAGACATTTCAAACCTCAAACTAACTGCATGGTTTCTCCAATGCCATTTATAGTCAGTCAATCTCTGCTGTCACCTGTCCATTCTGTACTGTTATCTTCTCATAAGCCCTCTACTAGGAAACTCTACAGAAGTAAATGAAGAAAATGTGTTTATTAGGCAGAACAGAATCAGGTAGACTCCTTCTCAGCCCCAATTAATTATGTTCTTGAATATTTAGCAAGTTTATTTAATAGGGGTACTAGTTCAGTGACTATTAAAGTTCAACTGGCTGCCATCTATAACTTTTATTTGGGGTTTCAAAATTCATCCCTGGCTTCCTCTAAACTGTGCAAAGCCTTTGTGAATGGTACCCTGCTACTTAGTCCTCCTTATAAAGATCCTATACCACCATGGGATTCAAATTTAGTACTGCAGGCTTTAACACATTCTCCCTTTGAACTGGCAGCTAAATGTTATTTACAATTCTTTACATGGAAAACTGTATTTTTAGTTGGTTACATCTGCTAGAAATGTTTCAGAACTTCAAGCATTATCTTCCAAGCCCCCATACTTGATTTTCCCAAAGGATATGGCCACCTTACATACCAATGCTTCCTTCCCTACCTAAGGTGGTGTCAGATTCCAACTTTAACCAAGCCATTAACCTACCTATATTCTTCCCAAACTTTATAAATAAAGGAGAATATATGCTGCACTTACTGAATGTTCATAGACAATTACATTTCTACTTGTACAGAACAAAAGTTAGACAGACCGTTTGTTTCCTTTGCACATAACAAATTGGGTGAATCTGTTACAAGGGTAACTCTAGCCAGATGGTTGACGGATTGCTTTTCATTTGCCTACAACAAACTGAATCTCCCCTTATCAAAATCATTAAAGGCTCATTCAAACAGATCTACGGCTACTTCCATTGTATTCCCGTCTAGAGAATCTATAGATGACATGTGCATATGCGACTTGGTCACATCCTCATACCTTTATCGCTCATTGCAAACTAGATCTGGTCTTGAGGGGAAGAGTGGCCTTTGGCTCAGCTGTACTCAGCAATATCATTCCTTTGAGTCCACCAAGGAATTCAAGTAGCTGGGGACTCTACCCTATCCATTGAGAAATGAATGAAAATTGACAACATCAGATAAAGAAGTTATGTACTTACCATAATCCATCTGTGTTTTCCATTTTCATTCTTCCTCAACTGCCCATCCACCACCACCCTCCATTTCTCACAAATGACTTCTGGAGGAATGAGACTATTGGAGACACCACATGTCCCTTGTGTTGAACTTCAGTTGTGGCTATTCTTTTATACTTTCTCAAGCTTTAAATAGGATCTGAGGGACGTTAGGCTTAGTACATTATGGGTAGAAAAGGAACTTGAGAGTTTGTTGATGGTTATAAGCTGGTGTAGTGGCCAAGTCAGATCCAAGCCCATCCATTAAGGAAGGATGAAAATGGACAACACAGATGGAACATTATGGTAAGTACATAACTTATTTTTTTCACTTCCAAGATGGCTGCACATTGACCAACAGCTTAATTCTAGCTCTCCCAGTGTGAAAGTAGAAATTGAGAGGTAACACCCAGTGAAATTGTCATTTTCAGTAAAATTCAGTCATTGACTAATATGTACACTGTGTCAGCAAAGAAGATATTAGATAACCAGAATAAAAATCGACAATAAAGGTGAAGGGAAAACACTGGCTGGGAAGAATCCTGCATCTGTTCTGTAAAAAGCAGTTCAAGCTTCAGCTTTGGAAAAAGAGATGGCTTCCAGTAATTTAGAGGAAAACTAAATCAAAAGTACTCAGAGGTGATTAAAATAAATGAAACATTTGACGGAATATATCAACTCAAAAAAGGTTAGAAAAAGGAAGCTTTAAGTAGCTATTTAGATGAGCTGATTAAACTACAAAGATCAAAGGCTGGCTAAATATGAAGCTTCTGAAAAAAAACTTTTAAAAATGGTAGTTAGATGATAGAACACAGAGAACCTGAGATTTTTTTCTGCTGTACCAGAGAAATTAGGAGAACAGACTGTTAGTTTTACAAAAGCACAAATAAACATCTGGACTTGTATTCCACAGCAGGATTTGTCAATTGAAAGGACATTTTTTTTTATTTGCTCCAAACATGGCCATGAGATTGAAAATTGTATTAGTAAATGTGCAATCATACCAGCAGAAAGAGTTGATCCTGGCACAACTGTGGCAGAAGGGAAAGTAGTAAACATTTGAGACAGCAGAGCAGAGTGTCTGTATAAAATGGTTTATTCATTGGACACCTGGCAGAAGAGAAGCAAATTTATCCCAACAGTCAGGAAATGTCTAGAAACAAATGTGAAATTAAAGCTGCTATATTCAATTGTCTTATGAATATTTTTTTCCTGGAGATCTAAAGACATTTTTAGATGTAGAATAAGAAAAACAGGAAATAAAACAGTTTATCCAACAAAAGTGAGCCTGCAAAGAGAAGTGGGCTCTGCTTTCATTCTTCCTGCAATAAAACTCAGAGAAAGACTTTGCTAGTAAAACCTTTTCCAATGTTTCAAAAGAAAAAAAGCACACATCTGGTGCTGGAAGATGAGGATGAATAGGATGAAAACCAGCAACACTAAAATTAGTATATAAATTGGAGATTAGAAACCATCAGTCACACTTGTGTAATATGGCTTTGCAAGAAAGTGTGTGAGAAAGACTAGAATTTGTTAAACTTGTGGATGAACTGTAAAGCATATACCCCACTTTTAAATAAATGTTTAAGATGACATCAAAGGGAAAAATGCCTATAGGTAAAACAATTTTTATTCTTACTGTTTAGTGTAAAGCATTTCATGATATAAACCAAATGTTGTATAGTGTATAGCCAGTATTTTAAATGTGGGGAGGTATTTGACTGTTGTATGTTTATGGTATTAAAGTAAACAAGTACTTTTTTAGTTAGAAATATAGGCGTTACATTATAACAAAGACTGGACAGAAACAGTATTAATATGCTATGATCTTGGGTTGCTGGGGTGGGGTGATGTGCAAAAGTGCAGTGATTATACTATGTGTAGAATTAAGATACTTTCTCTTATTTTTACAAGGGTAGATGGCTAGAGTAATACCCTTGGCTTAATGTATAAACAAGTCTTTTTTGTAAGCAAGTAGGATTAAAACGCAAGACAAAATAATGAAAGTCATGAAACATGTGAAGTTTCTTGTATCTGTAAAGATATTAGCTTGTTTTTTTACATTAGAATTTTTTTTCAGTAGTAGCAGTCAAGAAATCTGCAGCTGAAAGCAGTTGTGCATTCTGTCAAATTAAATTTACAAAGATTCTTTCATGCATATGCAGAGATATGTTACCTGTTTTTTTATCCTCTCATTCCTGACTACTTCCACATTGAGACAAGCTGTCTTTGGGTGCATGCAATTAATACTGAGACTTCTGAGCATTCCTTACTGAGGGAAATGCAAAATTGAAAGGTAGAATGGCAAGCAGTTGAGTGAAAAATAAAGTTGTAAATTTGTAAATTATGGGGAAGGAATAAGAGAAATCAGCCTGAATGTGTTAATGCATTTAATAGAACAGTACATAATTTATTTAAAGATAGCTAGTGTGTTTTGCTGAGGGCTAAAATTTAATGTTTTCTGAAAGCACACAAGCTATTTATCATATCTGAGTTGGGAATAGGGTTAACTGAGAAGAGAACAGAAACCAGATAGTGTAGGTGGGAGCACAGGCTGTAACATGGGCTTTAGTGTAGTAACTTAATTTTAGGATAGGTATTGTCTGTGGATGCAGCTGTTGATTTGGAGCAGTTGTTCCTATCTGGAAGGTTAAACTTCAGTTTTCAAGGTGTATATAGTTGCGTGTATTTGTTCTAGGTTAACAGGGGATACAGATATTTTGAAAATATCTTTAGTTTTTTTTTTCTAATTAGAGGGTTTTCATTAAAGCAAAAAAATCTTAGAAAACATAACAAAGGTTTTAATGGAGTTGATTAGACACAACTTTATAAAAGATCAGCCTGCCATGAGTGTGTCCATGTAAGATAAAAGTTGGAAATACAAATTCAAAACAACAGTCATGTAAAATAGATTTTTATCATAATGGCTATGCTGTCCATATTATCTTGGAATATAAATGGCCTTACAGATATAGACAAAAAGAAAAGAGTATTGAATTACATTAAGAAATACACAGTGCAAATAGCCATGCTGCAGGGAACACATTGAGAAAGAAATGTACATGTGAATTTTGATAAAGAAAGGATTTCAGGATCGATATTAAGCAGAATATCAGGGGCAAAGGAAAAGGGAAGTAATAATTGTTAGAGGGGCTCCACTAGTGACAGAAAAGGAAAAAACAACAATGGTAGAGTTATGGTAGTAAGGGGCTATTGGCAAGGGAGAAGGATTATGCTGGCATGTATCTATATTCTACCAAAAGCTGCTGCTATGGAGCAGAAGAAAATTGAGGGAGAAATAATGAGCTTTCCGCAGAAAATATTAGTTATAGGTGGGGACTGGAACTTGATTTGCAATAGTGAGGATGTATTGAGCAACATAGAAGGGAAAATATAACAAAAGAGGAAAGATTTCTGAAGTACTTATTAAAATGTTTGGCATGGAAGATGCGAATTCAGTAGGAGGAACTTTCGGAGAGTTTTAATATTATTTTCCAAGGTACAATAACTGGGCTAGTCTGGATAGAAATTATATTTCACAGGAAATTGAGCTTTTGATTGAAAGGTTCAACACCCATCCAATAACTGTTTCAAATCATGCACCAATAAAAATGAAGGGTAATGAAAAATAAGGCATCGACACTTTCCTACCTATGTCTTAAAAAGAGTGGAAATTAAGGAATGGCTAGTTCAAATTATTCAAGAGTTTATTTATTTATTGATTGCCATTTGTTGACCGGGAAAGTCCACTGGGTCAGAAACCCATTTTCAGTGAAGGCCCAGGGAGAAAAGATCCACACATTTTTATTACAGTGCACATATAAAATAGACAATGAACAATGGTCAGAGTAGACATTTCCATTGGATAGTAGTATGTAAAATAGAGTAACTTAATGAATAAAAACATTCAAACACATTTGTACATTGATTCAGGGTGTACAGTTCATTAATGCACTTGAGACCCTAAAAATTGTCTGAGAAGATAGAATAGAATATGTTAGATGCTAAAGAGAAAGTTCATAGTCATTTGAGAAGAGTTGCTAAGTAGAGGAAAGGAAAAGGAAGAATAGTTACATTTTTATTTGTTTATGGTGTCTTAGAGTTTTGCGTGCAGGAACATATTGCAGAAATGGGATTTTAGTGCAGATTTAAAAGGTTTTAATGATTCTAGCTGAGTGATTGGGGAAGGCAGGGCATTCCATAATCAGGCAATGGTATAGGAATCGAAACTTTGTCCATCTCTCTTTTAGAGTTTGGTTATACATAATAGTTTTTTAGTAGACCGAAGACTGTGGGTTGGGATATAAGATTGTAGGATAGAGTGAAGAGCAGGGTGATTTTTGGGTTTATATATCAGTTTGTGGGCAAAAGTAAGTTGGGTATAACTGAGGTAATGGGGGAATTCAAGCCACTTCACTTCCATGACAGCCTGGCAATGGTGTGTGCAGTTTGGCATCCCAGAGACAAACTTTGCTAATTTATAGTAACATGACTGCAGTTGGTTACCAAGAGATGTGTGAAGGTCGGTGAAGATGGGGACATCCACAGAGAAAGGAAGGGATGAGAAAAGTGTTTGCAAGTTTTGTTCTGGTTGGCTTGTCTATATAAAGTTTATGTCTGTAAAGTTTGCCCAGTTTAAAGTGTATTTTTTATTGTATTGAGAATATGTTGCTCAAAGGTGAGTTTGTCATCAATAGTTATACCTAATAATTTGGGTCTATATCAGAACATCAAAGTATTAAAACTTCACATGTTCTGATGTTGAACACTATTCAGCGAACGTTAAGAATAGCAAAGCTGCAAAACAGCGAATTCTTTCCTCGGGAAAGAATTCGGTTGGCCGTTTCTGTGGCTCCGCTATTCTTAGCGGTGTGGTGGAAAGTTACGGGTTGGGTTCAGGTAAGTGTGCGATTGTTTGTGCGTGTTAGGGTTAGGGGCAGTTTAAGTGAGTTAGGGTTAGGGCACGGGTTAGGTGACTGTGCGATAGTGACGGACCTTAGGGTTAGGGTTTGGGTTAAGGTAAGTGGGTAGATAGTAGTGTATGTTTAGTGTAACGTTAGATGTAGGAATTTAAATGTGTGTGTGTGGTTGCTATTTGTTTGATGTGCTTGTGTTATGTGTGTGTGTTTCAGAACAGCGATTTTTTTTCCATGGGAAAAAATTCACTGTTCTGAATGTTCGATATTTTCATGTTTGATTTTTTGGGGCCAATGAAATAGTGTTCGCTATTTTCATCTTTTGATGAAATCTCACTCGAGGTACTCCTTAAAATGGAGAACATAGATATCTGTGCAGTGACTGAGACCTGGTTCAAGGCTCCAGAGAGCACCTCTGTACTACCAGGCTATAACTCATACCACACTTTTCGGCCATGTAACCTGGACCGGAACACCAAAGGCGGAGGTGTGTCCATATTCATTAAGGATATCCACACCTCCAGGCTAGTTGCTCAGCATAATGCAGCTGGGGTTATCCAAGTGCAACTAACTCTGGGCAAAACTGCAATCCAAATTGTAGCTTGCTACAGATCACCCACCATGCCCCAGGATTCCCACTCCTCTTTTCTTGATGTACTGGAAAATATTAGGGTTCAACCAAACACCCTAATAATGGGCAATTTCAACTACCCCATCATTAACAGGGAAAACTACTCATGTACCAACTCCTTCACTCAACGCTTTCTGAAATTCATAAACTCCAATGCCCTGGATCAACTTATCCACACCCCCACCAGGGGCAACAATATCCCAGATCTAGTCATTACCAACATGAGTGACAGGTGTTCCACACCTGAAGTCAACACCTCATTGGTCCGATCCAACCATAAGCTAATTACCCTAGATATCCACATCCTGCTCCCACCCCCCATTAAGGAAACCATGGTAAAAAATTTCTTCAAAGCCAACTTCATGCTTCTTAAGACAGAAGTGGTGAACTTCATGACACCCATGCAGATGGACAATACAGTTACGACTACTGAATCCTATACAATTGCACTTTATAAGCACTTACATGAGTGCATGGATCATGCTATCCCAAACAGAACCAAGACGCTATCCTCCAAAAAAAGCAAGCCAATCTGGTGGTCCCCTGCCATAAACAAACTGTACAACAGAAGGAAGAAACTGTTGCAAAAGAGAGTAAAATCCCATGAGTGGAGGAGCTCCCTAGTCAGCCTCAGTAAGAAGCTGCGATCCCTGATAAAATCCTCCAAAGCTAGTTACGAAAACAAAATCGCCACTGATGCTAAAGACAACCACAAAGCATTCTATAGCTATGTCAAGAATCTCAATGGCAACACTCAGATCTGCTCTGAGTTGCAGCACAATGGCACTAAATATACAGACCCAACTGATATTGCCAACATCCTGGCAGATAGGTTCAGTGCTAAGTTTACCCCCCTCTCACCCCCTAAAGAGCCCATCTCTATACTGAAAGAACACAGCATCCATGGGACCAGACAACATCTCAGGCTGCATTCTACACGAACTACAGAACAAACTGGCACCCCACCTAAGTACCATGTTCAATCATAGCCTCACCTCAGGCTTTGTGCCTGCTGAATGGTGCACAGCAATGGTTATCCCACTCCACAAGGGAGGAGCCACCACGGGAACTACCACCCCATTAGCCTGACGAGCCTGGTCTGCAAGGCCGTGGAATGTATCATCATGGAACTTATAAACAAAGACATTGGTAATCTCCAAACTCTAGACCCCACCCAGTTCGGGTTTGTAAAAGGCAGATCATGTCTCCTAAACCTGATAGCAGTCACCAAAGCTGTAGATGAGGGTAAGGTGGTTCACACAGCCTATCCAGCTCTTGCCAAGGCTTTCAACACCATCCCCCACTCTGGAATTATAGATAAACTCACTAAACTAGGTATAAATCCCTATGTCACAAGATGGGTTGCCAACTGGCTCACTGACAGAACCCACACTGTGAAAGTAGCAGACTCCAAATCTGACTTCAGACCAGTGACAAGTGAAGCACCACAGGGTTCAGTCCTGGGTCCTCTCCTGTTTGGTATCTACTTCTCTGAAGTAAAGGCTAACACAGAAGGTCTTTGGCTAGCAAAGTTTGCAGATGACTGCAAACTAGGAGCCATAATCAAAACTCCTAACAATGTGGACATCCTACAAAAGGGCCTCACCGAGACAGATGCCTGGTGTCAAAGCCATGGCCTCAAGCTCAATGCCAAAAAGTGCATTGTCATCCCCTTTGGTAAAAACTCTGTACCTATGAACTACAACATAGGAGGTAGTATACTTAACACCAAAAGTGTGATGAGACTTTGTGACACAGGTGGACAGTAGTCTCTCCTTTGATAATCACATCGCCACAGTAGTCAGGAAATCCTTCTACATGGCACACCTCATCGCAAAAGGTTTCTCATCCAGAAAAAAGGAGGTCATTGTTCCCCTCTACTCATCACTTATTAGACCCATTATAGAGTACAACGCCCCTTTTGGTATGTACCTCACAAGACATCTACAACAACTGGAAAGGCCACAGAAATACCTCACAAAGAGGATTACCAGCCTCAAACAGATGCCCTACGCAGACCATCTAAAAAAACTCCAGCTTTACTCCGTCGCATATCGCCTACTCAGAGGTGATCTCTGCCTGACATACAAAGCTATGTCAAACCCAGAGCTGTTGGACATGCTCCACTTAAAGAAATCCCAATCCCTTCAAGCTACACTCTCTAGAGACCTAAACCTTGTCACCACAATAAACAGAACATGCCGGAGGGATAGATTTCTGTCCCAGAGACTTCCCATACTCTGGAATAAACTACCTATCTATAGCAAACAAAGCCCCTCATTAGCACTCTTCAAGAAAAATCTTGATGATTGGATGGGAAATAGGAAATTTACCCTGGGGATCACCTCTGCGGCTCTGCTTGACAGTGGCACAGGAAAATAATTTTATTGGGTGGCAAAAGCCAGGGTATCTTTTTGGCTGGGCTTGTATAGGCCCCAGGGCCGATAGCCTAATATCTACCTATGATAACATGATATAAACACAATAATTTAGCTGTTTTCACTAATTCAATTTCAGTGTTGCTTTGTGAGAAAATTTTAAAAGATGGAATTGGTGGTTTGGTTGAGAGAATTAAGAGCTTAGATTTTTTGGGATTTAGTAGTAGTTGTGTGTCATTTAGCCAGGTTTCTACAGATGTAAAGGCTTTTTGTGTAATCCTAAGGAGATCAGAGCAATTTCTAGAAGAGGAGATGATCATGGAATTGTCGACATTGTATGAGTGTACTTTTTGTTGGGAGGCTGTATGAAGATTATTAATGAAAATATTAAAAAGCAGAGGGCCTAAGATAGATCCTTGGGGAGCCTCAGTGTTATTGGCCAGATATTCAGATTGTTTATTTTTCCATTTGACATATTGTTTTCTGTTAATTAGGTAGCTGGAAAACCATGCTAGAGAATTTAGAGAGCAGCCTAGGTTTTCAAGTTGTTGCAACAGCTTAGGGTGCAATACTCTGTTGAAAGCCATAGATAGGTCTAATAGGATTACTGTAGTTATTAGGTCAGAATCTAGAGCTTTATTCACAGTATCGGTGAAAGACATAAAGGCTGTGGTAGTGCTGTGTGATGGGTGAAATCCCTGTGGGTGAATACAAGGAGGTCATTGTTGCAGAGGTGCTTTAGTAGCTGGGTGTGCACACACTTTTCTAAGATTTTTGATATTGGAGAGAGTATAGAGATAGGCTGATAGTTTGTGAGATCATTAGTGTTGCTGTCTTTATGTAATGGAGCAATAATGGATTTTTTCCACAATTCGGGGACATATGATTCTGAGATGGATCAGCTAATTAGTGTAATGACCATATAGGCTATTGCATCAGCTGCAAGTTTTAGATATTCAGATGGAAGATTATCAGCAGAGAGAGCATGATCTAAATTTAGTTAGAAGTTTAGATACTAGGGAGGTGGGTACAGGCCGTATAGTGAATGGAGGAATTAAAGGGTTGTTAGTAGAGGTTTCGCTAAGAGAAGAATGTGAGCTGGCATTATCTTTAGTGAGGTGTAGAGGGCTAATTATATTATCAGAGTATAGGTTAGTTTTTGGAGATGAGTTTTTGACTAATTTTAAGATGGTATTGATAAAGTGGGAGTTAAACAGATGTGCATCATTGTCAGGAAAAGGAGTTGGGTTTTGAATGGTACTGGGGTTAAGAAGGGAGGAAACGGATTTCCAAAACTTTTTTGCGTTGTTTTTTGGTTGGATAATTGTGTCAAGAAATAGTTTTTCTTGTCATTTGTAACTAGTTTGTTGGCTTTGTTAGGAAGTTCCTTGTAGTTAAATTCACTTTGTGGGTCCCTATTTTTCTGCCATTCTTTCCAGGCTCAGTCTCTGGAAGGATGAGCTTGTTTAGTTTGTTTTTTAGCAAGGGAGTATAGTTAAGTTTTATTCTTTTGTTGCGTTTGGAGGCTAGGCTATTTAGTATATAGAGAAAAAGTTATTAGGGAAGATAGAAATTTCTTCATTAGTATTAGGTAGTGAGTGGGATAAAATGAAAATGGAGTATAAACATGGAGTAGAAATAAAAAAAGAAATATATATGGTTAAGAAGTAATAGGAATTATTTAGAGTGGCTGACAAATTTAAAGTATTACAGAATAAGGGGGATCACACAGAACAAGAAAAGGAGCAACTGCAGAGTTCTAAACAGAATGAAAGTTTGAATAATAATTGTGAGTTGAGAAAGATTGCTTTTAACCATTTTTGATACCTCTAGAGCACAAAAACTTTTAAAACAACAGCTTAGGCAATAATAATTGGAAAGAGTCTCAGGAGCATGTAATCAGAAAAATAACCAGAAATCCTTTAAAGTATTAGAGATATTTCAGAATTAAAAAAAAAATTGGCAAAATTAGATGAAGGTGAGGCTCAGCAACTAATGGTTAAGACAGGGGAAGACAAGATAAAAAATGGTGACGTATAATGAATCTGCAGTAAAGTCTCCAGGAGCAGATGGTGTTCCTGAGGAAGTTGTGAAGTTAGGAAGAAAGAAAGTAAAAAAGATCTGGAAGATTTTGTTTAACAAAAGCACCAACATCTTGGTAGAAAGCTGTGGTGCCTATATTACTCTTAAGACATTAAAGACCCATCAGACCCAGCTTAATATATACCCATTTCAATTTATTTTAAAACATGATTATAAAGTGTTTGTCTGTACCAGCTAAATGAATGGAAAAGATGTTGCCAAATTGATTGATATGGATCAGTGTGTTTTTTGTGAACAGAAGGCAAACATTTGTCAATATTAATAGTGTAATGATCCAGAAGAAAGTAAGAAAACACCACTGTTGTTGGTGGGTCTTGATGCAGAGTAAGCATTTGACAGAGTAAGCTTGGATTTTATGAGTAGGGTGACAGAAACATTTGCTTTCCCTGATATAATAATAATAAGGTTAATTAGGAGGATATATAAAAAAATGGAGGCAAGAATTAACATGAGAGCGTTCCTCCTTGATAAGCTGTTTGAAAAGAGGAACCAGACAGTGGTCTCCTGTTTCCCCTTTGTTTGCTTTATATTTAGAGCCATTGGCTCTAAAATAATGGACTTGGAGATTCAAGGATGTATTATTTTGTACCTGATAAATCCAGAAAAGGACATCTCGGTTGTGGGACATTTTGAGATCATTTCAGGTATTTTCAGGACATGCAATTAGTGAAGATAAAACAAAAGCTATAGCCGTAAATTATGTACTCACACAGGAATTGGTTCAACAATACCAGTATTTATGTGGGGGCACAATAAGATGAAGTGTTTAGGAGTATGCATTAAAAATGCTTCTCTTATGGCAGCTAAGAATATGTGGGAAAAGACTAAAAATATAGCATAAAACTGAGAAACTAGAAGCTCTTGTTTATGGATCTGGATAACATGATACAAGCTGCGAAAATGTTTTACTTCTTTAGTTTTATATGTGATTCAGGCATATTTTCTCTTAACCAGTGGATAGGTTGTGGACAATCAGTGAAGTGTTGTAGAAATGTATCTGTGAGGGCAAGAGTTAAGTGGGACAAGTGGATCCTTCCAATACAACAGGTGGTTTAGGATTACCTGATCTGAAGGGATATTTTAGAGCTACACTTTTGCATAACACAAACAGAATGTTATAATACAAAGTGGAAAGGTATGCCAAAGCAGTGAGAAATTCAAGAAATGAGAGAGTGGGAGTTTGGATGCAGATCCTTAAGGAGAAAAACAACAGCTATACAGAATATTTCTGCAGGAATGGAAATCAAACTAGAAATAGATAAAAATCAGGCAGCAACCGAATGTTCCAAAAAACAAAACAAAAAAAGAATACAAGGTGAAGGATCAGATGAAAAGGGAATAATGTGGAAAATGCATAAATATAGTTGCAAGTATAGAAAACTCCTGGAAAAATCTCATGTTGATCAGGATCGAATGCAGGAATGGTTAAGGAGAGGCAAATTCAAACCAAAAGATGAAAGGTTAATATTGGCGGCCCAAGATAGTGGGCTACATACACATTGGTTTACAAAGTCCATTGAACATGTGGGAGAAACAGGGAAATGTATGTTTTGTAAAATAGATTTGGAAATAGTCACACACCTTGTTGCTAGTTGTGACATACTAATGGCAGAAGGACTGTATACTAAAAGGCATAATAATGGGACAAGATGGTTGCACTGGGGATTGTGCAAACATTATGGTATTGAAGTGGCTGAAAAACACTGTAAACATGAACCACAAAGCATCACAGAAAATGATAGTCTACATCATATGGGATCATCTATTACCAACAATTCAAAAGATAGATGCTAGAAAACTGGATATAGAGGACCATGAAAAGAAGACAAAAGCTGCATTGATCTTTGAAATCGCCACACCCTGTGACTACAGTGTCTTGCGCACAAAGACACACACTCCTAAAGTATCAGGATTTTCAGGCAGAAACAAGAGCAATGTGGAAGAAAGATACCCAGACAGTACCAATAGAAGTAGGAGCAACAGGTCTTATAAAAAAGAATTTACAATTGTATTTAGATATGTTACCCAGTACATGTAACTGCATATGAATTGCACAAGGAGTCATTATCGGGCAGATTGCGGGTGCTGCGAAGAGCACTTCTGGTTGACATCAAAGATTGAAACAATACTAATTTCATGAACTGTACATTGACTTAGGAATGGGGTCCATTCCCATCATGGTATTAGAAACCCAAAAGACATGGAGAAATTAAAATATATATATTTCAATTATAAAGTTGCAGAAAGTATTCTAAGAACTAAACCAATGTGAGAATGGAGAAATAAGATTTTGCTAATAGGGTGACTGCAAGAAGGAGTACAGAAAATAGCAGGAAAGGGATTGAATTTACTTGAGAAAACTGGCAAAGGAACCATCGTACTGGGAGCAAATAACTAGAGAAATAAATGTAAACAGAGTGGGATGCGGCTGAGAAGACAGTTGGACTGACTGCAGGCTAGAGATTGCCTTCCCTTCCTTTTATATCCGAGTATAGGGAAAGAGAAGGGATAAATAAGGGAATCCTAAGTGTAAGAACTATTCTGGTAGAGATTTTAGTTGAATCTAGAGCAGACGTTGCCGTTAAAAAGGGGATAATTAGGGCATATAAAATTTGCACAATAACTATAAGAAAAAATTTGAGATTAAATGATTGAGAAAATGATTAGAAAAGTAATTTACAAGAGAACAATAGGAGGACATATGTATTACTCCCAAGTATGTAAAAAGTCTAGAAGGTTTAGGAATTTACTTGGAAGAGTTTGCATTTTTATACCCCAAGCAAACTTCAAAGAAATTTTCCTCGGGTAGATAGGAGTGATGGGAAGAAGGAACTAACTGCCAACTTATGTTTTGGGAGTCTGAGTTGGCAGATTTTAAATATTCCCTGCAGAATACTCTGTTAGAAATACTTGGTGAGCAAATGGCTTTAACTATGGAAATATTTTTTTTTTTTTGAACTGGGACACAGACTCTGAATAGCCTAGACATAGAACTGTCTTAAGTTTACTTTTATTGGCTTCAAAAAAGCAATTGCTAGAAAATGAAAACCAAAGTCTAAACCAACTGTGTTTTGAGTACTGAATATTATAAAAAGATAAAGTAACTGGAATAGATATCTTTAGAAAAGATAATGAGCAAATTACACACAAATCAATGGAAATTCTGGGAATGAAACATGTAGAATAATGTTCAGGAGGAGGTGTGAGGTTTAAGGGAAGGCGGAAATTATGTAATGTTGGAGTGCTGAGAGTTGCAAAGAAAAGAAGAAGAAAGATAAGTAATATATAATGTATGTAAAATGAAAAAAAAAAATGTTAACATGACTTGTTTTCTTTTATGTTAATATATGTTTGTCTATGTCTTAAGTGATAATTTAATAAAGGTGTTAAAAAGAAAAAAAAGAAATATTGTTTTTGCTGGAGAGCAAGTGTACATGCACGCACACTCCTAGACTTGTGTACAACCAACATTACACAGACTCAGAGAAGGCGGCTATTCCCTCTTTTCTGTGTAAATGCAGACTCAAGTGTTATAAATAAATCTGCCTGATGTCTGCGGGGAGCAAGAGGGTAGGGTGGGATTGCACCTACAGAAATGTTTTCACAATGTTCTAGTAAGTATGCTCCTGATTGTGACTTTTGAAATCACAGTTGCAGTGCTGCCGTGTTGCTCAAGTTCAATATTTGATCTGCTGGGTTTGCTCCGAGTACTTTAAAGTTGGTGCTTTTTGCTGAGCTGAAGTAGAGCTACAGAGAATAGTCTCAATGTCTTCAGCCAAAACCTGTTAAATCCAGGTAATTCTTCCGTTGGTGCAAGTAATTCTCTCAAACCTTTTTCCATCTGTGGTCTTATACTTGTAGCACAAAAATATTTCTCTACATTACCAAAACTTGATACCAGTATCTAAAACTTTTGTACTTCCTTCTCCCCTAAGCTGGCAAATTATAAATAGTATCTCAGTTCCAACTAAAGGTCATAAGGCTTTATCAGATAAGGAAGCTAGTGTCAAACCTTTAGTGCAGTGGAATTTCTGTTTCTCATGGAATCCCTTAAATTCCTAAAAATAGGGATGATTGCTGTAGTTTGTCCAGTTACTCAGCTAATAGGTAATTGTTTGTGGGAACAAAATGTGCCTTCCACTTGAAGAAGAGGCTATCATAATATTCAGAAATGTGGAGCTGCTTAGCTATTTGACCTATAACTCGACTTTGTCCACTTGTGAAATCCTTGAGAAAATAGTTAATGGATAGCTACTCAATTATGTTAAATTTAATTGCCTGATGACTGGCACCCAGCTTGGTACAGACCAGATAATTTGTGAAGGCAGCACTGATGGCCTTCACTGATATATGACCATAAGATACTTTTAATAATGAAGAGATTATAGACATATGGTTTCTGGATCTTTTCATGTTGTCATTAATGGAATGATAATGTTAAGTCTCCAGAAAATAGGCAGTGTTCAACCTTACAGTGGTTTAAAACCATTTTTCTGCACTTTTGCTCACCATCCTGTCAACCATCAGCCTATTCTTTCCCTGTTGATGACAGTTTGGCCACAGACACGGGTAACAACAAACCAAAGAAATCTGTTATCCAAAAAGACACAAAGGCTGTTTGATGCACCCATTAATTGAACCTTCAACCTTCCCTGTAGCCATCTATATGAGTGGCTCACATTCTGACTTGAAGAATGAAGATTCACAGGAGAGCCAGTACTGACATGAGATCTGCCACTGCAGCCTATTGCCCACCTTGTGTATCACCACTCCTTCACTGCTGCCAGTCTTCCATCCTTTGGAGAGCCTTCAGGGAAGCTGTCATGAATATGGACAGCTGGACATTTCTAATGGTCTATAACTTCAGTATAGGTGGCTGATATTAGCAGCCCCATCATTGCAGAGACATGATCTGTCTTACCTTTGTGCATACTTCCAAATATGTGCTACTGAAAAGTATCATTCTCTTGCCTGACTGAATGTGCCACTTTCATCATCTTCTTCTTGCATTGTGGTGATTAGCTCTCTGAAACCATTTCAACTTCCCCCTGGATGGGTGAACTAGTGTTGACTCCTCACTCCCATCCCCCTCTGCCTGGCTGTTCCAACACTGATGTTGCTACTCAGACTTGGATCATAGAGTTTTACTCCTCTTTGCAACAGAACCAGGCTGGTTTGGAACCTAACTTGGTGTAACTAGGCTATTCTCTGGAATTTGTTGAATTCCTCAGCTGGTGTTTCACAGGGGTGAATGCTCAGCCTGCCAAAGTTTACAACATTTGTAAATATATGGTGGGACTGCCCCACTCCTACCTTGTGTAATGTACAGATGTGACAAAACTTCAGATGCATTTTTATAACCGTTAGTGCTGGCTAGACTTATCTGGTTTGCTTTAACATCAACAAGATGAAATGCTTACTCTTTAAATTGCAGTGCAGTCGAGATATGGCAGGGAATCAAGATAGAATCTAGGTTGCAGATGGATGAAGTCTGGAAACAGTGTGATCAATTCAGTATCTGCAAGTACTTTTGAACAATACTTTAAGGGTGAAGAGTACATTAATTGTGATATAAAATCATCATAGTTGACAAAACACTAATTTACTCTGTAAATATGCACAAAGGTCACACTACCACCTAACTTCAAAAATGCATTTTTGATGCAGTATTAATCTCTAACCTCTTTATCTAACAAAATTGAGATTGTCTGTCACTGGATCACCCAGTATGAGGTAGATTCTACACAGAGATCTCATCTGTCTGATAATATGGTAGTATAATTTAGATGAACTGTTCTAAAGAATCTGAATATCTGTGTGAGATTCAAGTTGCTATGTCCATCTGGTTTTAGAATATATTTTACACTAGTGATCAAAAACATTTTTGGATACAGAACAGGCTAAGGAGGAAATTAAAAAGTCTGTACTGCAAAGGGCAAGCCAGCAAGTTGAATGTGCTCTTTGCATTACTCTAGCAATGGCATAGTCCATAGAACCTTCCAGTAATACATTTTCCATTATTCCATAGGAAAATGATTGTGTAAGAGAAAAAAAAAGATCAGGAGCCAACAAGAAAAGTCCAGGAGTACTTTAGACTAGTACCAGAGCCTGGTGTTGGGTGGTTGAGATTACAAGGATGACGACTAGCAATAATGTGAAAGTAGGAAATAACTGATGCAGTTTGGAAATGAACTGAGGACTGTATTAAATTGAGGGAGTACTCTAAGGAATAATTCTCACTTTGTCATTAATGGTTGGAATGATAATGAAGGGACTAAAGATCTCATTGTAAGATTTTATTTCATAGTAATATATGTATAATAAATTTCTTGAAGTAAATTGCATGTTACATTGCAAAGTAGTTCTGTGCACTATGTAGAGGTATTTAAGTATGTGGTTGAGGTGTTTTATCAGTGACCACTGTTTATGCCAGTGATGTTAAAATCAGAAAGTACTTTTTCTTGACAGTAACGTATCAGGTTTATACTGTAACTAGATGTCTTTAACTGCCCAAAGACTTTCAGACACTATAATATGAAATTACAGTCGAGGCAAGTAACTTTTTTTTTGCAGATGATATCTTGTACTCGCTAAATCCAGAAAAAGGACATTTCAGTGTTATAAAACATTTTGAGACAGTTTCAAGTTTTTTTTCACCTATGGCTATAAAATAAATGAAGGTAAAACAAAAGCTATAGTGGTAAACCATGTTCCCACACATGAAGTAATGCATTCATATTTATAGAGAGATAACATGAAGTATGTAGGTGTATGGATTCAAAAGGATTCTTTTCAAACATCCAAGGATATGCAGGAAGAGAGATAATACAAAAACTGACAAGATGGAAACTCTGACTATGGAGATGGATAATAAGGTGCAAGCAGTGAAAATATTTCTATTCCTTTTATACTGGTAAGGCATATTTTTATCAACCAGAGAAGCAGCTGTAGATCATAATAATGAATTGAAGGAATTTGTTTAGGAGGGAAAGAAGGCAATTAAGTGGGTAAGTTGTCTCACCCCATAGAACAAGGTGTTTATATATATATATATATATATATATAAGCAGAAAATTGCAAATCAAACTATGTAGAAATGGGGGAAGAGATTTCACAAAATAAAGGGATAGTATGATTTTGGAATCAGACCCTTAAGGAGAATAATAATCGTACTGAATATCTATAAAGTATCAAACTATTTTAGGAGGGAAGACAACACATGAATGGAGAAAGGAGGTCTTATCAATAGGGATGACTGCAAGTAGGGACATATGAAATAGGAAAGAAATGACTGGAACTTATTGGAGAAAATTAGCAAATGAGCCAAGGTATTGGGAGCAAATAACTAGGAAAGGAAAGGTAATAGAGTGGGATTAGGCCAAGAGGAAGTTTGGACTGTGGGTTGCAGACTGTTTTCCTACCAGAGATTGATACTATATTATACACAGAAAGAGATAGGGGCATGTCTGTTGAAACACCAGCTCAAGTTGAGCTTATCGTTGAATTTAGAACAGAAGTTGCTGTTAAAAAGGATAGATAGTAAGACATATAATGTATTATAACAATAGGAATACATGAGAAAAGGTTAGAAAAGACTCGTTGAATTTAGAAAAGAAGTTGCTGTTAAAAAGGATAGATAGTAAGACATATAATGTATTATAACAATAGGAATACATGAGAAAAGGTTAGAAAAGACTGAAGTGAGAATGAAAAAGCAATACACAAAGGAACAGTCGGAGGACATGGCTTCCAAGTATGCAACAAAGTCTGGAATGTTTAGGATTTTTTAATGGAAATGTCATATGTATATTTATACCCCAAGCAAACTTCAAATAATTGTTCCTTCGGCAGATTGTGAAGGCTGTAGGTGTGATTGGAATAAGGTGGTAACTGGCAACATATTTTTGGGAATGTAATTAGTTGGTAAATTAAAAAAAAAAAAAAAAACTCCCTACAAGATACTTTCAGAAACGTTGGAAAAACAAATGATTGGAACTAAGTAAATTATTATTTTGAGCTGGGATACAAAAACTGAATTGCCAAGATAATAGGATGGTTTTACTAAGTTTAGTGCTATTTGCTACCATAAAAGCAACTGCTAGAAATTGAAGTCAACGTCTAAACCAACCATAAATGTACTGAATATTGTAAAGGAAATAAAATAATTGGTGGTGGTATTATTAGAAAAGGGACAGAGCAAACTACATAGAATTAAATCTAATTTGTGGGAACAATGCGTGAAAAATAATATTCAGGAGGAGGAATGAGATTTCAAGAAATGTAATTTATGGAATATTGGAGTTCAGAAAAGAAAACATACACATGTAATACATGAAAATAAAAAAAAATTCATAATGTTTTTTCTTTTCTAGTAATGTATGTGTACCCATGTAATTATAATAAATGTGTTAAAAAAAAAGATGGACTTTCATTTATTTACTTACATACTGCATTTATTGGCTGGGAAAGTCCAATTGGGTACAGAGTCCCCTTTTTAGAGGATGCCCAGGGAGAAATGCTTTATATGATAGATTTTTACACAATATGAAAAAAACACGCCCTTTTACAAGTACATACAAAGAGATTTTGTAAAAGTTCATACATTATATAGAAAAGTCATTCAATACTATTTTGAAAAGTCTGCATAGCAATGTAGTCATTGCTGATAATATAAGGCATGAATGCAAATGAATGTTTTGAATAAAGGAAATGAGCACAATTCAATATACAGACATAAATTTCAGTGGACCAGTAGCTTTGTATACTTTAGTAAGCAGTTTCGTAATGACATAATATATATAGACCTACAGTTGCATAAATGCCGCAGCTTTTATACTTCAGTTTATTTGCTTGTCAGCAGCTAGTATAGTAAACTAAATACCGATTGAAGAAGTAGTGATTGAAAGTGTTAGGGTGGAGGAGACAGAGGGGAACAGAAGATTCTATAGGTGAATATAAGAAAGATAAAGTGAGCTGGAAAGTAGGGTGTAGTAGTTAGTTATGGTGAGAGTATAGTGAAGATGGGTTGTGAGAAACAGATGAGAGAAGTAGTTGATAGGTAGGAAGAAGTGAACTTAGCAGGAGTGCTGTGTGTGTAATTATGGTTTAGTCTAGGGGTACTTATACAGGTTTAGTGCAGGAGTAGAGCTAGAGATTCTGCAGGTGTGACTTTAACTTTTGTTTAAAATGTTTGAGATGTACTCTTTTTAGAGAGAGATGAAGATGAATAGTGTTCCATGCTTAGGTGAAGAAGTTTGAGACTATCATGGTTACCAGCTGTGTTGGATTTAGTGACATGGAAGAGCAGTGTTTGGGTTGAGCAAAGGGATCTTTTTGATTTGTATGGCTGGTTTAGAGTTGACAGAGATGGACAGTTTGTAGATATGTAACTGAGGTTATGAGTACTCACAAGTTGGGAGTAAGATAGTAAGTGGGGTAGTCCAAGCCAGTTTAGTTCTTTTGAGTGTCAGGCAGTTGTAACACTTTTGTAGGTCATTTACTGCAAACTTTGCTATTTTGTGATAGCATTATTTGAGTTGAGAGACTTTTAAGTAGGTGAACATTGGGGCTGAGTAAAAAAGTATTGGAAGAAACAGGGTAGAGGCTAAGAATGAATGCACCAGTAAACAATAAATAAAATAAAATATTAGCTTCTCTAACAGAAAAGATTTTGTATCTTACTTGGAGATAATATTAATGAAATGGGTGTTATTGACCATTTGTCTGCAGTCAAGTCCAGTCCAGACAGGTCTTACATTGTCTTTCATTTGCAGTTATGTGCAGTGCAGTCGAGTCATGTCCAGAAAGATAATGCTGTTGTGCACATCATCAACAAATGGATGAAATGAGGTCACTCATTCTTCTCCAGCAGACTTATATATCACTTTTATACAGTAGTTTTAAAGCGTGATGTGGTAGTGTGCACTGAAAGTAATGTCCACTTTTGTGACCATTCCAGAGTGCTGTAAGCTTCTTTTGTGAATGAGGTCACTAAAAGAGAAATTTCATTTCCTCAAGGTACAGAAAATATGGACATGATTGCCTTATGTAAGGGGGTGCAGTAGTTGTAAGCTTTGCCCCTCATATGAACACAACACTCAAATTGTATTTCAACAGCTTTCATTTTACTTTGACTGAATTTCAATTCCTCTGTTTCATGAGTGTGAAGTTGAACTATCTCATACAACACATTATATTTTTGTTTTCAATATCCTGTATATTTGTCACTTTAAATTAGTAGCTGCGTTTTTTTTCTCTAATCTGAATGTTTTGAAAATGTTGCATATTGTCATTTTCTAACAGCCATGTTGAGGTAGATCTGGCCCTACTTACAGAGGGCTATATCTGAGATCTAAACATTTCAAGCAAGACATTTAGGCAACCACGTATATGCTGTACATTTGTCATTTTACAATTGTCAGAACTGTGTTTTGTGTTATAACAAATAAAATGATAGAAAATATTACTTGTTTCAGAAAGCATTTTGGTAGTTCTAATGTGTGTGTTTGTGTATATATATATATATATATATATATATATATAAAACACACACACAAATAAGTGACATCCATTTGATTTAAAGTCAAAATATTGAATTTGCCCTTTACTACTGTTGTGTGATCCCAGAGGGGTATATATTATCTGCTAGGGGTTTGGGGGGGCACAGCCCCCCACATGGGGAATGTAGGGCCTTGCTCCTCACATAAAATAGGTGTTTTCTTTCAGTATTTTGACTGTTAGATACTTTGAGTTTAGGTATTTAACATGAAACTGTCTATATATTTATTTATATATTTTACATGGATGCACTGTGTGTGTGTGAACTTTTTTTTGTCATCTGACAGAATGTCAACCAATAGATATGGAATCACAAGTCATCAACCATGATGTGTCTAGGAAAATAGACATATCTCCCCTGCAGGAATTGTGCTAAAGCTCATTTTGGAGTTTTCACTGATCAAATTATGCTTTTATCTATCTAGCTTTATATATAGTGTCAGTTATCTGATACAGATTTTATTGTATCAAGTCTACTAATCCTACACTAGAATACAAACTGGCGATTGATAAATTTCTTGATGAGGCTAAGGATCAAGGGGTAATTACATCCTCTTTGTATTTACAGTTGAAGGTTGAAAATCCATTACTCCAATACTTTTACTTGGTCCCCAAGATTCATAAAACACTTTACAATCCACCTGGTCACCCTATTGTGGCAGGTAGAGGCTCATTAATAGAACCTTTGTCTGAATATTTAGAGTTTAAGCTGAAACAGCTTCTCCCATTGGTTACAGCCAGGATTAGAGATACAAAACATTTTTTGTCCTTGATGGACAATTTGCAAGTTCTGACTACAGATTATTTGGGGACCTTAGATGTTCAATTGCTGTATACCAGTATTCCGCATGAAGGGGGAATCAGGGCTATAGAATTTTGGATGACACAGTCAAGTTTGTTTAGTGAGCAGGAAAGAATATTCTTGATACAACTGCTTAAACTGGTGCTAGAACATAATGCTTTCTTGTTCCATAATCAGTGGTACCTACAGGTAAAAGGCACTGCAATGGGAGCTACATTTGCCCCTATCTATGCAGACCTGTTTATGGGATACCTTGAAGTACAATATATTTACACTGCTCCAATATGTTTTAAAAGCAAACTTACCATGTGGCGGAGATACCTGGATGATTGTTGGGTTGTATGGGGGTGGTGATCACACAGACTGGCTGGATTTTGTAAAATTTCTTAACACAAATGTATATGGTATTAGATTTATGGGGGGTATTAATATCCAGGAGGTTGAATTTTTGGATGTTAAGGTCAGAAAAATAGAAGAAGGTACTTTGGTTACTGACCTCCACAGAAAATAATTTTCCAAAAATGCTTTTTTGCATGCCAGCAGATGTCACCCCCGCCATACAATCCAAAACATACCAGGGTCAATTTCAAAGAGTTAGAAGAATTTGCTACCAGGAATCAACATATGAATCACAGGCTTCAGATTTAAAGACCAGATTTATTCACAGGGGTTATAACAAAACCAGGGTAGAAACAGCACATAGGATATCGAAAAATGTGGATAGAACAGAATTATTGTTAGACAGAGAGCAAAAAGCTAGGTCACAAGAGGAAAAAGTGAGGTTTATTACCACTTATGGTACGAACACTTTTCATATAAAGGATATTCTTTCTAAACATTGGCATGTTCTACATTCTGATTCCTTTTTTACAAAGATAGTTGAGGAACATTGTAGTTTTGGATATAGAAGAGGCAAAACATTGGGGCAACATTTTTCAGCCTTTAAAAAGGGCAGACAAGTGAGTTCTAAATCCACAATGAGTGCAGTAGGTAGCACACTGTGGTTCTTGTAAATATTGTAAGTTGATGGCGAAAACTAAGTCTTTTACCTCAGTGAATACCAACAGGGTGTTTGACATTAAATATCTCATAAAATGCAGTAGCACATGGGTCATTTATATGGCTGTATGTCTGTGGGGCATTTTATGTAGGTCAGACCTCTTGTACACTAAAACAAAGAATTGCCCTTCATGTCAGTGATATAAAGTGCCAGCGAGTTCGAAGTGCTTTATACAAACACAAGATAGTTCATACTACAGCGCATTTTGTGTTTGTGGGCTTAGATATGGTAACTATGCAAGACAGCAATGTTTCACTTAAACATAAATTACTAACTGATAAGGAACGTCAGTGAATTGTGAACTTGGGGGCCCTTTTTAAACCTGGTTTAAATAACCAATGGTAATAACATTTAAGTATACAATACAGAGGTATAGAAACAAGTCATATAGTTTTTTTTACATATTAAATTAAAGTGGGGTTAGTTCAAAATAGATTTAACACACTATTAATGTTGATATAATAATATAATTTACCTACCATATGTTATAGATTTCAATATATAGGCATGGGAAATAGAAAATTGGTTTACATATGAAAGGGTTTTTTTTTATAAAAGAACTTTTTCATTCATATATATTATAATATAGGCCTGTATATATGTTTATTATATGTGTGTATGTATGTATATATATATATATATATATATATATGGATATTGGTGTGTACTTTTTATACACTTTTTGCATGTATATATGTATGTATACACATACATGTGTATTTATTTATATGTGTGTATATATTTTTACATTTTCTATACATCGGTAGGGTAGTAGTTGGTTATATAATGACATGGTTTCTATTTGGTATTTATGACTCTGTATTTTATTCTACAAAGCCCCTGTTATTTGTTTGGGTTTTTATGGGTTTTCATGGTGGTGTACATTTATTTTGACTAATTTTGGGGGATGTTGGGGAGTGTGTGTGTGTTTATATAAATTTAGATATACAATTATTAGTTTATTTGTGTCAGTATTGAAATGATTGGGGAATTCTGTTAAAATGTATTATCAGTGTTTGCACCTTTAAATATTTGCTGCTTGTGGCTGTACTTTTTTAGTATTTAAATCCGGGTTTCTGCCTTTTGAATCACACACTGATGATGCTTTAGGCGAAACTAGTCACCGGTCTGTGTTACTGATGCAGGCTATGCTTCAATAAAACTTCTCTTCACAGTGGCTGTTCCATTTATTTTATTTCACTTGGAGTGTTGAAGAATTGTTGGGTATCTATGTTATTTACTTCGTGCACCTATTTAGTACGTTCGCGTGCACCATTTCGTTTGGGACTTATATATATGAGTCAGTAATTAAGTCAACTATTGTAAAAGTTTAAATGTTTAGCCGACTAAACAGATGGTCTGTAGATGTTACCAGATCACTAAATTACCGGTTGCTGGGGAATATGTTCTTTAACTGGTATTGTGATCTTGGAACTGGAATATATAATTAATAGGGGGTGTAAAGTGACTTGCCCCCTGCAAAAAATGTTTTGTAGTTGCATGCTCCAAGGTTATATCTCTGAACATGCACAGTACGATGACTTTTTTAATTTTATTGTGGCGGCATTGACATTTGGATATTTCAGTCTTTAAACATATATATATATATATTTTTTTTTAATTTATTTGCAGTTTGTTTACCAGGGTGGTCCATTGGGCCTTGAGGAGCCCGTTTTCAATGGAGTCCTGGGGAGAAAAGCTCCAAAGATACAACTAGTTATAATAACAGTATTACAAAATACAATAAAATAATTCTAAGTTACACAGAGTACTAAGAAGACATAACTGTGAATCTACTAGATACTGATACAGAGGTTAAGAGAATTTAGAAAATAAAATGTCAGAGTTTTAACAATAATCAATGTCAGGGTAGATACAGTATCCCATTGTTAAATGTCAGAGTAGATAAGTATCACAGTTTTAGCAATAATCAAATGTCAGGGTAGATAAAGTATCACAGTGTTAATAATAATCGAGTTAGTTCCAGTTGTAAAAGGTAGTGCAAAGTACCCCATATAAAGAGAGAGAGAGACAGTTTCTAAGAAGGTGTCAGCAGAAGTGTTTGAAGTAGGAAGGGATTACAGATAGAGATATTATGTAGGATGAGAGCAAGAGCATTCCCACAGTGATGTTAGGTGAGAGTGGAGAAGAGATTTAAAGATAGAGAGACTGTTGGTGGTACGGATGAGAGGTGGGAGGGGAGTTCCAGTGGCGTGCGAGGCAGAAGGAAAGAAGATGTTTGCCAGGTGGGCGGGAGGGTTTATGCAGTTCAATTAGATTTGTTGGTTGGATTATAGGCATCTGTTAGGAAGATTATTTTTAAAGGTTGAGATGAGGGAGGGGCAGAGAGAAGGGCTAAATATAAGTTTATGTGCTTGGATGAGTTGTGTATAGATGGGATAATTAGGGAGTTCAAGCCATTTCAATTGGTGTAGGGAGGTACAGTGATGGCTGTTGGATCTGTGGCCAGTTGCGAATTTTGCGATCTTATAGTAACAGGAGGAGAGTTTAGATTTGAGGGAGGAGTGCAGTTTGGTAAAGATAGAGGCTCCATATAGTAGGGATGAGGTTAGGTAAGTGTTAGTAAGCGTGAGCCTGGTAGGGGGAGAGATAAATTGGTAATGGGGATAAAACATGCCCAGTTTTTTGTGAGTTTTTTTTGATATTTGCCTGCAAATGGTTGTCAAACTATAGTTGGTCGTCAGTTAGGATACCTAAGAGTTTGGCAGTGGAGACAGTTTCAAGAGAAGTGTTATCTTTGCTGGTAATAAGGAGAGAGTGTTTATCTAGGGTAATGCTTCTGGAGGGGGAAACTAACATTAGTTTAGTCTTATTAGCATTTAGTACTAAATGGTTCTGAAGCATCCATAGCTCTGTAGCAGAGAATGCTTCTTGGGTAAGTTTCATTATAAATGGTTCTGGAGCATCCATAGCTCTGTAGCAGAGAATGCTTCTTGGGTAAGTTTCATTAGTGTAGATGTGCAGGAAGAAGAACAGCTTATTGTTGAATTGTCTGTGTATTGAATAAGTTTAGAGTGAGGGATGGCCTGGTGGAAGTCATTGATGAAGATGTTAAATAGAAGGGGTCCTAGAATTGAGCCTTGGGGTACACCAGTGGGTGTGAATTTGGAAGGGGAAATTGCTTTTTTCCACTTAAATGCTTGTTGCCTATTTGATAAGTAGCTGGTGAACCAGTTAATAGAGGAGTGGGATAAGTGTAGTTTAGAGAGCTTAGTAAGAAGAAGGTTATGAGAGATGGTGTCGAATGCTTTAGAGAGGTCTAGAGGGAGGGTGGAAACAATGAGACCAGAGTCACGGGCTTTAACAGTTTCAAGGAAGGAGAGCAGAGCTGTGGTAGTACTATGGCCAGGACGGAATCCGTGCTGAGTGGAAGTTAGAAGGTTGTTATTGATGAGATAGGGTAGGAGTTGTAGGTGGAAAAATTTTTCGAGAATTTTAGAGATGGGGGATAGGATAGCGATGGGATGGAAGTTGGAGATGTCATTATTATTGCCACCTTTGTGGAGTGGAATAATATAAGCCTTTTTTTCAAATCTGGGGAACATGGCATTCAGAAATAGATTGATTTATTAGGATGTTGATAGGGTAGGCTATGGCCTCTGCAGCGGTTTTTAGGAAGAAGGAGGGTGAAGGATATATATATATATATATATATATATATATCACACACACACATATACAAGTGTGTGTAATAGCAGTATTTTAAGCAGCAGATACATCAAAGTATGTTGAAAATAAATGGTTTTATTGAATAAGTATTGAAAATAGCTAACTTTGCCATAAACAGAACCAGAAGCTATAATGATAGGTAAAATAACATAACACTTCAAGGTAAAATAACATAACACTTCAGCCTGTAAATAAGCAAACAATTCACTCTGTAGTAGCTCTAGCCTCAATGTTCAGTTAAGATGCAACTAAACAATTTCTGGTGTTGACGGTCCCAAATGCAGCTTAAGTTTCTGAATAACTCAAGAAATAAAGTCTTAACCCATAGTACTCAGGTTAAGCAAATCAAAGTCTGTGTCACCATGACTGCTATTGGTGTATACAGGTTTCCAAACAGACTCTCATCTCAGAGCAGAATGCCACAGCCTTGGTTCATCTCTCCTTCAACAGGTGTATTCCAGACTCCTCTGTGTTCTTGCTCCAACTTCTGCCATGCTGTTTCTGATCTGACCTTAAAAAAAGGTACATGTGCTCAACTGAAACCTATTCCATTGCTTGCAGAAAACTTTTGTTTGAAGGGCCATTCCCTTTTTTTTATTTTTTTTATATAGCTGTGAATTCCCTCACATAACCACCTCCCCCCTCCAATATTACTTCCATCTCCTTTATAGCACTGGTTCTCTTAAAAATCACTTTTTATATCTAGTTTCTGTCTTTGTTAGGTATTGTGCCAGTGGAACTACCATGTTGTGTTACAGATGATGCTCCCTCAGCTTGAACCCAGTGGCTTCAAGCTTGCTAAAAGGTCTGTGGGTCCTAGACAGGCTTCCCACACGGTGGTGGTGAAACACGGAATGGTGCTGGGTGCAGGAAGAGAACTACTGAGTGCTACAGCCCATGTGTACAGCTTAATGTTCTCCTCCTTTTGCTGGTGCAACCACTGCAGTGGGATGTGATCTGTAACAAGTGAAAACTCCCTAACTCATGGATAACATAGGTGGCTCCTAAGATCCACTTAATATCTGGTACTTCACTCTCTAGCAAGAAAAATCTGATTTTAGCCTTGTTTAATTTCCTGCTTAGATAGCATACTGGATGCTCATTTCCAAAGAATCTGTACCCACAATGAATCATTTGAAATAGTCAGTGGACTATAGAATAGTTCTGTACATAGATTCTGTCAAAGTCACTTGAAAACCTCCTCAGCTTGTAATGTTCACATGGCACATTCAGGCTTTACTTTGGTTAGTTTTTGTAATGGACATACTGTAGAAGCAAACTGGGGATAAATTTTCTGTAATACCCCGTAAAACCAATAAAAAGCTCTCACATGCATTTTATTTGGGGAAGTGGCAATTTCTTTATAGGCTGTATTAATTTCCTTTTTCAGTTTGCACAGCCACTTCCTAATTACATAATGAAGACACCTCAATTTGGTCATCCCTATTTTGTACTCTAGAGCATTAACAGTCAGTTTGACCTGCCTTAGTGAATCCAGCACTGGTTGAACTTTGGGGAAATGTGAATCCCAGTCTTTTGAGTAGACCACTACACCATCTGTATATATATAGATATATAAGTAAAACATGGTATAGAGTTACTTCGGCAACTGAAAAAACAAAAGAATTATGTAGCAATGTCTGCAGCCTTATATGATCAGTCCAGAAAATCCTTGCCACTTTTATTTTTACATTTGTTGGCCGGGAAAGTCAGACTGGATATATGTCCATTTTCAGTAGAGGCCCGGGGAGAAAAGCTCCAAATACAGTAATGAAATTCTGAAAACATAGTTAAAAAGGATTTTTGACTATTAAGACTCAACTTAAACATTAATATACATATTTTTTACAAGTACAGTCATAGAGAATAACATAACACAGACAGTTATTACATAACTAAACAAAAATGCTTTAGGAATAGTTAAAAAAGGGAAATAAAGCAAGATGAATCTAAAAAAAAGGGAAATAATCAAAGCAAGAGGAATCCAGTACCAATAAACTTAAAAATGAGAAGCAAAAGGGAGACAGTGTCAGTCAGGATTTGAGCATGGACATAGCCATTGCGATTTTAGGAAGGTTTTAAGTTGTTTGAAAAGAGGAGTGGATGTCAGGGATGTTAGTTCTCCTGGAAGTTTGTTCCATGGGATACCAATCGAGTTGTAAATAAGCAGTCCCCAGATTTGTTATTGGATTTTAGGATAGAGGCAAGTACTCTGTTAGCAGATCGTAAGGTTAAAAGATTCTGATAGGGGCTAATAAGGTTTCTGAGTATGGGAGTATTTGAGGGATGATGCAGGATCTTGTGAATGATTATGAGTTGCTGAAAAAGTAACTGACTATGCAGTTCTAACCATCCGAGAAGTTTGAGATTTTTGCAATGGTGGGTACGAAATGGGGCATCAGTGGCAAATCTGGCTATGTTATAAGATGTTGCCAACTTATTTATATTGCTTTTGGAGAGGTTTGTATAGATTAGTGAGGCATAGAGGAGGGTAGAGATTAGGTGAGTTTGGGCAATAGTAGTCCTGGCTGAAGGAGTAAGAAAGGATTTAATTTTGTACAGGGAGCCCAGTTTTCTATTAACCGATTTTATAGTTAGATTGATATGATTGTCAAAATTAAGATTGTGATCAATTGTTACCCCTAAAAGTTTTGTGGTTGTGTCAGGAGCTATTAATGTACCATTTTTAGAGATGACTGTGAAGTTTATGGTGGGGGATTTCTGAGTGGGAGTGAACAACAGTAATTTAGTTTTTTTAGGGTTAAGGAGGAGACAACATTGATGGAACCAGTTTTCTACTAAGGTAAATATTTTTTGGGTTGTGGCTTGAAGTTGGGAGGGCGAGGAGGTGGCACAGAATAAGGTTGAGTCATCAGCATATTGTACACAGGTGGTTTGAGGAAGGGAGGCTGACAGATTGTTAATGAATATAATAAAGAGGAGCGGTCCCAAAATTGATCCTTGTGGGACTCCGAGAGTAATAGGGTGCAGAGAGGACAGTTTATTGTCCCAGAGGACTGCTTGCTGTCTGTTTTCTAAGTAAGATTGAAACCATTTGACTGTTAGTGTATGTAATTAGAGAGATTTAAGTGTATCTATCAATAGTTCGTGATTCACCATGTCAAATGCTTTGGAGAGGTCAATAATGATGGCAGAGGATAGGAGATTGTTATTTTGATTTTTATTTATACAGCCTGTAAAGGATAGGAAGAGCTGTGGTGGTGCTATGATGTGGTGTAAAACCATGTTGGCAGTCTACTAGAATGTGATTTTGGAGGAGATGAGTAAGAAGTTGGTGATGAATACATCTCTACATATTTTTTGCTATCGGTGAGAGTAGGGCTATTGGACAGAAGTTTGAAAGTTCACTTGAGTTACCTCCCTTGTGGAGAGGGATAATATATGAAACTTTCCAGATGTTAAGGATGGAACATTCTGTAATGGTTCTGTTAATTAAAATAGAAATGGGGAAGGCAAGTACTCCAGCTGCTAATTTCAAATATTCAGCTGGAAGGAGATCAGCTAATGGGGTACAAGGTTTGAGTTTCAGCAGTAGGTTTTGTATGTGAGATGTGGGAATGGGTTGTAGTTGAAATAGGGGTAATGAACTAGTTGACACAGGTGAGTTAGATGTGGACACTACTGGTAAAGAATTGGCTAGAGATTGGACAGTTTCAGAGAAAAATTTGTTGAAAGTGTCAGCAATTTCGGTAGAAGAATGTTGAGTCAAGTTGGGGGGGGGGGGGTTAGAGTGGCCAGGATGAAGTAATTTATTTATTCCTGACCAAAATTTTTGTGGGTTTTGATATTGGGTTTGTTGGAATTGTAGGTAATAGTTTTTTTTTGTCAAGGAATATGGCTTTCTTAGTGGCATTTCTCGGATGACAAAAGTTTAAGTGATCAGTTTGATTTTTTGTATGTCTCCATTTAATCCAGATTTTATTTCTAAGTCACATTTTTTGCCTAGTCTCTTTTGTGAGCCAGGGAGCTGGTTTGTTCTTAATTCTGATTAATCGAGAAGGGGCATGGTGGTCTAGTATTTGTAAAAATTTATTGTTAAAGTATGAGACAGCTTCCACTAGAGGTAAGTGTTTTAAGGGGGTCCAATTGCAAGCTTTAAGCTCAGCTTGAAAATTAACTGGGTTTAGATTTTTTGTATTTCAGGTGGTTCTGAAGTTTACTTGATTGGGTATTGAGGATGTTCGTCGTCTCCCATTGCTGCAGTCCTGACAAATGGGTACTCCGCTGCCCACCATCGGCCCGAATACCAAAGGGCTAGATCTGGCGTCGGTCACGGGTGCCTGAGACTGACGTAAGTACTAGTCAGTAGAAATGCGCATGACCGATGCCATAACCTCAGTCTTTCTTGCCGCATGGTCCTCAGCAGAAGCAGTTTTTGCAAGTGCCGTTCGGCATTCTGGAACTGTCGGTTTTCGAGTTTCAGACCGGATACCAAGTTGGCTAAGTACCCTGTTGGGAACATTTTTTGTCTTTTTCTTGCCTCAGTTTTGCCGGATGTCAGAAAAAGTTAATAACTGTATTTCTTGTGGGAAACAGATTCCTCATAGGGATTACCATTCACTCTGCATTCCTTGTTTAGGGCCTGAGCACGACATTGTTGGGTGTCGCTTTTGTGCTACTTTTAACAAGCGTACTATTAAACGTCGGTTGGACTGTGCTAGGCTGGTGTTTGGTAAACGTTGTAATTATACCATGCCGTCGGATTCTCCAACGACTGGTTCTTCTAAGAAGCGCAAAGATAAGTCTTTGCGGTCCAAACAGGATGAGGCGTCCACTCCGGACGTCGGTTCTGTGGAACCACTGACTGCTTCAGTGGCTCCTTCTGACAGTTTACAAGTGTGTCTAGGGGAGCCTTTGTTACTGCAGGAAGTGGCTTCTCCTGTGTTAGGCCAGGCTGAGGGTGCTTCTTTGTTGTCGGTGGCTTCCTCCCCTCATAGGGTAGTTAGACCTCCTCCTTCTCAGGGCAAAGGCCATTCTAAATCTAAGTCTATCCCTGCTGGTGCTAATCCCCAGGGTCCAGCTCCTAGGAAGCACATGTTAAAGATGGCTGAAGATTTGATTACTTTAATTAGGGGTTCCATGCCCCCCCCCCTGTGAAGTGGCCCAGGATAGACACGGAGTTGGAGGGTCTGGTTCAGTCTTCCAATGAGTCAGATTCCTCTGTGGAAATGCTTCAGGATTTCCCTCCCTATTCTGATTCGGAGGCTGAGGACGCTACTCCCTCTGCGTCCCCTCCAGAAGATTTTTCTTTCTCTGAAACTTTGCATTCCATGAGGGAACATTTCCAGTGGGATGGCCAGGATTATTCTGATTCTCGTAAAAGGCTGAGAGAATTCTTGTTTTTACCTCAGCACAGGCCTTTGGCTATTCCCCCTGTACTGGATGTTGTTCAGGATGTATTTTCTGAGGCTGCTCTTAACCCAGATTCTCTGCCCCTGCCCCAGTTAAACCAGATAGATACTACAGGGTTCCGGAAGCTCACAAGTACTTGTATAAGAGTCCTAGGGCTGATCCAGAAACTATTTCTCAGGGCCCCAAAGGTGTTAAGGCTTCTGTGGTTAAGAATCCGGTTCCTCTGGACAAGGATGCTAGGGCCCTGGATAGGTGGGGTAAAAAACTGTATACCTCTTCTACTTTGGCTATGAGAGCTTTAAATTGTTAATTTCATATGCTCAGGTATCAGAATTATTTGCTAAGTCAATTGAAATGTAAAGTGGATGCTTTGTCTGAAGGTGTTGACTGTAAGGAGCTTCAGGATTTAGTGCATGCTTCAGACCAGGTTGGTAAGCATTCTTTGCAGTGTGGTTTTGATGCTTTACAGGCTTCTTCCAGGGTGGCTGCTACTAGTTCTGTTGTTCGCAGACATGCCTGGCTTAGAGATCAGTCCTTGTCAGAGCATGTTAAGGCTCGCATTATGGATGCTCCTTTGCAATCTGATGTTCTTTTGGCCCTCCAGTGGAATCGGTTTTGAAAAAATGGAGGAAAAAGCTAAGTCTATGCAGACAGTAAAGGACTTCTTACAGGTTCAGCCCCTAAGTTCAGTAGAAATTGGCCTGCTAGGGATGGTCTTTTCCCTCTTCGGATTTTCATTCTAGGGGCAGGTCGAGGCGTGGTAGGGGTAGGGCTTCCTCTCAGGGCCCTGTTACTTCTAGGCCTTTGAATTCTTTTACCCCTTCTGCTGGGGTGGGCAGGGGTCAGTCCTTTCGGAAGCAGTCCCAATGACCTGTGTCTTCAGCTGCCGGACTCTGCTTTGCTGGCAGCTCCTCTAGGAGGAAAACTGGGACTTTTCAAAGGGAATTGGCATTTGGTTACCCAAGACAAATGGGTATTGGACATTATAACTCGAGGCTACAAGTTTTATTTTCACACATTCCCTCCTTTCAAAGGTATGCCGGATGTGCCTCATCAGCAAAGACTGGAAGCGCAGGCACAGATTTTTTCTCTGCTCCGGTTGGGAGCGATACAGGCAGTTCCTTCTGTGGACAGAGGCACGGGGTTTTATTCCCGTCTTTTCTTAGTGCCAAAGAAGGGAAATACTTGGAGGCCCATTCTGGATTTATCCATTCTAAACACCTTTCTGGAAATTCCGAAATTCAAGATGTTGACACTGCCGCAGCTGTTGCCTGTGCTAGGCAGAGATCACTGGATGGTGACTTTGGATCTCAAGGAGGCCTATCTTCACATTCCTATCAGGCCCAGTTGCAGGAAGTTCCTGAGGTTTCGGACTGGGAATTTGCATTATCAGTTCTCTGCATTGCCCTTTGGCTTATCTACTGCGCCCAGGGTATTCACAAAAGTCCTGGCTCCAGTAATAGCTTTTCTCCGGCTACGAGGAATTCAAATTTATCCTTATCTGGATGATTGTTTGATACTAGCTCAGGGCAAGCACGAACTTCTTCGACATCTGCAGTTTGTGATGACAGTTTTCAGATGCCTAGGGTATTCTGTGAACGAAATAAAGTCCAGTCTAGTACCCTCACAGGAGATGTGTTTTCTGGGTGTGAGACTGAATACAGCAACTCAGATGGCATCTCTTTCCCCGGACAAACAAAGAAATCTTCACCTATACTTCCAACAGCTATCCGTAATGTCCAGGCTGACTGCAAGGACAGTCCTTCAAGCCTTGGGGTTCATGGCATCTTGCATTCTAGTACTTCCCAATGCCAAACTGCATATGAGGAAGCTACAGTGGTATCTCAAAAGCGTTTGGACTCAACACAGCCACGATTTGGATACTGTCATTCGGATTCTCCCTTGCATTCAGAAAGAATTTGTGTGGTGGGCTCAGGAATGTCACCTAAACAAGGGACTCTCTGTGACCCAACCGGAGGCAAGTCAGATATTAACGACAGATGCCTCGGAGTCAGCCTGGGGACCTCATTTCAAAGGAAAATGGATTCAAGACCTTTGGCCCCCAGAGTTGCTTCACTTGCATATCAACATGAAGGAGATGCTGGCGGTTCAATTTGCCTTAAAAGCATTCAAGGATCTACTTCGACCGGGACTGGTGTTGATTCGAACAGACAACACAACTGTCATGTGGTACATCAACAAGCAGGGGGGTACTCATTCTTACCCTCTTTGCAGACAAGCAATGCTGTTGTGGGAAACTGCTTTGGATCTGCACATCACTCTTCAAGCACAGTTTCTGCCAGGAGCACAAAATTCATTAGCAGATGTTCTGAGCAGACAGATGGTGGATCCTCACGAATGGAAGTTGGATCCTCAGGTATTTCGTCAGTTGACCATGGCTTGGGGAACTCCAGACATAGATCTGTTCGCTTCTCCTCTGAATTCCCAACTGCCTCTGTTTTGCACAAGGCTGTTTCATCCGAAAGCCTGGAAAATAGATGCACTATCCTTCAGTTGGAGCAACCTTCACGTGTATGCCTTTCCTCCTCTGCCTCTTCTTCCACAGGTCCTGTTGAAAGTCAGGAGGGACAAACCTTGCATGATCCTTATAGCGCCGGATTGGCCTCGTCAACATTGGTACCCTCTGCTGAGGAGCCTAATTCACGGGACACCTTGGCCATTACCGCGGATTCCTCACTTATTGTCTCAAGAAAACAATCATTTTCTCAATGTCAGGGTGCAATCCCTACATCTGACAGCCTGGCGCATTCAGTTTTAGAGGATGAGGGCCTTCAGCTCCCTCAACAAGTTTTGGATGTCCTTTTGGAAGCCAGGCGTCCTAGTACTCGGAAAGTTTATGCTGATAAATGGAAGAGATTTTTTCTTTGGAGTTCAGCTACAGGCCTTGATGTCACGTTGCCTAATTTGAGTTGTACTTTGCAATATTTGACTATGTTACTGGACAAGGGTTTGTCCTTCTCTTCTATAAAAGTGCATGCTGCTGCTATTTCTGCTCACTATGATGGTGATCCTCCTTTATTTTCACATCCTTTGCTTAAACAGTTTCTTAGAGGGGCAAAGAATATAAGACCCCCACGAAGGGCTCCTACTCCTGCCTGGGATCTTAATTTTGTTTTGGAAAAGCTGACTCTGCCTCCTTTTGAACCTGCAGCTACGGCTGAATTGAAATTGTTGTCCTGGAAGACTGCTTTTTTATTGGCTGTTACTTCTGCTAGAAGGGTGTCTGAATTACAGGCTCTCATGGCAGTGGAACCTTTTCTGATTTTTCACCAGGACAGAGTTTCCTTGCGTACTAATCCTACTTTTCTGCCTAAGGTGGTTTCTAATGTGGCTTTGAACCAATCTATACATTTGCCTACTTTTTATGCTAACCCCCAAAATGAAGGGGAAAGAGTTTTGCATTCATTGGATGTGCATAGGCAGTTACGGTATTATTTGTTCAGAACCAATGAGTTCCGGAGATCTCAGCAGTTATTTGTTTCGTTTGCTGTGGCTTCAAGTGGGAAAGCTGTCTCGAAACAAACTATTTCCAAATGGATCGGCCATTGTATTGCTTTTTGTTACTCTCATCATGGTAAGGAGGTTCCAGTTGGGATCAGGCCTCATTCTACTAGGGCTACGCCCACCTCTACTGCTTTTTTGAGAGGGGTAGCTAAGAAAGACATTCTAGAGGCAGCTACTTGGAGTTCTGTACATACCTTTACAAAGCATTATCATTTGCCTCTTTATTCTAGGTCTAGGGCTGGGTTTGCCACTGCTGTCTTACAGGGCATGTCTGCAGCTCCTCCTGCTATTTAGTTGGCCAGCCTCCCTTTTTCCGTTGCTCTGGGATTCTACCCATTTGTCAGGACTGCAGCAATGGGAGACGACGAACATAGTACAGTTTTGTACCTACCATAAATGTAGATGTTCGAGGATCTCCATTGCTGCAGTCCTATTTTCCCTCCCTCCTTCCCCCTTTTTCTTTTTAGATTGGGGTTTTTTGGGTGGTGTTTTCTTTTTTGCATTCTGACGTCTGAGGCAAGAAAGACTGAGGTTATGGCGTCGGTCATGCGCATTTGTACTGACTAGTACTTACGTCAGTCTCAGGCGCCCGTGACCGACGCCAGATCTAGCCCTTTGGTATTCGGGCCGATGGTGGGCAGCGGAGTACCCATTTGTCAGGACTGCAGCAATGGAGATCCTCGAACATCTACATTTATGGTAGGTACAAAACTGTACTTTTTTAGCTTTGTTATAAAGGTAAGAGAGTGGTCACTGATATCATCGGGAAGTATGCCTGTTTCATAAAATTGGGGGTTACTGTTAACTAGTATCCAATCTAAATTGGTTTGTTTATTGCTAGGTTTGGGAGTTCTTGTAGGGTGGGTGATGGTTTGATAAAAGCCATGAAGGTTAATGAGGGTAGTAGGATTACTGGCAGTGCAACTTTTCCAGTCAATGTTGAGATCGCCAAGGATTATGGTTTCTTGAGGGAAATCTGAGGAGAGCCAACATAGGATGTTTTCAACGGTATTAATGTTATTACCCGGAGAGATGTAGGAGCAGATTATATAAATGGATTTATTAGCATTAATTAGAAGCTTGGGCATTAGGATTTCGGCATTGCTATGTAAAGGATGAGTAATATGTAGGGCAGAGAGTTGCAGCTCAGATTTATATAATATTGCAACCCCACCTCCTTTTTTGTTAGGGCAGTCTAATCTAATTATGTTATAGCCTGGGGGGATAATATCATTGTCCTTGGTAGTTGGTTTGAGCCAGGTTCCACATGAAAAACAAAAAACATAAAACACACAATGTTACACTGGATTAAGCACTTTCACCCATAACTTGGACATCATAATCAATAAAAAACACATTTTACCCTGTATTTATACTAAGTGAATGATGACTTCATCAGATATACAAAAAGGCATTTTAACCCTTTACTGTCCTTCCAAAGGACTTGAGTTTTCATGATCTTTTTAATACATCACAAATCAATTCTGAACCTTGCTGGTTAAAAACATTCATAACTAAAATTATAATATAAATATATTCTTGCATCTTATGTAAATAAAAACAATACATGTTTAAAAATAAAACTGTTGCTTCCCCTAAGCAAGCATTTAAAAACTGCAAGCTTTAATGGCTAATAAGGGACGTATAGTCACAGCTTCATTCATGGTTTCATTTTTAAATATGTTATATTAATTTTATGATCAAAAGACAGCACAGTTTTTATATTTAAAGTTGCACATTTCATGTACTGATATTTTTATAAGCACAAGGTGCAAGAGTATATTATTTTATGATCCAAGAAATTATAGGCACTGTTGGTGTATCATTTTGTATGAAATTAAATTATTTTTTGGATTTCCAAGATAGCTGCACACTGAGTAACAGCTTGTTTCTAGCTCTCCCAGTGTGAAAACAGAAACTCAGCAGAGAAGGCCAGTAGACTTGTGTTTATGGGTAAATTTCAGCAACTGGCTATTAAGTGCACTGCCTGGATACCAGGAAGAAAGAAATACAGAAGGCCTGGAAAAGAATCAGCTATAAAAAGTGAAGAAACACTGACTGGGGAAAGTTCTGCAGCTGTTCAGCAAAAAGCAATGCAACCTTCAGACATGACTTCCAATAACCTATAGGAAGGATATAAGACAGCTGCATACAGACCTGGTTAAACTAAACAAAACACTGATGGAGTATATCAACACAAACAACAAAAGGCTGGAAAAAAATGGAAGAAGCTTTGAACAGATGGTCAGAAGAGATGATAAAGCTGCAAAAATCAGAGGTCAAAATGAAGAAAGGTCTGGCTGAATATGAAACTGCTCAGGAAGAGATGTTTCAAAAAATAGTAGACTTAGAGGACATAGCACATAGGGAAAATCTGAGATTTTCAGCTGTACTGGAGAAGCTGGAAGGAAAAGATTGCATTAATTTTATGAAAGCACAAATAAGCAACTGGACTGATATGCCACAGCAGTTGTTAACTGAAAGGGCGCATCATGTGTATGCTCCAAACCTAGCTATATGAAAGCAACCTAGACCTTTAATCGTAAAGATGCAATCCTACCAGCTGAAGGAGTTGATTCTGACAAAACTGTGGGAAAAGGACAAAATATTAAAAGTGGGAGACAGCAGAGTGTTTGTGGAGAATGATTACTCACTGTACACCAGGCAGAAGAGGAGTACATTCATTCGACTATTCAGGCAAAATTTCAAGCCCCCATAAACCCTAAGAATGCTGCTGCCTATGCAGAACTGTTCACAGAAACCATGTGCAGGCATGTTAATAGCTGCACAGAGGCAGCTGTACCGACCAGGAAGAAGTACAGAACTAACTCACAAAATAAGCCACCCTGATGGAATCACAAAATCAGTAGGCTGTATAACAGGAGGAAGAAAATCATGGCAAAAATTAGGAGGGTGCAGCACCCAGCAAGGTATAAGCACTCGTCAAACTAAAAAAAAAAACAACTCAGAGGACAAATAAAGTCTACCAAAGCCAAATTTGAGGTAAGTTTGGTCTCCCAGGCCAAGGGCAACCACAAAGGATTCTTTAGCTCTATCTGCATCCTCAAAGGCAATACACAATTGTGTGCAGTGCTCATTATGAATGGAGTCACCTATACTGAGCCAGAAGACATAGCAAACCTCCTGGCTGATAGCTTCAGCTCCAGCTTTACCCCTATCTCCCTCTCAACCTTCCCTCAGGAAATATCTTCAAATATAACTCCCCCTACCATCACTAGGGAACAGGTCCTTAATGCTCTCTCTAAGACCAAGAACACTGCATCAATGGGCCCAGACAATATCCGAGGATGCCTTCTAAATAGCATGAAACATGACCTATCAGGGCCTCTGGAATTACTATTTTAACTGTAACCTCCAAATAGGTTTCGTGCCTCATGAATGGAGAAAGGCAACAGTCATCCCTCTGCACAAAGGTGGGCCATCTACAGACCCTGAAAACTATAGACCCATAAGTCTCACTAGTTTTATATGTAAAGCCATGGAAAGAATTATCTTGGAGATGATCAATAGAGATACAGTAAACCTCAAGGCACTGGACCCAACCCAATTTGGTTTCGTCAAGGGCCGATAATGCCTACTCAACCTGGTGGACTTCTTTGAGAGGGTCACCAAAGCAATGGATGAGGGAAAAATCATTCACACTGCCTACCTTGACCTGGCCAAGGCATTTGACACAGTACCCCACTCAGGCATTGTTGACAAACTCAAGAGGTTAGGTACAAACCTGTATGTCACCCGGTGGATAGCCAACTGGCTCACAGGCAGGACCCAGGAAGTTAGAATTGGGGAGTACAGCTCTACAAAGAGGCCAGTCACAAGTGGAGTCCCTCAGGGATCAGTCCTTGGACCTCTCCTTTTTGGCATTTACTTCTCAGAAATCAAAGCCAATGTCAGTGCACTCTGGCTGACTAAATTTGTAGATGATTCCAAATTAGGAGCTGTCATTGAATCTCACACTGACACAAATGTTCTCAATGAGGGGCTGGCACAGACAAAGAACTGGTGTCAGAGCCATGGACAAAAAATAAATGCCAAGAAATGTATAATTGTATCCTTTGGGAAGTCATCCATCCCTGGTAACTATCATATTGACAACACACCCCTTAGAGTTGACCCAGTAGTCAGGGACTTAGGGACACACATAGATATTAATCTAGCCTTTGACCATCATGTGTCTACTGTGGTGAGGAAATTACTCTATATTGCACAACTTATAAACAAAGGCATGGCATCTGTGTCCAAGGAAGTCATTGTTCCACTGTATTTGGCATTTATCATACCTGTCATTGAGCACAATGCCCCTTTTGGTATGTACCTAACAAGGCATATCCAACAATTGGAACATCCACAGAGGTTCCTCGCTAAAAGAATACAAGGCATAAGTAAAATGTCCTGTACAGATTGCCTCAAGGCCCTATCCCTGTATTCTGTCTCCTACAGGCTTTTGAGGGGAGATCAATGCCTGGCATACAGGGCATTGTTCGACTCCACTCTGATGGACCTCCTGCATATCCACAAAACAAACAGCACCAGAATCATCTGTTCTAAAGACATAAACCTTGCCTTTGATATAAATAGGTCCTGCTGTAGAGAGAGATTTGTATCCCAGAGACTACCATGTCTATGGAACAGGCTTCCCATCCATGTGAAGCAGAGTTCCTCCCTAACCCAGTTCAAGTGCAACTTGGACAATTAGATGGGAAACCAGAAATTGATCCCTGGTTTGGCACCTATGTCTCTAATGGACACAGGTAACCTGTAAATGGTTCATCTCCCAAACCACTGCTTATACTTATCAAGGGTATTAGAAGTTGTCAAAGATTTGGGATGTTTGGCTAGGCTTAAAAAGGCCCGTGTGGTCATTAGCCTAGTAAACACCTATGAACCTATAAAAAGGAAGATAAGAAATCCTGTAGAAGTATTAGAACTATTTTGAAAATGTTATGAAAATTTGTATAAAGCAGAGAAATATGGAAATCAAGAAAAGGTAGAAATGGAAATGTTTATGGAAGAATTTAATATGCCAAGGTTAGAAGTAGATGAGGCTCAATTACTAACTGTTAGGATAGGAAGAGATGAGATAAAAATGGCTATGTATAACAAATCTCAGGAAAGTCTCCAGAAAACAGATGATATTCCTGTGGAAATTTGGAAGCTAGGAGGGAAAAAACTGATAAAGATCCTGAAGGTTTTGTTTAACAGTATTTTAACAGTAAGAGAAGTGCCAGCATCCTGGAAGAAGGCAGTAGTAATGGTAATACTTAAAAAGGGTGTAGAGGTCCATCAAATCCAGCTTTATACTGGCCCATTTCAATACTAAACCATTACAGAACCGGCCTTAGATCAACTGGTGCCCTAGGCGAAAGGGCTCCATGGGGCCCCCCACACTACCCGGTGCCCCCATCCTGGTCTACCTACACCAAATAAGTATTGGAAAAGTGCGCCTGCTAGAGATGCCCCCTAGGTGACTGCTGACTTGTTGGCCTATGCCTAAGGCTAGCTATGAACCATGATTATAAAGTGTTTATGCCTATAATGGCAAAAGTGATACCAAAATTGATAGATATGGATCAGTGTGCTTTTGTGGAGGGGAGGCAAACATTTGACGATATTAGCAAAACATTGATAATTCAGAGGGAAGCAGAATGTAAGAAAATGCCACTGTTATTGGTGGGTCTTGATACAGAGAAAACATTTGACAGAGTAGTCTGGGACTCATGAGCAGGGCAATGGAAGCATTTACTTTCCCCCGATACTATTATAAGGTTGATTAGGAGTATATATGAGGGATCAGAGGTGAAAATTAAAGTGGGTGGGATCCTCACTGATAACTTCTGCTTGAGTAGAGGAACCAGGCATGGTTGTCTGCTTTCCCCTTTGTTGTTTGCATTATATTTAGAACCACTGGCAAGGAAAATAAGAGACTCAAAAATTAAAGGATATAATTGGTATGGTAGTCAGGAAAAGCTGGCTGTATTTGCAGATGATATTATTTTATGCATGACAAAACCAGAAAGGGACACTACAGTGTTGTGGAACATTTTAAGACAGTTTCAAATCTTTTCAGGATACAAAATTAATGAAGCTAAAACAAAGGCAATAGTGATAAATTATGTACCCACACACAAATTAGTCCAAAAATTTCCATATTTATGGGGGCATAATAAAATAAAGTATTTAGGAATATGGATTTAGGAATTACTCTGTTGTGGCAGATAAGGATATGTGAGAAGAGACTAACGCAAAAATTGAAAAAAAATGGAAGTTTTGTTGTATGAATATGGATACTAAGATGCAAGCAATTAAAATGTTTTAGTCCCTTTAGTCTTATACACAGGTCAAGCATATTTTACCAGCCAGAGGAGAAGTTGTGGATAGCAATTAAAGAGTTGAAGGGAAGACAGCATGGGTAAAGTGGGATACGCTAATTTTTCCAAAAGAACAAGGTGGACTAGGATTACCCAATTTGAGGGAGTATTTTACAGTAACACAGCTAAGGCACTTATAGCACAAGCAGAAAACTATAATTCAAAGTGGAAAGGAATGATGATAATTCAGGGGAAGTTGAAGAAATAAGGAAAGATTGGGATTTTGGATGCAGACTCTTAAGGAGAAAAAAAATCATACAGAGTATTATATTCATAAAATAGCAGTGAGTATTCTAAGAACTAAACCAGCATGAAAATGGATAAAAGAGATTGTGCTGATAGGGATGACTGTGGTTAGGGATGCAGATAATAGACAAGGGGGCTGGAATTTATTGGAGAAAACTGGCAAAGGAACCACTGTATTGGGAGCAAATAACTAGAAAGGGAAATGTAATAGAATGGGAAGAGGCCAAGAATTTATTTGGACTGCAGGTTAGAGATTGCCTTCCCTATCAAGGATTGAAATCAGAGTATAGGCAAAGAGAAAGAAACAGGGGGGTCCTAAATGAAAGTCCACCACTTGTAGAGTTTTTAATAGAATCTAGAACAGAAGCTGCTGTTAAAAAAAGAATAATTGGGAGAGTATATCAAATATTGCATGATAATTATAAGAATCAGAGGAGCTTAGAAAGGATCGGGAAGAGAAAGTGCATAAGCAATTCACAAAGAGACATTGGGAGGATATATGGATATCTCCCAAATATACAACAAAGTCTAGAAGATTTAGGATATTTTCTTGGAGTGTTTAAGTAAGTATTTTCATACCCCAAGTAGACTCCAAAGAATGTTTCCTCAGGTGGATAGCAAATGTTGGAGGTGTGATGGGAGTGTAATGAGCTGGCCAACTTTAGGGGTTCCCTGAGAACTGCTGTAACTGAAAATGCTGGGTAAGGGGATTGGATTGACTGGGAGATTATTTTTTTGAGCTATGATACTGAATCGTTATTGCCTAGACATTGGCTAAATCTAACTATGGTGGCTGCCAAAAAAACAATTACTAGAAAATGGAAATCAAAGTCTAGACCAACTTTACTAGAAGTGAATATAGTAACAAAGATAAAACAGCTGGAATTAGGAACTTTAGAACAAAGACGGAGCTAACTACATAGGAAAAAATGGGAATTATGGGAACAATATAAGCAGAGAAGGCACGAGATTTAAGAGGCAAGATTTGAATGAGCCATATAATGCTTAACTGACAATGACTGGATAGATTATAAGTGATGTATAATGTTTACAACTACAGTTGTTTCAGTGGTGTCTGATGTATAATATTTGCAACAAAAGTGGTGTAAATGTTTGTTTTTCATTTATATAAATATAATATTGCCTATGTCATATGTGATAATTTAATAAAGATGTTTATTGAAAAAAATAATTTTTCATTCAACTGCCCCTGCATGAGCATATCATAAACTATGAGATCAAATTTTCTCTAGGCAGTTACAATCTCGTTTTCACTAACCAGCACATAGCCAGCACCACTTAGTAATGTTAGCATGTTTCTTCTGTAATGTTCTTTCTCCATTATTACCACCCCACCACCTTTGTTAGGTTTCATTATTCTTAAGTTAGAATCCTCATCAGCAATTCCTTTAAAAGCAGCTTTTTCTTTACTAAGATTATGAAAATGGTTGTTACAAGTTTTTTTCAACAAATTTCTTATTTCCGTTTCTCAATTTCTTGTTCTGGTAACCTTGTTTGGATCATCTCAGTTTCCCAACAGTGATCTCTGTTTTAAGTATAATGTACTCATGATTCCACTAGTCAACTCCTGGGCTTTTTCTGTCACCCAGGCATCCTCCTCTGCAACAATAAAGCAATAACCCATGACTGGGTGTGGGTAATACTGGATTTATCCACAGTTGGTGTGGTTTGGTCACAAGGGTGAAGCCCGAGTGACCAAACAAAGCCAACCGTGGGTAAATCCAGCATTGCCCACAACCTGCTGTGGGTTATTGATATTATACAATGACATTATTTAAGAAAAAAGGTACTTAACTTTTCAGTATTATGTCCTTGTATAAGGGCGGCTTGCTGCTGTTCTGCGGTTTTCACCAGTATCCTGGGGCTTTCTTGATGTACTGCACATGCGTATGGGACTTAAGTTCCCATGCTTACGCAGTACATCAGAGCTGTGAAAAGGAAGCAATGGAGAAAGGAAGGTCTCCATTGCCTTTTTTAGTTCAGAAAATGTATATTAATTCAAAGAGGTCTAGATCTCTGATTACTATCATTATTTGTTAAGTATAGTTCATCACCTTTTCTTTAACAGACGCCAGTTTTAAGAGGAGCAAACCTAAAATTAGAGTCAAAATTGGGGAAAGTTGAGAGAATTGCATAACTTTTTATGGCTGCCTGCATTCCTGTTTTGTTTATGTTTAACTTTGACTTACTGATAGATTAAATCCCTGTGTTCTTTGATCAGCCTGTTCTCTCTTAAATAAGCAACTTGGATTGAAAATAATTCTTTGCAAATACTCCAGTTTGTGATAAAATTTCATCCAATGATTATGTTCACACAAAATATATAAGCAGCTTTCTATTAAGATGTGTTTCGAGGAATCTACAGTGGCAGTGTTTAATATTACGTTTCTTTATACCATAGTGTTGTTTATGTTGCTGATCCATACTTTTGTGAAGGGTAGAACCCTTTAGTGTGAGAACTTTGTAGTACTGAAAAAATCAAGGATGGCTATGATGCACAGCTTGTTTTGAAATAATTCGTTCAACTTAATTCATATTTTTTAAAGTCTTGACTTTTTCTGTCAACATTTGACTGCTATTCTTATTTTTAGTTATACAGATAAAATAAGCATCACTGTGGCAGGGCTAGCCACCCGGTGGTGTAAACCTTGGTTCTAGATGATTGTCACTATTGAAGTGACACCTCGACTCCATGTGCAAAAATGGGGAAAAAGGGGTTGTGGATTGATGGATGGATGGATTTAATAAAAAAAAAAAAATTAAATCTGGGATCATTCAGACTTACAAGAGAGACAGGGCATAGAAAGTAAAAGGATACTCTGGTATGTTTCTCTATTGTAGGTCTTTTGGCTTTTCCCGGTCAGGGGTCACCACAGTGGAACTCCGGTCCGCTAATGATTGGCAGTAGATTTTTACATGCTGGCTTGCTGGGCCTAACGCACAACCTTCAATGGAGGAATGCCCATTCACGCATGTCGACACACAGAAGACCCTCTAACTGAGAATCGAATGTGCAACGTCTAACTGTGAGGCGACAACGCTACCGCAGCACCACCACTGCAGTATTGCATAAAGCACCAGATTATCTTTGCATTTTCTTTGTCTAATCTCTCTCATACTTCTGAAGTGTCTGGATACTGGATAGGTAAGTTTTTTTTTTTTTTTTAAGAAAAGGGAAGGAAACCAGATCTCTGTAGCATATATTAACAGAAGAAAGTCTGGGTGACAAGACTTTTTTTCTGTTAGTATATGCTTGATGTACAATGGGCACACTAGTTGGGCTGACCAATCAGTGTGCTCATTTTTGGATGTTAACACCCAGCCATTGTATAATGGAAATTACCCCACTGGCAAAGTCTTTTAATTTGCCTTCACATTATCAGAAGATTGATAAGCAGAGTTCCCTCCAGCTCCCTGGCCCACTTTTCATTGTCCAAAATCCACCACCTCTTCCATAGTCTGCTTTATATCCTAAAACATATTTGATCCCACAGTAAAAAAAAAAAAAATTGAAGACAGCTGGTTACAGCAACCTAAATCACACACCTGCAACCCAACATTCCCTGATAAGCAATGTCTGGTTAAGTGACTTGCTTAAATTCACACAGTAGGCAAATAAGGGCTAAGGGTACAAACCTCTCTCTCCTCTGCCTGTCAGACAGTGAATGATCAGCTTTTACAAACACTCTGGTATCCCACATTTCCCCTGTATCACAGCTATATCAGTCTGTCAGAAGCAGCTTCTTGTGGCATAATTGCATCCCCACCAATATAGGTTTTTGCTGCTTTCCTGATTGCCAGACTTGGAGAACACACATGATGCAGCCTCAAATAAATCCTTTCATGGGACACCACCAGTACATTTGCATATGTATTCCTCTGTAAAATGAATATAGTCTCCTCCTCCTGGTTCCTGTGATATAGCAAAAAAGTCATTGTTTTTCTCTATGTGCTCTGTCTTCTAACTGTATTATTTTTTGACACTTTTTTTCTTGAGAAGCTTTAAGTAAAGCCAACCAGTTCTTCTCTGCTGTGTCTGATTTCTGTACCTTTATCAGTTCATCTAAATGGCTACTTAAAGTTTCTTCTATTTTTCCAACTTTTTGTCCTTCGACTTTATATATTTCTCCAGTATCTCTATTAGCCTGACTAGCCTTACCTGCAAGGTCATGGAGTGCATCATCATGGACCTTATCAGCAAAGATATAGGTAATCTTTAAACACTTGACTGTACTCAGTTTTGATTTGTCAAAGGGAGATCATGCCTGTTAAACCTGGTGGACGACCTTGAGACCATCACCAAGGCCCTGGATGAGGGGGAATCTGTGCATATAGCCTACCTAGACTTAAGGCTTTTGACATTATCCTCCACTCAGGCATCATTGCCAAACTCACCCAGCTAGGTATCAATCCTTATATCATTAGATGGGTTGCTAACTGGCTCACTGATACAACACATATAGTTAAACTAGGGGAATCCACCTCCAACAGCAGACCTGTAACCAGTGGTGCTCCACAGGGATTAATCCTGGGACCACTACTGTTTGGAATCTATTTCTCCTATGTACAAGGAAAAACTAAAGGTCTGTGGCTGACAGTTTGCTGATGACTGCAAACTGGGAGCAGTTATAGAATCTCCACATGATGTCAGCATCCTAGAAGAGGGTCCTTCGCAAACAAATGATAGATGCCAAAGTCATGGCCTTAAACTCAATGCACATCAGTAGCAACACCCTAAAATATGCAGTCAGTGCTGAGAGACCTGGGCACACAGGTTGACAGCAACCTTAACTTTGATCACCATGTCTCCACAATGGTAAGAAGGGCATTCTGTATTGCTCATCTCATAACTAAGGGCATTTCCTCCAGAAGAAAAGAAATTATAACCTCCCTGTACTTTTTCCTCATCAGGCCAGTAATTGAGTACAATGCACCTTTTGGTATGCACTTTTTCAAGCACCTGCAGCAATTGGAGAGACCACAGAGGTTCCTCACAAGGAAAATTCAAGGTCTTAAGCATCTGTCCTATGTGGAACATCTGAAATCACTGTCATTTTATTCTGTTTCATACAGAATACTCGGAAGCAATCTCTGCCTTGCATATAAGGCAATCTCTGACCCTGCTTTATTGGAAATGCTGCATATCTGCAAGTCAATTGGTACATGAGTTACTCACTCTAAAGACCTTAACTTGGTATGTGACATTAATAGATCCTGCTGGAGGGACAAATTTGTCTCTCAGAAGTTACCACACCTATGGAACAGACTCCCACTTCATGTCAAACAGAGCACCTCATTGGCCCTCTTCAAACGCAATCTGGACGATAGGATGGGTAACCATAAATTCACCCTGGGGGTTCCACTTGTGTCCCTCTTGGACAGGGGCAATAGGTGCTGATCGTGGAAATGTGGGTAGAACTTGGCTAGGCTTGTAAGGGCCCTAGGGCTATTAGCCTAGTAACTTCCTATGATCCTATGTAAATATCTGAGTCAGTTTAATTTATTTTTTCTTCTAAATTAGTGGAAGCCATCTCCTGCATTAAAGCTACAACTTGAACTGCTTTTTTGCTGAACAGTTGGAAGGCTGTTCCTAACCAGAGCTCTTTCTTCTTTTATGTTTGATTTTCTCTTAGTTTTCCAAATTTCTTCTTTGTAGGTATCCATACAGTGCAATTACTATCCAGTAACCATTTGTTTACCCAATTAGATGACTTTTACTTGCTGTTTTTAACAATTTTTTTGTTTTCACAATGGACAAGTTCTAATCAACATGTCATTCCATTGACTGCATTATTGGAAGTCTAATTGATCTGGCTTTTAATAATAAAACTGCCTTTGTAGTTAAAATGTCAGGGTAATGAAAGAAGCCATATTAGAAGAAGGATTTGTCACCTTTTCTATGGCAAAGTTAAAGTCTCACAAAAGTACTAGATTATTTTTAGATGTGTTAAGATAAAGAATTCTTTTCAGTAACAATTTACAGTGAGTATAGTATAAACTGGTGACTCCTAAGGGAGGCAAGCTGACAGGGCCGAGTGATATACAGGTGAGTGGGACAGTTGATGACTGAGTAACAGAGACAAATGGTCTTGAACCCATGTAAATCTGTCTTGGAAAAGAGCAAGCCCTTTAACTCAAAGATTCAAATCTTTCCATCTTGAAATGCACAGTTATGGCATCAGTGCAAATGGTAACAACTTCAGAGAACAACATACTGGTTGGACTGAAAACATCTGCCCTCAGGGTATGAGTCTGTATAAAGAAAAGTCTACAGCCTATATTCTTAGGGAAAACTATGTACTGGGTCAATTGCTGGAATTTCTCTGTCAATCCCAAACTCTGTTACTTTTCTGTCTACTATTCCTACATTCAAGAGCAAATGGGTCTCTTGTAAGAAGATGCTATGGTATCATATGTACACACACTCTGACATTGTGGTTTTCCCCAAAAGTGTCCACATTTGTTGTGTATATGAATATTGTTATAGTATGTGAGAGGTAGATAGGAAACTTTTTGAACCTTGCCAATATTATAGAAAATGTGTACCACATTTTGCCACAATTACATGCTGTCTCACCAGTTTGACCAGTAAAAGATGCTAATGAAGATCAAGTGGACCATAGAAGCATAAAATATCTTCCAGCAAATGAAGAGCATTATATGCCATACCTATGCTGGCATCACCTGATTTCATAAAACATTTCATAGCATATGTGAATGCATGTGCTTAGCTATTGAATGGGAACTTGGGTCATTGGTATACAGTACTTGTTAGGTAGGGAGCTTTTCCTCATCTCTGACTGTGATTACCTATAGTGGCTGTACCAACAAAAAGAGAGCAAAATGAAGTGATGTAGATAGGCCTTGCCATTTCAAGTCTTCAAAATGAAAGTGCAACACTGGCTTTGTTTCAGCTACCACAATGCAGATGGCCTGTCAAAGACACACAAACCATTTCAGGAGCCAGAAACCAATGGTTTCAAGCTGGTGGGGGGGGGGGGGGGGGTTAGATGCAATATGGTCTAGTAGTTTTCACCAATAAAGTGTGTATATTGTGCAAGTCAAAATTCTGTATCCATTTAAGGGGAATGGGAATGAGAATAATGCTGACAATTAGTCCCAGATGTCTGTAGAGGTTTACAAGTGAAGGGGTTGTATAGCCCAAGTCAGAAATTCAGAAAAACACACGCGCTTGATAGAGTTAATAGGTAGAAATTCCCCTTACAAAAGGAGATATGAAGATTGAAGGTCCAGATCAATGGTGCTGGAGAAGGGACATAATCTCAAAAAATGACAGTTTGCTAGAGGAACAGACGTGGACCCTATTTGCACGGAGAAGACCAGAACTAGAGACGTGTTTTAAATTACACTCAGCATCTGAACTTGATAAAGGTGTTGTGATTTATGTTGAAGACCACAGCTGTAAATTTAATTTTGGCAAGACTCCAGCCTTTAAGTTCTGTTATGTGCATAAACCTGTTTTGCACAAAAGAATCTTGTGCCAGTTGTATTAATGTTCCACAATACATCCATAAGTGTATAATACATTATATCCTGTCCCAACATACAGAACATAATAATTGGATGGCGGGAGTACAGTCATGCCTATGGATACTGTATGACAATAACCAGTATCTACCCACTGACTCACTGCAGAGCTCTCCTGCACAGAGCATCTGTGATGATGAGTGCATAATTGTTATATTTGCTATCAGGAAGGCTCTGCAAAAGATTAATGACTGGAAGAAAGTCAAGCAGTAAAACTAAACCTTCTGAGAGGCTGGAGCTACAGAAAGGCTACTTGGTGAAGAACAGAAGGCCAAATCCTGTTACACTAAAGTGTCAGAGGTGTCTGACTTCTGAGACATGGTCCAAGCAACAATGCCTGTTGAAAGTGTGAACTGGATGATTAAGGGGCTAGTGTCTGCAATAGAAGTATTCTTGAAGCAAACACTGGAAGTACCCACACTTCTGGTGGAGTGGCCTTTGACTACTTACTGTAATGCATTGAGTTAGTAATTTACTAGTTGCTTAGCCACTGAAAACCTCCCTCTTTCATTCACTCTCTCTCCATGGAGGAAGGAAGAGTAACGTGTTCTGTCTTAATGAACTTATATACCATGTTCAAGAAGAACCTGCATTGGCAATACAAGTCTAGGAGTGAAATGAAGAGCTCTTCCTGTCCTGGAAAGAAAAAAGGTTAACAGACTGCTTTCAAGACAATTCCAATATACTTTCAGGATGAAACTTGAGTTAATGCTAATGGACTCTGAGTTCTTCATAAATACCATATATAATCTCTATAAATAATGTCTGGAAGGTCCAAGATTATTCCACCTAATTAGAAAGTCTATCCCGTGTAGTACAATACATTTGCTTACCAGAAAGCTTCTAGATGACTTGGATAAGCCCAGGTATCCCCACCAAAAGGACAGAAAAGATCAAGCACTCTAAATTAAAAGCCATGTCCAAGGATGGAGCCACATACCACCCTAACTTTGGGGAGAGCATTCTTGAGTTTTACTGGGATAGTTTCCTGTAGTGTCAGTAACTCGACAGCTTGCAGCCACAGTCTTCTCAGACAGTATGGAGTGATAATTCAGAAAAGAAAGACAAAAGTTTGTTATTGTGTTATACGTCACAAAGCCAAATGGAAAGGTAATAAGGCTTGCTGGAATCTTCTCTATCATAAGACACAGAACACATCCACTGTCACCTCCTGCCCTGCTGAAACAAAATAAAACAGGAGAAGGACAGCATTCTCCCAAGTGGTGAGAAGGCTGATTTCCAAGAAGTGCATGACAAGACAAACTAGTAAGTGTGGATCCCTCGTTATGTATTTACCGCAGTACGTTATCTCCAACCATTTGCAATATGCTCTGTGTTAGGCAATAGCTGAAAACACTTGTCTAGTTCCACTATTATTTTTTTCATACATGGTGTATGATTTAGCTTGAAAGGAACATCACAGACTGTTTTACTGTCACAGACTCTAAGTAGGATGGTGCCACACTGGAATGCCATGTTTCTTCTCTTCCTTGCTTGGAGACTGAGAAATTGCACTTGGACAGTAGCTAATACATGGTACGGACACTAGCAATGGATGTGGGGAAAAAATTAAAGTATTGTTGCAGATACATTTTCAATATCTCCAGTTCTTTATAGAATATGTAACATCCACTAGTATACTCCAAGAAAAAATATATGTGTGTGTGTATATATATCTCTGACCCTAGAAAAACAGTCTGAGGTTTGGATGACTGTCAAATTATTTGAAATAGAGTGATATTTTATTATTGAAAGTTTGGTAGAACTACCACTACCGGGGGCTCAGATGGGGTGCACTTTAAGGTAGACTGAGTACACAGAACTGGAAGATGTGATCTTTTAAGAAGGAGCCCCAGATATCTGGATGTATGAATATAGTACCAAAAAACGAGTCATCTATGATGAGAAGCAAGTTAGGATAATGACAATTTTTTCACTTGTACTGTACATACCAAGGCAAAACCGTACAGAATGTTTCTAGAATTTCCTGGTCAGTGGGTCCCCTCCCTTGCTCCAGTATTATTCCCAAAGAGTTGCTGTTTGGAAAAGGAGGAGGTGGATGTTTGTTCTCAATGTGTAAAAGCTGGTCATAGGTTTTATGTGAAGGATAATTATTAAGTGGAAGTGGTGGCAAAGAAAAAATGGCAGAGGTGGTTGGTGAGGGTCATAACGTCTGTTAGGGCAGGGTTGAAGGCAAGGTAAAGGTGTGAGGGTAATACCAGTATAAGTGAGGACACAGTTCATTTTCAAGAGTGAATTTGCTGATATGTTTGAAAAGAGCTAACTTAATAAAAGGGAAGGCAGAGATGCTAACTTATTGCCAGCTGTGCTGAGAGAAAGTACTCATTGGAAAATAGATACTTCAGGTAAGTATGTTCAGAAGACTGATGAATGGAGGCTGGCATTTCATTTTTTTTTAATTTTCAACCTGTAGAGTGCAGTGAAAGAAAAGAAAAATTGAGTGATGGTTAAGAAATAATGCAGATGGCTTAATCAAGGTAGCCATTGAATTGATGCTGACATCAGTACTCTGAAGTTAGAAGGAGTAGAAATGTTTTCTGCACTTCTATGAGGGTAAGTTTCCCTCAGAGGTGATACAATAGTATTGAATATGGAACTGCTGAACTTTAATGCTAGAATATGTATATTTTGTCAACTATACTTATCGATGTATTAAGCTTCTTTTGTGTAACCAGTTTACATCATGTATGGTCAGTCTGCTAATGCTCCAATTCATGCTCTCACACTGGAGCAACATTTTTGAATAATTGTTTACTTTTGAAGCTGATGGCACCATGAATAGCATATAGTAGAACAATGATGGTGAACAGTGCAGGAAAGGATGGATATTTGTAAGTGGACACATGGTAGCTAGTGTAGGGAAGGTCCTTAATGCATGCAGAATGGAAAGAGCTAGAAGTGAGTAGAGACAGATGGACGATAGGTAACATTTATTTTTTAACTACTGAATTATTAATGCAAATGTTGGAGGAGGAGGACTGTATATATTTTCTGTCAGGCCATCAGTCCAGCCACCTTGAAGAATGGTTGTGAGTGACCTTGAGGTTTCAAAGCAGCTGATGGCTGGGTTTGTCAGAGCAGACTGTATGAACTGAGGATTTATGCATTCAAAATGACTGTTTGTACAAAGGATGCTAGGAAGATTTGTGCTGTTCTGAAATTATGTTCAGTTATGTCATATTGTATTACAGTTTATTATTTGTAAGGTGTGGATCTATGGGAGAAAAAGAAGCACTTTATATAAAAGGATTTTATGTTAAACAGTATGTGCTAGCATTTGATGAGATAACTTTCAAAACTTGATAGATAATGGTTATTTCAAGCAGTGTAAGAAATACTTTATGATCATAGAAAATGCATGCCTTTTCTGACATGACCTCAAATGTCTTTGAGGAATGTAATTATATCTAGAATATTGAAGCTGAGCATTCTGTGACTACACATACAGGTAGCTCTCTACTTATGCACAAGTTCCAATGAATAGACTCAGAAATGCCTCACCTGTACCTAAATAAGCCACAAGTTCAACAAAAATAACACAACATATTGTACAATACTCTCAATCATAACAGTAAGGCAAACACATAGTGACCATGACAGTGGGGCAAGTCCATAACAGCAAAATACCTGCGGCTAAAACTGAAAACCCAGAAGGAAGACACTGCAAACTGGCAGTCCCAAAAACAGTCAAATAACCAGTGACTCTATGTGAAACTGATGCATACCTCACTGGAATTTGTAAGGAGATCATGACACTGTCATGCCTGACTGGGATCAAAATTAGGGACATATCAGCTTTGATAAAATAAAAAGATAATTACTTCATGTTCATTGTTCACTATGTAGTGATCAGCATAAGAAGACCCTCCATCTTTGGTTTGCAGCAGGATATGGCATGTTTATTGAACAAAGAAGTAAACATGGAAAAACATTTACTTGGTGAAATCCTAACACATTCATATGGTGACAACAATTTGTCAAATGAAAAAACAGCACAAAACAAACTAAAAAAAAACGAAACTGCATTAAAGCCAAAAAGAACAAAAAAACAGAAGAAACTCCTTGTAAAACTTTAATTATAATAACAACACTATAAAACCTTTTCATAAAAACATTAGCGCTTTTCTCCACTTTACATATCCATTGGTGAACTTCATCAGATAAAATGCAGTCTCAAAGTAGCAATTTAAATACATGTAACAAACAAATCAAATCTCATTCCCCCAATGACATCAATCACCGCTCCCTTTTTAAAAGCACCCTTAGTCCCACTTGCTTAATAAACTTCAAAGTACATTATTTCACATTCCTAAGAATATATTTCACTAAAATGAAGCATAAATAAATTTAGATATGTTACTCCAAAATATAATTAAGTATAAATAAAAATTAAAATAAATATGCAAATATATTTAAAGCAAACAGTTCCACATCATTTCATTTATTATAGTACCTGCCAACCTGGAGTGAGATGTAAACTAGAAAGTGTGCTTTAGACCTGATGTGCATTACCTTTCTCCCTGGAGACTGCAAGTGTTTAACAGGAAATTATCCATCCCACAGTACATTTTAAATCTTTTCAAATTCAAAGGTAAAACAATGAAAAATATACAAGTTAAAAAAAACAAAGATGAATGTACGTTTGTTACATTTCAGAAAAGTTAACAATTCTAAGCTTGTTTCCTGCCTTTCCTGTAACTAGTCTAGTCCACCAGGACAGTTTGTAAGCTCCTGAGCCCCCCCAAGCCTTTCCGTGTTGGAGGGAAGCCTTCTAGTTTATCAGTGGTAGTGGTAAGCACTAGGTAGCCTATCTACCACAGGAGGAGAGGTTTCTGGCCCAGAAATTATAGTTTTTTGGCCGTTTGGGAAGCTTTTCCATCTCTTTCAACCTTCTGATTTAAAAGATTGTGTTTGCGCTTGTTTTCTGCCTTTCCTGTTACTAGTCTAGTTCAGGTACAGATTTGCTGTATCCAGGACTCTTTGTAAGCTTCTGAGTCCCCCAATCTTTTCTGTGTTGGAGGGAAGCCTTCCAGCTTATCAGTGGGAGTGGTAAGCATTAGGTAGCCTATCTACTGCAAGAGGAGTGGTTCCTGGCCCAGAAATTGTAGCTACTGGCCATTTTGGGCAGTTTTTTTCCATCTCTTTCAACTTTCTGGTTTGAAAGCCGCACTTGCGCTTGTTTCCCACCTTTCCTGTAACTAGCCTAGTTCAGATACAGAGTTGCTGTATCCAGGATTGTTGGTAAGTTTCTGAGGCCCCCAAGCCTTTCTGTTTTGGAGGGAAGCCTTCTAGCTTATCAGTGGTAGTGATAAGCACTAGGTAGCCTATCTACCACAAGAGGAGTAGCTCCTGGCCCAGAACGTGCACATTATTGACCGTTTGATCAGTCTTTTTCCCATCTCTTTCAACTTTCTTGTTTAAAAGCCGCATTTACGCATGTTTCCTGCCTTCCCTGTAACTAGTCTAGCCCAGATACAGAGTTGCTGTATCCAGGATTGTTGGTAAGTTTCTGAGGCCCCCAAGCCTTTCTGTGTTGGATGGAAGCCTTCTAGCTTATCAGTGGGAGTGGTAAGCACTAGGTAGCCTATCTTCCATGGGAAGAGTGGGTTTTGGCCCATAAATTGTAGTTTATTGGCCGTTTAGGCAGTTTTCCATCTCTTTCAACTTGCTGGCTTAAAAGCCTGTGTTTGTGCTTGTTCCCCGCCTTTCCTGTAACTAGTCTAGTCCAGGTACAGATTTGCTGTATCCAGGACTCTTTGTAAGCTTCTGAGCCCCCCAAGCATTTCTGTGTTGGAGGGAAGCCTTCTAGCTTATCAGTGGGAGTGGTAAGCATTAGGTAGCCTATCTACCATAAGAGGAGTGGTTCCTGGCCCAGAAATTGTAGCTACTGGCCATTTGGGCAGTTTTTTCCCATCTCTTTCAACTTTCTGGTTTAAAAGCTGCACTTGCTCTTGTTTCACGCCTTTTCTGTAACCAGCCTAGTCCAGATACAGAGTTGCTGTATCCAGGACTGTTAGTAAGTTTCTGAGTCCCGTAAGCCTTTCAGTGTTGGAGGGAAGCCTTCTAGCTTATCAGTGGGAGTGGTAAGCACTAAATAGCCTGTCTACCATGAGAGGAGTGGTTCTGGCTCAGAAATTGTAGTTTATTGGCCGTTTGGGCAGTTTTTCCACCTCTCTCAACTTTCTGGTTTGAAAGCCCATGTTTGCGCTTGATCCCCACCTTTCCCGTAACTAGTCTAGTCCAGGTACAGAATTGCTGTATCCAGGACAGTTTGTAAGCTTCTGAGCCCCCCAAGCCTTTGTGTTGGAGTGGAGCCTTCTAGCTTATCAGTTGGAGTGGTAAGTACTAGGTAGCCTGTCTACCACAAGAGGAGTGGTTATTGGCCCAGGAATTGTAGTTTATTGATCATTTGGGAAGCTGTCCATCTCTTTCAACTTTCTGGTTTAAAAGACCACATCTGTGCTTATTTCCCGTCATTCCTGTAACTAACCTACTGGAAAGCACTAGAAAGCCTTAAACTGATACAAGCCTTCTAGCTTAAAAGAGAGTCTTTGGAGTGATTAAGTATCAGTTTTCTGTATTTTCTTGCTGTACTTAACTGTTTTCCACCTAAACGTTGATTTTCCAGCATTTATTGTGATTTAAAAGCTTGTTTTTTCACATATTGTACTTATTTGACTGCCTGCACTTTTAAAAAGTCGTCCTTTGTTTAAATAATTTGTTTAACTGTTGTAGGCTACACACTAAAGTACGATAACCTTTTCTGATCGCTTGTAGTCGTTTAAAGCTGTTTTAAATGCACTTTTTATTGTTTTTGCCTTATCTTTTCAAAAAACAAACAAAAAAAAAAAAAAAACATTCCTTGTTTCCTACCCATCTAAGCTAGTATAGTCCAGTTTTCAGGCTAGTGCTGAATTCAGGGCTGTTACAAGTTTCTGAGTTGCCCATGCCTTACTTGGATAGAGGGAAGTTTCTCTGTTCACCTGTGAGAGAGGGGAACGTTGAGCGGCCATCTGTCCTTGGAAGAGTGGTTCCAGCCCAGAAGTTAGTAGTTTAAAAACTGTGTTTGCACGGTTTTGCGCACTGAGCAGTGCCGGTTAGCTACGGTTAAATTATTCCCGGCTCCACTAAGTCTCCTCTTTAGTTTTTCCCTTGAAACTAGTCTCTCAACCTAAGCACTCAAAAAGCATCCTACAGTCCAGCACTTACTCAGACCTAATAGCAAGCACTAATTTACCCCAACACTTGATTGCCCAGCAGGACAAGGCTCTTTATCCACCCCTCACCAACCAAGTGACTAAGCAGCTCACCCTACTATTCAGGCATGACCAAAGGGCAACTTCAGGTGTACTCTCCAGTCCAGCTGGTGAACCTAGGTATCCTGAGGCAATGTTAAAACTGCCTCATGTACACAGACAACCCTCTCCTACCACAAAACACTGCATGCAAGAGATGCAATTATACAGCCAAACTGGAGGCTAAGGTCTCTCCACCCAAGACTGGAACAGACAGTCATGAGGAGAAGGTTAACACTTGCACCACACCTCCAGCCTCACATAGACCTACTAAACCAGCACTGGCAAAAAATACACATAAATACACTAAATCATACTCGGAAGCTCTAAATAAAAACCTGCAAAAGCATCCGAGAGCTCCAAAGCAGACACCCAAAAAACCTGCACCTCCCGTCACAAACCAGACAACACATAAAACACAAAATCAATGTGCCGCACAATCACAGACCTTAAGGCGAAATAATATACCTAACACACTAGTAATAGGTGACTCTATAGTCAGGCACACTGATGTCCCACTCACTAGGCTGGACAAGGAGAAGGCTACTGTTAGCTGTCTGTCGGGAGCCAGAATCCGCCACATAACACAAGCACTCAGGTCACTCCAGAACAAGTACAAATATGACTCTGTCATTGTTCATGTTCATGTGAATGACCTGAGACGTACCTCCCTGGACTACATGAAAAGAGACATGGAAGAGCTCTCTGATCATGTAGCCCTGGCAGGTATAACCCTGACCCTGAGTAGCATCATGCCCTCACCAAGAATGATACCTCAGTATAAAGAAAAAATGATCAATTTCAACAATTGGCTAAGCTTCTGGTGTCATTCAAAGGGGATCCAGTGTCTGTCAGCCTGGGACGACATGCTCGACAAGCTGCATTGCTTCACAAGAGATGGCTTGCACCTGTCACCCCTAGGCTTTCGAATACTGGCCAAGGCTCTTGCTGCCCCCATAGTGCCTTTTATAGGCAAGGCTCAAAAGTCAAACCCACCTCCATAAACAGCACAAATAAAAAAATGAGGGTTATGCTACTCAACACCAGGAGTTTAAATCTCAAAATGCATGTTACTCCTCAGTATGGAGAACGTCGACACCTGTGCAGTAACTGAAACCTAGTTCAAGGCTCCAGAGAGCACTCCAGCACTACCGGGCTACAACTCATACCACACATTTTGGCCACAGAACACGGACCAAAACACAAAAGGAGGGGGTGTTTCCATATTTATCAAGGATACCTACACCTCCAGGTTTGTGGTGCAGCATGATACCTCAGATCATCCATGTGCAACTAACATCGGGCAAATCTGCAATGTAAATTGTGGCCTTCTACAGATCACCCTCCATGACCCAGGACCACCACTCTGCCTTTCTGAAGACACTGGAAAACATGAAGGTCCTACCAAACACCCTGATATTGGGCAATTTCAATTACCCTACCATTAACTGGGAAAACTACTTGAGTACAAACTCCCAGGCTTAGCGCTTCCTGGAATTTATCAACTCAAATGCCCTGGATCAGCTGGTAAACTCCCCTACCAGAGGTGAAAACATATTGGACTTGGTCATCATCAACATGGGCGACAGGTGTTCCACACAGGAGGTCAACCTGTCACTGGTTAGATCAGACGATAAACTAATCACTTTGGATGTCCACACCCCACCAACACCCCCAACCAAGGAAACCACAGTGAAAAACTTTTCTAATGCAAACTTCACCTTACTTAAGACAGAGGTGGTAAGTTTCACAGCCCCCACGCTAAAGGATAATGCTGCCCAAGATGCAGAATCCTTTACAAATGCACTCTATGAGAGCACCTACAAGGATGCATGGATCGTGCCATCCCTAGCAAAACCAAGACTCACTCCCCTAAGAGAAAGAAACCAGTCTAGTGGACCCCTGCCATAAACAGGTTATACAATAAAAGGAGGAAACTAGTTCAGAAAAAAAGCAAATCCCAAGAAGGAAAGGCATCCCTGATCAGTATCAGTAAGAAACTAAGGTCCCTCATAAAATCATCCAAGGCTAACTTCAAAAGAAAAATAGCCAAGTATTTGAAAGATAACCACAAAGCCTTCTTTAGCTATGTCAAGAATCTAAGTGGCAACTCACAGATAGGCTCTGAGCTAGTGCAAAATAGCACAAAATATACTGAACCTACTGATATTGCCAACATCCTGGCAGATAGATTCAGTGCAAACTTCACCCCCCCCTCTCACCTCCAAAAGGGTCCATAAAAATACCGGAAAAGTGTAGTGTCCCGGAAATCGCAGACACACAGGTGAAAACAGCCCTTTCAAAAGCCAAAAACACAGCGTCATTGGGGCCAGATGGTGTCCCATGATGCGTCTTGCATGAACTACAGAACGAACTAACCCCTAACCTAAACACGTTGTTCAACCTCAACCTTTCCACAGGCTACATGTCCATAGAATGGTGCACAGCAACAGTTATTCCGCTCCACAAAGGAGGGGCCACAACTGACCTTGGTAACTATCACCCCATGAGCCTGACTAGCCTGGTCTGCAAGGCTATGGAGCGCATCATCATGGAACTCATTAACAAAGACATTGGGAACCTCCAAACACTTGACCCGGCTCAGTTTGGCTTTGTTAAGGGCAGATCATGCCTACTAAACCTGGTTGACTTCTTTGAGACAGTCACCAAGGCCATAGACGAGGGAAAGGTGATTCACACAGCCTACCTTTAACTCGCTAAGGCTTTCAGCACCATTCCTCACTCAGGTATTATAGAAAAACTCACCAGCCTGAACATAAACCCCTACGCCACAAGATGGGTTGCCAACTGGCTTACAGACAGAACCCACGTGGTAAGAATAGCAGGCTCCAGGTCCAACTCTAAGCCAGTCACAAGTGGTGTCCCACAAGGCTCGGTCCTGGGACCCCTACTGTTCAGCATATACTTCTCAGAAATACAGGCAAGCACAGGAGGACTATGGCTAACCAAGTTCGCCAATGACAGCAAACTGGGAGCCATAATTGACTCTTCAGCTGACACGGACATCCTCCAAAAAGGCCTTACTGAGACAGACACCTGGTATCAAAGTCATAGCCTCAAGCTAAATGCCAAAAAATGCATAGTCATCCCATTTGGGAAAAACAAAACACCCACGAATTACCACATAGGTGGCAGCCCCCTTAATACAGAAGAGGTAATAAGAGATCTGGGGACCTAGGTAGATAGTAATCTCTCCTTTGACAATCATATTGCCAAAGTACTTAGGATATCCTTCTATGTGGCCCATCTAATTACTAAAGGGTTTGCATCTAGAAATAAAGAGGTTATAGTGCCCCTCTCTTGTCACTCATCAGACCCATCATAGAGTACAATGCCCCATTTGGGATGTACCTCACAAGACACTTCCAATATCTGGAAAGACCACAAAAGTACCTCACCAAGAGGATTACTGGCCTCAAACATATGTCCTATGCCAACCAACTGAAAAAAACTCTGGCTGTACTCAGTGGGATATCGCTTACTCAGAGGTGATCTCTGCCTGACTTACAAAGCCATAGCCAACTCAGAATTGATGGACATGCTCCACCTAAAGAAATCCAAGTCACTGCGAGCCACACCCTCTAGTGAGCTAAACATCGCCACAACAATAAATAGAACATGCTGGAGGGATAGATTCCTGTCACAGAGACTCCCCATGCTTTGGAAAACAATTCCTATCTACATTAGGCAGAGCCCCTCACTAACACTCTTCAAGAGAAATCTTGATCAGTGGATGGGTAACAGAAAATGCACCCCTGGGATCACTTCATTGGCTCTGCTTGACAGAGGCTCAGTTAATTAATTAATGGGGAGGCGAAAGCCAACACACTCTGGCTAGGCTTATAACTGCCCTCGGGCAGATAGCCTAGTACCTACCTATGAACCTATAAAATGGGTGACTGGGAATTTTCATCTGCCTGAAGGGTTTTGATAACTGCATCATTATTTAATTATGGTTTAAAAACACAAATGTATATTTCAGGGTATATCACCTTATATTGCTACAGATCTGATGAGGATAGGTGACAGTGGTTACTATCATTTAAAAACATCTAAAACCAGAAGCCAAAATAAAAAAAAAAATCAACTCTAGAAATGAATACAATAATAAAAGAATCTACTGTGCACAGTTCATATCCCCACAGAACATAAGAATTTCCTGACTAAACTCCAAGACAGAAAAACCAATGGAACAACAGTGCTTATGGAGTATTTATCTGCCAAAGTATTGATTGGGTAAATTATGCAGCATTACATAAATAAGCCCAATTATTAACTCCCTATATTAATCAAAACAAATTGAAACAAATAGTTGACAACCAAACACAGATATCATATAACAGACATGATATTTCTGCTCAGATCTTGGTACAATCATCTTTAACCTAAGAATAAAAATAAACTCAGTCATAAATAAGTCATCTTTCCTAGACAATGCCTATGATATTGATGATATAATAAATAAAATGCTTATGGAAACACTGGGATACTATCCTTAATAACCAAATAAGTGTACTCAGGGGCTCCCTATTGGCATGCTGGGACTTGAAATGCCAAGTTCAAATATGGCTGGAGAAAAAAAGACTGAAAATGCAGGAAAAGGATGAATTGACCATCACATTTTTCTTTTTTTTCAAAAAATGGTCAAGTTCCCTTCACCCCCAAAACGTATATATATATATATCAGCTCCAAGATCACCATACCTCAGAGCTAAGAGAATATTCCAGGAAATGGCAGCCTTGGACTTGGTATATGTAAGTCCATATTTTCAGGCATTCAGTCTCCACATCTTGGGACTTGGCAAAGTGTGTCCCAAGATTTTAGATGGTTACTATACTCAGGATACTATCCATAAGTTTTGTGATATAAACTTCTTCATTAATGTGCACATTCCATTAAGACAAAATATTTAGTCAAATTCAACAAAATACCTTTTGATGGAATTGCAAAATAAATAAGATATACAACAGAAAAATGAGGCGTTTCGTAGCTAGAATATAGCAATAACTAACTTTTTAGCAAAATTTCAACATATAACTATAATCTCAGATTATTTTCAAAAAGTGAAAGAAATAATAAGAGATTATATAAATGAAAAAAAATTAAAAATGAAAATTGTGTGTGTAACATTATAACAGCAATGTGATCACCCAGCCACAGGACATAGTGGATGCACTTGAGTTTTTTTTTTTTTTGACAAAACAATGAAATATGTCAGTACGGTATACAGACAAAGGAAGGCATCCTTATATAACTATGGGCATGTTAATTTTGTGTTGTAGGTAAAAATTAAAAACATACTTTCCATGGGACCAGACAGCATACCTGTTGGTTCCCTACATGGAATCAAGGAAACCTATCTAAGCCTTATCAGATACATTAAAAAAAATGTTAGCACATGGGCACATCCTTGATTTGTGGCGGTAGGCTGTAATGGTACCAGTTCACAAAGATGGTGGCATTAGACTCATCAGTCTGTCCAATATTTTTGAAATTCATGGAGATAATCATAAGAGAGCTTATCCACAATAACAAGGGGAATCATTTCTTTAGACATGAAAAATGTATTTTTTTTTTTGCATGATTTTGTGTTTTAAAACTTGCCGCATTCTTTGAAGAGCTAAAAGAATTGGCAGGGCATATTGCTTATCTTGCCCTTCCTAAGACTTTTGAGACCAATTGAAAACTTCCAATGTCAAGTTGTTTATAATTCAATGCGAAAAAAAATGTTTGTTAAGAAACAGGACACAATAAATCAAGATAGGCTGGATACCTGCTTGTCCAGACAAAGGCTACCAGAGATCTTCATGGCTCAGTGCATGGGAGCTACTACATTTTTGACAATTCTTTTCAGGTGTAAAAGTGAGAAATGGGTTATGGATAATCAGATAAGATGATGGTTGCAAACTGGGTAATATAATTACTTCAGTAAAAGAAGACACTCTTTCCAAGATGATCTACAAAAATATACACACCTTGTAGAATGGTAATGATCTTATGTTTAATGTCAGTAAGGACATACTCGTGGGATCATTATTGAAATGCTGGGACTTGAAATGTTGAGTCCTGATTAGTTAGAGAAAAACTGGAGGAATGAAAAATACTTGCACAAGAAAAGCTGTCAAAAGCTACAGACAAAAGTCTGTGTTCCTTAACACAGCAGAATAAACAATATATATTATGTAGACAAAGAAACATTAGGCTGCCTGGAAAAAGAAGCGGCAAAAGAAGTGAAAAAAATTTAAAGAACAAAAAAACAGAGTTTTTTTTGAAAAGTATAAAAAACATGGTCATAGGAAAGAAGAAGACGTCTGTTATGGTGCTCTCATTTTATATATATATATATATATATATATATATATATATATATATATATATATATATATATATATATATATATATATATATATATATATATATATATATATGTATGTGTGTACACAAAGGAGAAAAGCAATCTAATCAATACAATAAAATGCAGATCCAAAGATGTTTGAGAAGGAATACAGGTAGGGGCATCCAGATATAGATAATTTTGGAATTCAAAAAATATCACAAAGGGAGACTGTAGAAAAGAGAATTAGTGAGGAGGCTCCAGCACATAGTGTAGCAACATGCTGGAACAATAGGTCTCCAGATTAAGGAGTAGCAGGTGGAGCAGAAGGCATTTGAAGAAGACTTGCAGTATGGTGATTTTCTAGACCCTTATGTAGGAAAACAGTGTGAAAGTCCAGTTGAAGTTGTACATCAAGAGAAAGGGCAGGAAATAGTGGCAACCCTAACACAGGTAACATTGCGGTATGATGGGACAATGGGTTCACATAAGGAGGAGCTACAGAGGAAGCAAGGTGCATTTGAAGAGGATATAGCACAAGATGATGTTCTGGAACCTGCTTTAGAAGGCAGAGCTACAGAGGAAGCAAGGTGCATTTGAAGAGGATATGGCACAAGATGATGTTCTGGAACCTGCTTTAGAAGACTCAGACAAACAGGAAGAAAAGAAGATGCTGACAGTCCAGACAAAAATGATCTAAGGGAAGACCCCCTTGACTTAAGATAGACAGACAGATGTTAATGCCGAGCAGAGCACTCTTGGCTAATATGAAAGACTGAAAGAATATTAATTTCATGAACTTAGTAATGGTGTCCATTTCCATCATGGTATAAGAAACCCCAAATACTTGGACAAATTAAAGCAACATAAATTTTGTAAGCATAAAATAAGTACAGGATACATTTCAGATGCTTATATAATCATGTATATTTTAATCCTTTTTGAGTGTTTCACTTTGTTTGCTACCTTTAAAAAGACACATAATAAAATTAAAAGTTTTAAACATACTTCTGTTAACACTTAATATAATTTCATCATTTTTTCGTATCTCCTGTATTACAAATATTAGAAAAATGTATTCACACAGAACTACTCAACTTTCTAATGGATAACCAAAGTCTGTCTTCAACACAACATGGCTTCCATTCTGACCACAGTGCTACTGCTTTGCTGCACCTTGTTAGTACTGTCAACACCTACAGAAATGCTAGAAGCTTAGTCTCCACCATCTTCCTAGACTTATCAAAAGCTTTTGGTACTGTCTCTTACCAGAAGCTCTTCCATAAACTCTCATCTTTAGGGCTCAGCAGCTCTTCACTGCAGTGATTCCATAACTACCTCTCAAACAAAGCACAAGCAGTGAAATGGAAAAATGATTTCTCTGTCTTCTTGCCAGTAAGTACTGGTGTCCGACAAGGATGTGTACTAGGCTCCATACTTTACAACATATTCATCAATGGCCACTACACTGCTACAAAAAATGCTATCCTCGCTACTATATGCTGATGATTCAACTCTAATTTGCTATGCTCTGCCAAATCTCTCTGTAAAGTCCAAGACCTTACACAATAGTTGTTTCTATTGATTGAAATATGGCTAAATAATGCACAAATATTTCTAAATCTAATAAAAGCTAAATTACTGCTCCTCACCCTAAAACACATCTCTACCAAATCAACACTATTCACTATTCACTCTTGCCTTTCCTTTGCCAACAACGCTATGACAGAACAAAAAGAAAAAAACAAAAAAACACATAAAATTATGTGAGTAATCATGCAAATTCAACCACCATGTATCACGTGGTTAAAAAATGCTCATGAAAAACATAGGTACATTATACAGAGTGAAAAAATATCTCACTGATACAGCTAGAAGATGGATAGCCTCTACTTTCTTTCTTCTATCTGTTCTGTGTACTGCACCAAACTTCGCTGACCTTCACTAACTGTCCATACTTGAGCAATTTTATAATAAAATAGCAAGATTTACAGTAAACTAACAATAGAATATACCACTGCCTAGCCTTTCGAGAATTAAACTGGGTAGAACAACCACATCACCTAGCTCTTTCTTAACTAACTACAATACACAGACTTCTCTACAAGCCAGAAAATTGCCCAGCACTTAACAACTTAAAAAACTACTCCCCCAATAGAATTTCTGTTCTAGAGAAAAGCAAGTAATCACTATAAGGAAAACATCCAATCAATATCTATTAATGTATACGTTTCTTTTCTACTATAATCATGGTCTCTGTTTTCATATGAATGTATTCTATATATGTATAATTGTTAATGTGTATTACTGAATGTCTGTTTAAAAATATTTGTAACGTATTAGAGCTTTCCTCCCTAGGCCTCCTCTGAAAATAGTTTTTTGACTAAACACAGTCAGACAAACATGATAAACATAAGCAAAAAATGCAAAGTAACTTTAACTAAAGATATAATTGTTTTTTACTACATTGAGCATTTTTTTCTTTCCGTGGAAGAAATATGACTTTATCACAAAGCTGAGTTTTCTAAAAGTTTAGTACAGAAGTGTTGCTAAATGACAAAGCAATGAGACTGCATTTAATTTTATATATGTTTTAACCACTTATGACCTACAAGGCACAATGTCTGTGTTCATTGGGGAACTAGGGGTTCACTGTCTGTTTAAATGAATTGCTCAAAATCTTAAAAGACAAATGAATACTGAGGAAATTAAACCTAGTGTTACAGGATAAAGCTTGTTAGCAACTCATCATCAATGGATCCTTTGTGATAAACCACCACATGTGATTCCAGTTAAGAACCATTGAGGCTCATACCTAATAGTACTTTTAAGAGTGCTGTAGTACCTGTGTGGTACACACCCTTCATGCATTATTGCTTACATATCATAATTTCTGACCAAAGACAGATAAAAAATGGATATTATGAGTCTCCTAATGTCCAGAAATTAAAAAGCCATAACTTTGTTTGTTTGCTGTGAACCAAGTTTGAAAAATGTGCAGGTCTCATTGAATAAAATTTCTCATTTCCATGAAATTGAACATTGCTATTCTAGCAAAAAAAAAACATCCTTATGCATATGTTCTTGAGTTTACAAACTTTTATTTCTAAATTGATCTGTCAATAAACCAATTCCTATCACCACATCGTACCTCTGTATCTTTTGTCATCATCAAAAATCCTAAAAGTGAATGTTATTTTATTTTCCCAAACAAGTTTATTAAAGGTTAAAGCCATTCATATTATTGTGCAATCCTCTTTTATGGTGCACTTTCGCAATGACAGAGGTGTGCCGCTCTTAGATTAACTTTAACTACAGTCCATTCTTTCTTGTGTACTTTGGCTCTACCACAACTCACATTCCATATTACTGATAAACATCTGTGCATTTTCAGTTTTTAGTTTTAATCACTCTTTAATGTATAAACTACATAAAACAAGCTTTTAGGAAGTTATCTTTTAAATCCCCCCCCCCCCCAGCCATTAGCTTGAAAATAGAGTAAAACTGCCCTGCTATTTACATTATTGACACTGTATGCACTATGACTGGTGCAGTTAGCCTCAGCTTATATATGACTGGTGCAGTTAGCCTCAGCTTATATATGACTGGTGCAGTTAGCGTCAGCTTATACATGACTGGTGCAGTTAGCCTCAACTTATATCTGCTACTCATTGTTCTGTTCCCCTCTGCTCTACAACTCTCTATCACCATGCATTTTTAATCCTTCCTTGTAATTAATCATTGGGGACCACCTGGATCTCCATTTTGGTGTTCCTTTCTACCAACTGCCTCCTCATCTTCTCTCACAACTCTGACCAGCCTTGATATCCTCCATTTTAGGGATACCCTTAATCTTCCAGTGGTTTTTGTTATGGGTTTGTTTGTTTGCTATAGGCAAGATATTCCCGGTCATCTCCACTGTATTTATGATTCCCTTTGTGTCCCCTCCATCAGCACACCAGCTGTTTTCATCTATGCCTTTCAACAAAGCATTTAACTACTTATGGAATTGCTCTAGTCTACAACGCCTCCAAAATATGTACTTTCAACGCCCCTTCTGTTCATCATTACACCTTTAACATTTGTGCTGTGTGATAGATTATATTTTGCTTAATCCTTTCAGGGGAGTGAAAATACTTCTGTAAACATTTCCAGGCAAAGTTCTTAACTTAAGACAAATTTGCTTCCATCTTGTTTATCTCTTGCTGTGCCTAGCACCATTGACCAGTCTATCCTCATGCTATGGGCCTCCTCCATGTTTTCTCCCTGCAGTTGTCTGTACACGCTTGAGAGTCCTCCCCTGTCAACTTTGCCACCTTGTCTTATCCCTATAACCTATCTTACCAGTTCTGACCACTCCTTCTGCTTTTGTTTAATAAGCTAAGTGCTTATAACCTCAAGCCTTAATGTCTGATAGTAAAGGGAGCTTATATTTTCCTTGGCTTTTCATACCAAATCAGCATTCTGTCTCCCAAAATCATCTGGTCTAAGAATTTTAACTCTTTTCCAAGACTTTTCCATTTGTGATGAAAACCTCTGCTTCCTATATGCTCCTATGGGTAGTATGTCTTATCTACATTTTCTCTACAACCTGTTTTACCACATCGTTCTCGTCTCACTGCTGACTGCATCCAGTAATGGTTGACTCATTCATTGAACCCTTTGCCACCCAACTACCCATACTTATCTAGCAACATCTGGTTCCAGTTTGCCTTGTATTCCAGAAAATGGCATATGTGCCAGTATGCAGATAGAAACAATTTCCAGTATAGACAAAGCTCAGACACTCCTAAATCTGATGCTTCTTTAAGCAGCATTATCCCTTGCCAGTCAACCCTTGGTTTGGCTTCCAGTCATAAAACTGTTTTATCCAATTTCTCAACTTCATGATTATTGTCTGGGTGAGGTGAAGTCAGAAGGACTGACCCAGGTATAGGGTGTGCAGCATCACTTGCTAATGTAGTACCTGGACCCTGTAATCCAACTCCATTTTAACAGATTTCCATTTCTTTAGATTGGAGTTCATCTTCTCCATTTCATCATCATATGATTTTTTTTTGCACTGACAACTCTAATGAGGGCTTCGACCATAGCCACAAATGTCTAACATCCTCCTCCTTCCAGACTAAGGGGAATTTTTTGCTATCATACCCTCTTTCCTCATTAAGTTAATTCCTATAGCCTTACTTTTTTCTTTATTTACTTTTTACCCTGAATATCTACGAAATCCTTCGAAGATTACACAAAGTTTGTCAGGGTTATCCTCAAGATTTCCCAGTGTTACAATCACTTCATCAGCATTTAGAGCTATTCTAGATCTATTCCACCACAACTATAACCAAGCCGGTCTGTTTGTCTACTCACTGTTGCCATCAGCTCCAAGTATAATGCAAACAACTGGGATGAGAGGGTGCAGCCCTGCATGGTCCCTCTTGTCAATATAATGGTTCCCGTAACTGTGCCCTATTTTAATTTGGGCTTCTGTGCCCTCATACATTTTATTTAACAGGTTTGTGTACTGTTTAGGGAATCCCAGCCTTCTCAGTACCAAAAATAGGTATGGCCTTTCCACCCTATGAGACTTTCTCCATATCTAATGATATTATTGCTACCTCCCTCCCTGTTTGGCATGCATCCTTTATGATCATAAGCATTCTTAGTATATTGTCAAAGTTTCTTTCACCCTCCATGAACCCATGGTAGTCCCCATCTACCAGGTCTACAACTAGGGGTACAAACTTCTTTGTCACTGTAGACATAAACACCTTTAAATCATGATTCAATATCAATTGGTTGATAAGATACAGTTTTAGTACAGTCTCTGTCATACTTTGGTATAACTTATATTATGCACTTTTTATATGAACCTGGGATGTTCTGTTGCTGGAAAACACTTTTAACCAATTCCATCCAAAGTTTTGTCATCTCACCTATTCCTCCCTCCAAATCTCATTGGGAAACCCATTTGACTCTGGTGTCTTTCTTTTGTCTATTGGTCACTTTAACCTCAGATTTGGTGATTTATACTAATAACTTTATTTCCCTTTGTCTGTCCAACGTTGGTGGTCTTAGCCCCTTAGTAAATTTCTCCATGTCCTTTATGGCCCAGTCTGTTGTCTCCAGCCTGCTATAGATGTTTTTGTAATAGTTAAACAATATCCCTAATATTTCCCTCAGGTCATGCAATAACCTGTGATGTTCTGCATCTCTAATTTTATTCATCATTCTCTCTGCTTGTTGTTCCCTCAGTCTAGCTGCTAAAGCCATGATTGTTTTAGGTGACCTCCCCTGCTATATTTTTTAACTGCATCTCTCTGTGCCAGTATTCTCCTGTCCTCTTATTGCTGCACCAACTTCTTTGAGGTCTTCAACCTGTCTTGCTCTTCCATAGTTAGCTTCCCCACCCTGCCCTGCAGTGACCTAATTTGTTACCATCTTGTCATTCTTATAATATGGTCTGTCTTTCTCTGTATGTTTAATTTCCTTTAAATCTCTTCTTTTGCACCATTCTTCAGATCATCCCAGTTCTGAGAGGTTGGTACACTTTCATCTGTTATCCACTTTTTCCAGAATTTCCATCAACTCCCTGCTAAAGACTCCTCTCCTCAGTTCATATATTGGAAACCTCCAGTGCAGCTCCATTACCCAGTTGAATGAGGAAGTTGCCCTTGTCTTCATTAATGCATGATCTGAGAGCAATATAGTTCCTGCATTCACCTTATTCTCCCTCAGCATAAAAAACTTGTCAATATACACCCAGGTTTGCCATTTTGCGCTGAAATTCATGTTGTCATTGTCCTCACCTTCAAGAGTTTTTCTCCTGACATCAACCAACTCAAGAGATTTCAGAAGTTTTTCATCCTTTTCTCAGTTCTAGTCAAGTGTCTCTACTGGTCATTTCAACAGGATAGAAATCATGTCCCAGTCCCCTGCAAGTACAAGGATATGCTAATGGAAACTGATCACCTTTGCCAACAATCCTTTACAAATGTTACCCTTGGGTATATTGAGGTTATTGCCAGCCTATGCCCCGGTATGTACCATTCCAGCCTGCAAAGCAGCCTTCATTATCCTCCAGTATTATTTCCTAGTTCACAATTCCCCTTCCTTTGCCTAACAGCACCACTCCTCTTCTTCATGCTCCTTCATAGCTATCCTGTACTAACATCTTGTACCCCCTTAGCCCAGTTTACTGTGCTTTTCTTTTTGCAGACGTGTCTAATGCAACAACAATATATTTGTGTCTTCTTTCCTGATGCAATTCATTACCCTAGCGCTCCTAGTGGGATTCATTATTCTGTTCAAATTCGAAGTATTTGCACGTCCCATTAATCTAACCTAAACTGTCTGCCTTCTTCGCCACCCAACACCTATTTTTCTCTGACTGCACTGCTCCCCAATCCCTACTTTTCTTCTTCAGTCTCTCCCCCAATACCTTTCTTTTGCATTTTTTTTCAGTTTACTTGCTGTGGATTCTCTTTTTCTCTCTCATACAACTTTTTGAATAAACTTTCTCTACTTCCCTTTTTTATTACTTTTACTTCTGCCGGCTCCTTTTCTGGATCTGTTTCCCTTGTTATTCTTTGCATTGATAACTTAAAAATTGAAAGAGATGCAAAACGCTTACCAAAGTGTTTAACAGATAAACTATGTTCATAATTTTTCCTTCCTATGTGATGGCAAAAGCCCTTGTAACCCGGATCGCCTGTCTCTCTTCCCCCCACCACAGAGGACAGTACATAAGCATCTAGAGACAAACCTTGGTCCACCAACCCCCATCCCATTTATGACATTCAGCTCATCGTTTGGCTCACCCTAACTGCAACATTTAGAAGTTGTTATCAGTATAAGCCTACCTCCGCCATTCAGCTCATTACTCCCATTTTTCCAACCTAATTTTTTAAAACACCTTTATTAAATTATAACTTAAGACATAAGCAAACATGCATTAATACAAAAAAAAAAACAAACCATATTAACATGTTTCCAGTTACATATATCATACACATATGTGCTTTTTTATAACTATCATCAGTCCAACATCACATAAATTGCTCTATTTCTGCCTTCCCTTAAACCTCACTCCACCTCCTCCTGAACATTATTATTCATGTATTGTTCACAAAATTTCCATTTCTTTCTATGTAATTTCTCATTCCCTTTTTAAAAGATTTCACTTCCAGTTTTTTTATCTCTGTTACAATATTCAGTACTTCAAATACAGTTGGTTTAGACTCTGACTGCTTTTTTTTAGTAATTGCTTTTTCGGCAGCCACCAGAGTTAAACTTAACAAGGTTCATAGGTTCATAGGTTGGTACTGGGCTATCTGCCCGAAGACATATATTAGCCCAGCCACGTTGTGCGGTATTCACCGCTCCTTTAGTAGTTCCCTAGACCCTTGTACTAGCAGCTAGTACCCTTGGCTCCTATCTAGTAGTGCTGTTGGTGTGATCCCCGGTGTGAACTTTCTGTTACCCATCCACTCATCAAGGTTCCTCTTGAAGAGTGATAGTGAGGGGCTCTGTCTTATGTAGATTGGGACCCTGTTCCATAGTAAGGGAAGTCTCTGCGAAGGGAATCTATCCCTCCAGCATGTTCTATTCATTGTTGTGTTGAGGTTTATATCCCTAGAGCGTGTAGCTCGAGTAGATTTGGTTTTGCTAAGATGAAGCATGTTCAACAATTCTGGGTTGGACATGGCTCTGTACGTTAGACAGAGATCGCCTCTGAGAAAGCGGTATGCAACAGAGAACAGTCTTAGCCTTTTCAATCGTGCTGCATAGGGCAACTGTTTGAGGCCAGTAATCCTCTTGGTTAGGTACCTCTGTGGTCTCTCCAGCTGCTGGAGATGTCTAGCCAGATACATTCCAATTGGTGCATTGTACTCAATAATGGGTCTGATGAGGGAAGAGTAGAGGGGCACCATTACATCCTTAGATCTTGATGCGAACACTTTCGTGATCAGATGGGTCACATAGAAGGATTTTCTAACCACTTTGGCAACATGGTTATCAAAGGAAAGCTATCTACTTAGGTCCCTAGATCCCTTATTTCTTCTTCAGATTTCAGGAGATTACCTCCTATGTTGTAGTTTGCGGGTAATCTGTTTTTTCCAAAGGGGATTACTCTGCATTTTTTTGCATTTAGCTTGAGACCATGGCTTTGACACCATGCATCAGTCTCATTTAGGCCCTTCTGGAGGATCTCCATGTCAGCTGGAGACTCTATTATAGCACCCAGTTTGCAGTCGTCCACAAACTTAGTCAGCCACAGCCCTTCCGTGCTTGCCTGTACTTCTGAGAAGTATATGTCAAACAGGAGGGGCCCCAGGACAGAGCCCTGAGGCACACCAATCGTTACAGGTCTGGATTCAGACATAGATCCCGCTACTCTTACTTTATGGGATCTGTCTGAGAGCCAGTTTGCGATCCATCTTGTGACGTAAGGGTTTATGCCCAGGCTGGTGAGCTTATCAATAATATCTGAATGGGGAATGGTGTCAAATGCTTTAGCAAGGTCAAGGTAAGCCGTGTGTACCTCCTTTCCCTTATCTATAGCCTGAGTAACTATCTCAAAGAAATCCACCAGGTTCAGGAGGCATGATCTGCCCTTGACGAAGCCGAACTGTGTGAGGTCCAGCGACTGGAGGTTCCCAATCTCTCCATTTATGAGTTCCATAATGATTCGCTCCTTAGCCTTACAGATCAGACTGGTCAGGCTTATTGGTTGGTAGTTCCCAGGGTCAGTTGTGGCCCCACCCTTGTGTAGCGGGACCACCGTTGCCGTGCGCCATTCTATGGGTACATATCCTGTGGAGAGGCTGAGACTGAACAGGGTATTAAGATGTGGGGTTAATTCCTTTTGGAGCTCGCGTATGACACAGCCTGGGACATCATCTGGTCCCATGGAGGCAGTGTTTTTAGCTTTAGATAGAGCCTTGTTAACCAACGTATCAGTAATAATTGGACTTACACAATCCCCTGGAATGGTAATAGGCCCTGTAGGTGGTGAGGGGGGGGGGGGATTTTGCACTGAACCTGTCAGCCAAGATGTTGGCAATGTCAGAAGGGTCAGTGTATTTTGTTCTATTTTGTGCTAGCTCAGAACAGACCTGAGCGTTGCCATTTAGGTTTTTGACGTAGCCATAGAAGGCCTTATGGTTATCCTTGGCATCCTTGGCAACTTTCTTTTCAAAATTAGCTTTAGTTGACTTGATGAGGGCCCTCAATTTCTTACTAATGTTGATCAGGGATGATTTTTCTACTTGAGATTTGGCCTTTTTTTCTATAAGTCTCCTTTTATTGTAAAGTTTGTTTATGGCTGGGGTCCACCAGACTGGTTTCTTCTTGCTTGAGGAAGGAGTCTTGATTTTATTTGGGATAGCACCCCTTTCATGATCAGATGGGTCCATGCAATCCTGAAGATGCATATAGAGTGCCTTGGTGTAGGATTCCGCATCCTGGATATCATTATCCTTCTGCAAGGGAATGGTGAAGCTTTCCACTTCGGATGCAAGTAGTTTGAAGTTTGCTTTGGAAAGGTTTTTGACTATGGTTTCTTTGACTGGGGGAGGTGGAGGGGTGAGGATGTCCAGGGTTATCAGTTTGTGGTCGGATCTGACCAAGGAGGGAGTGATAACGGGTGTGGTACAATGGGCGCCCATATTTGTGATGATTAAATCCAATATGTTGTCCCCTCTAGTGGGGGAACATACTAGTTGTACAAGGGCATTTGAATTTATAAATTCTATGAATCGCTGAGCATAGGAGTTGGAATATTGGTAGTTCGCCCAGTCTATACCAGGGTAGTTGAAATCACCCAAGATTATGGTGTTGGGTAGGACCTTTATATTTTCCAATGTCTCAAGGAATGCAGAGTGAGCATCTTGGGACATGGTGGGCGATCTATAACTGGCTACGACTTGAAATGTGGTTTTGCCTGCTGATAGTTCTGCATGGATGATTTCTGGGGCATCATGCTGCGCTACTAACCTGGAGATATGGGTATCCTTGATGAATATGGATACACCTCCACCCTTTGTACTGCGATCCGGTAACTGAGGCCGGAAGGTATGATATGAATTGTAACCTGGCAGTGCTGGGGTGCTCTCTTGAGCCTTGAACCAGGTTTCCGTCACTGCACAAACATCGATTTTCTCCATGATGAGGAGAGCCTCGAGTGTGTGCATTTTGAGGTTGAGACTTCTGGCATTGAGTAGCATTACCCTTAGTTTTTGGTTACCTGTGCTGGTTACGGTGGCTGGTTTGTCCTTTTAGCCTTGCCTAAAAAAGGCACTATGGGGATGGCAAGAGCCTTGGCCAGTATTCGAAAACCTAGGGGTGACAGGTGCAACCCATCTCTGGCAAAACAGCGAGGCTTGTCTATCATGTCATCCCAGGCAGACAGACACTGGATCCCCTTAGAATGACACCAGAAGCTTAGCCAATTGTTGAAATTGATCATTTTGTATTTGTATTGTGGTATCATTCTAGGTGAAGGTAGTATGCTACTCAAGGTCAGGGTCATACCAGCTTGGGCTACATGATCAGAGAGCTCCTCAATGTCTCTTTTCATGTAGTCCAGGGAGGTACGTCTTAGATCATTCACACCAACATGTACAATGACAGCATTATACTTGTACTTGTTCTGGAGTGACCTAAGTGCCTGTGTTATGTGGCGGATCCGAGCACCTGACAGGCAGCTGACAGTAACCTTCTCCTTGTTCAGCCTGGTGAGTGGAACATCTGTGTGCCTTACTATAGAGTCTCCTATTACTAGCGTGTTAGGTATGGTGTTTTACCTTAAGGGTTGTTGTGAGGCACACTGCTGAGGTGAATTATGTGTTTTCTGGCTTGTGTTTGGGGGTGTAGGTTGCTTGCTTGTCTGCTTTGGAGGGCACTGTTTCTTTTTCAGATTGGTACCTAGTGCCTCCGAATATGTTTTTGTGTATTTATGCATATGTTTTGCCGGCGCTTGATTTGTAGATTCATGTGTGACAGGTGGTGTGATACAAGTGTGTCCCTTATCCTCTTGACTGTCTGTTACAGTCATGGGTTGAGAGCGCTTAGCCTCCAGTCTGGCTGTGTATTTGCATCTTTCACAAGTGTTTGTGTCTAGAGGTAAGAGGAGAGGCCTTACTATGTCTAGGCAATTCAGATCCTAAGACCCAGATCAAAAGAATAATTTTCTCAGTTTTACAGATTTGCTCACCCAACATTTTTGACCGAGTATTCTATAGGGAATTTTTAAAATCGGCCAACTCATTACACTCCCTGAGCATGTGTTCCTGGTTACCTTTTTCTTCACCATCACAACTCCAACATTTGCCGTTTGCAGGGGGAAAAAAATTCTTTGGAGTCTGCTTGGGGTATAAAAATACCTATCAAACACTTCCAAGCAAAAATCCTAAACATTCTAGGATTTGGACCATACTTGGGTCTAGTTGGGAGCCATACATATGTCCTCCCTCTGTTCCATTGTAAATTGCTTATCCAGTCTCTCTTCCCAATCTTTTCTAACCTCCTCTAATTGGTTCTTATAGTTCTTGTGCAATATCTTATATGCCTTTCTAATTACCCCTTTTTAACAGTAGCTTCTGTTCTAGATTCAACTAAAAATTCTACAAGAGTAGTTCTTTCACTTACGATCGCTTAATCTTTTCTCTTTACCTACACTCTGATATCAATCCCTGGTAGGGAAGGCAGTCTCTAGCCTGTAGTCCAAATGTCTTCTTGGCCTCATCCCATTCTATTACCTTTCCTTCTTTTTCTAGTTATTTGTTCTCAGTACATTGGTTCCTTTGCCAGTTTTCTCCAGTAAATTCCACCCCCTTCTAGCCTATTATGTGTACCCCCTACTTACAGTCATCCAATAGAAAAATCTCCTTTGCCCATTCTCATGTTGGCTTAGTTCTTAGGATACTTTCTGCTACTTTATGAATATAATATTCTGTATTTTTTAATTTCCCCAAATCTTTTTGGGTTTCTAATACCATGACAGGAATGGACCCCATTCCTAAGTCAAAGTACGATTAAAGTTCATGAAATTGTATTGTTTCAATCTTTGATGTCAGCCAAAAGTGCTCTTTGCAGCACCCACAATGTTTCCAGTAATGACTCCTTCTGTAATTCGTACAGGGTTACATGTATTGGCAATATATCTAAATATGATTGTAGATTCTTTTTTATAAGACATGTCGCTCCTACTACTATTGGAACTGTCTGGGTATCTTTCTTCCACATTGCTCTCATTTCTGCCTGCAGATCCTGATATTTTATGACTTTGTGTCTCTCTGTATGTGAGACACTGTAGTCACTTGGTGTGGTGATTTCACTGATCAATGCTACTTTTGTCTTCTTTTCATGGACCACTATCAGGTTTTCTAGTGTCTTATCTTTTGAACTGCTGGTAATGGGTGATCCCATGTGATGCAGGCTTCATCATTTTTTATGATGCTTTGTGGCTCATATTTCCAGTGTTTTTCAGCCACTTCAATACCATAATGTTTGCACAATTCCCAGTGCAACAGTCTTGCCACATTACTATGCCTTTCAGCATACAGTCCTTCTGCCATTAGTATGTCACAAGCAGCAATGAGGTGTGCGAATGTTTCCAATTCAGTTTTACAAAACCTATATTTGTCTGTTTCTACCACATGTTCAATGGACTTTGTAAACTAGCATGTACGTACCCCATAATAATAATATTCTGTATGGCTGTTATTCTCCTTAAGGATCTGCATCCAAAATCCCACTCTCTCCTTATTTCTTGAATTTCCCCCTGCTTCGTCATCATCCTTTTCCACTTTAAATTATATGTTTTTGCTTGTGTTATGTATATAAGCCTTAACTGTGTAGTTCTAAAACATCCCTTCAAGTCAGGTAATCATAAACCACCTTATTCTATTGGAAGCATCAGCTTATCTCATTTAACACTTGCCCTCTTCCCCTCCCAGATAAATTCCTTCAACTCTTTATGAATTATTCTCCACAACCTGTCCTCTGAGTGACAAAAATATGTCTGACCTGCATATAAAACTAAATAGACTAAAGATATTTTCACCATTTTATCTTACTATCCATATTCATAAACAAGAACTTCCAGTTTCTCAGTATTTGTATTGTCTTTTGTTTAGTCTCTTCTTATGTATCCATAGCTGTCATAACCAAAGCCTTTTTAATCCATACTCCTAAACACTTCATCTTATTGTGTCCCCATAAACCTGAGAATTGGTGAAGCAATTCATATGTGTATACATAAATTACCTAAAGCCTTTGTTTATCTTCCTTAATTTTATATCTCAAAAAAAACTTGAAACTGTCTCATAATTTTCTACAACACTGAAATGTCTTTTTGTGTATTTAACAATTACAAAATAATATCATCTGCAATTTAAACCAAATTTTCTTGATTATCATACCAATTTCATGTATTCATCCACAACCTCTTTTTCCCATTTTTGCACCTGGGGCTGTGGTGTTACTTCAACAATGATAATCATCTAAGGCCACGATTTACACTTCCAGGTGACGGCCCTGCCTCAGATTATCATATATTGTTGAATTTCTGAGTCCCTTATTTTCTTCGCCAGTGGCTCTAAATATAAAACAAATAACAAAGGAGACAAAACCCCTGCCTGGTTCTTTGTTCTGAAATAACTTATGAGAGAGAAACCATTCCTACTTTATTTCGTAACACTGAAACGTCATATATCCTCCTAATTAACCTTATTTTTGTAGCAGGAAATACAGATGCTTCCATTGCCATACTCATAAAATCCCAGCTTACTCTGTTGTATACTTTCTCTGCATCAACACATGGCAAAAACAGCAGTATTTTCTTACATTCACCTTCCCTCTGGGTCATAATTGTTCCAGTAATGTTGTCAAATGTTTACCTGTCCTCCACAAAACCACATAGACCCATATCTATACATTTTGGCATTACCTTTGTCATTAGTATAATCATAAGCACTTTGTGGTCATGGTTTAAAATTGAAATGGGTCTATATGAAGCTGGGTCTGATGGGTCTTTACCATCTTCAGGTATTACAGCCACCACAGCTTTCTTCCAAGATGTTTGTACCTCCCCTCATTAAACTGTTAAATAAAACCTTTCAGATCTTTATTGCTTTCCTCCCCCTAACTTCTAAACTTCCACAGGAATACCATCTGTTCCTGGAGACTTTTCTGCAACTTGATTACGTCACTGTTTTTATCTCATCTGCTCCTGTCTTAACTGTTAATTATTTGGCAACAACTCTACTTTCTGTTGCATAAGTTATTGTACTAAACATTTTTGTGCTCTGGAGTTAGCAAAAAAAAACCAAACAAACAAACAAAAAAAAAAAACACCTGCCTAATAGCAATATTTGTAAACTCATGCATATTATCCAGATACTTCTTTATTTTCTCTTTAGCCCTCTGCAGCTGCGCTTCTTTTGTTCTGTGAGATCCCTCTTATTCTACGATACTTTAACCTTTGTCAACCCCTCTAAATAATTCCTATTACTTGTTAATCATAGCTCTCTTTCTTTTATTTCTACCCTCTTTTTAAACTCCATTTTCATTTTATCCCTCTCTTTGGCTATAACTTCTGAAGAAATTTCTGTCTGCCCTAATACCACTCAAATAATTTCCACTGCCCATACATTAAATTACTCTCTTTTTATCAGGTAGGTGGGAAAGTGCCAGTGTCTTATATTTACTTCATTACCCTGCAATTTTATCTTAGTTTTTATTGATGCCTGATCTGAAATAGCTATTGAATGTGTGTTGAAGCTTTCAATTAAATGCACATGTTCCTGCAAAATTTAATTTCAATCGAGTATAGCCCATTTGTTGTACCTCGGGTTAATGTATAAATTCTCTTTGAGTTCCTATTCCTGAAGTCTTGTCTTCTGCATCAAATATTTTCATAGATTTCTTCAGAACTCTACCCTTTTTAGTTGTATTTTCCTTTGTAGGCCCCCAAAATGCATCCTCGCTGTTGCAAATCAAATTCCAGTCCCAACCTATGAGTAATATTTCCTGCTGAATGCTGATTATTTTCCCCCAAATTTTCTTAAACTCCAGTTTTAGGTGGAAGATAAATATATGCCAGCATAATCATCCTCCCTTGCCAGTAGCCCCTCACTGCCACAAATTTACCATTATTATCTATCTTTTTTCCCTCTTCTGTTACTATTTGTGCTCCTCTAGCAGTTAGTATACTTACTTCCCTTTTTCTTTGTTCCTGATATTCTGCGGAATATTCGTACTCAAATCATTTCTTTATCAAATTCCCATGCTAATTTCTTTCCAAATGTGTCTTCTGTAGCATTACTATTTGCACTCTGCATTTCTTAATATAATTCAATACTCTTTTATCTTTTTGCCTATATCTGCAAGGGCATTTACATTCCGAAATAAAATGGATAGCATAGCCATTATGATAAGAAGTTATTGTTCCCTCATATTATACTTGACAGTTTTTTTTCAATGTGTATTTGCAACTTTTGTGTTACATGCACACACCAGTGTTTGGCAAGTTGATCTTTTACACAGTTTTTCTTGTCGTCTCCATTAGAACCAATGTCACATTTTCATGACTTTTTGTTTTAATGAAAACACTCAAACAAAAAAAAACACATTTTCAGAACACTCCCATAACCTATTAATTTAGAACAAACACACAAAACTATGTACATCTTCAGATAATGAAGTTTAACCCTCTTGATAGGCATGATTACCCCAGATTGACAGGTGGACCCAGAGGCATTACCTAACCTGAAATTAAGGTTACCCATGCTAAAGTGCATATTACAGTCTATACTCCTACTTATACTGATTGCTGTCTGTTCTTTTCTTATCTCTATTCCCATCACAGATGTGAAAAAATGCTTGTATGCTTTCAGAAAACATTAACTTTTAGTCTTAAGAAAAAGTGCAGTAGCTATCTTTAAATAAAACTCAATTATACACTGTTGTATTAATGCATCGCTGTATTAAGGCTGCTAGGGAAACTGCCATCTCTTATTTATTTCCAATAATTTCAAACTTTAGTTTTACTGAACTGCTTACCCTTCTACCTTTAAATTTGACATTCCCCTGAGCAAACAATGCTCAGAGTTCTCAAAATTAATTGTTTACTCCTGCAGACTGCTCGTTTCCATGATAGGAACATAAGAACAGAATGTGCAACTGCCTTTAGCTGCAGACTTCTTAACAAAGCTGAACATTTGCTAAAGAAAGAAAGCTAATATCATTGCATTTGCAAGAAACTTAGTACTTATCTTGGCCTTCATCATTTTTATCTTATCTTTCAAGCCTATGTACTTACAGAAAACACTTGTTTTTAGATTATGCCAATGGCATTGAAAGAGACACCTAGCTGTGCAAAAATAAGAGAAAACCTCAGCTCTACATATACGATAATCAGTGCATTTTTATACCCCATCCCCACTCCAACAGTCCAAGATTACAGCATAGTAATAAACTTCAATTCCTATATTTCCTAAAACTAAAAATGTGCCTGTTTTTTGTAATATCTTTATCACATGCAACAATCACTGAAAAGACTCTCCCTCACCCCAACATTTAAGATATCCCTGACTACATACTACACAAATTTGCTTTACTATGGAACATGCAGTTTATATAATAAAATGTTTTATATAAATACTATTAAGAACAAAAAATGTTTTACTAATACAGGTCTTGGCTGCTTGGCTCCCTATTGAAATGTAGACACTCCAAATGCCAAGTGCTGATTTGCCAAAAAAAAAAAAAAAACAACTGAAAATAGAGAAGAGCGAATGTTGAAAATCTCTCTTTTCCTAAACACTACTTTTTGCAGGGGGAAGCAACCTCATCATGCACCTCCCCCATGTGGGTTGAAAGCTCCCTCACCCCACAAATGTATACATATCAACTCCTACATCATCAAACCTTGGAGAAAAGGGAATATTCATGGAGATGGAAACCTTGGACTTAGTAAATGTATGTCTGTTCTTTCAGCAATTCAGTCTCCGTAGTTTGAGACTCACTGTAGTGAGTCCCAACATTTAAAATTTTTACCAGCTGCTTTCTCATTGCCAGGTTTGGAGAACTCACTCGATGTGCCTTTTCAGTTAACAAATCCTGTTGTTGATTACCAGCTCAGTTGCGTGTTTCTGCTTTTATAAAATTAATACAGTTTGTTCCTGTCAGTTTCTCTGGTACAACAGAAAATGTCAGGTTTTCTCTGCATGGTCTGTCCTTTAACGCTACCATTGTTTGAAACAGCTCTTCTTCAGACGTCTTATACTCAGCCAGCCTTTTCTTCATTTCATCCTCTGATTTTTGCAGGTTTATCAGTTCATCTGACTAGCTTGTTAAAGTGTCTTCTGTTTTTTCCATCCTTTTATTTGAGTTGATATACTTTTTCAATGTTTCATTTATTTTGGTCAGTGCTGATCAGTAAATTAGATTTTTTTTCCTTTAAATTACTGTAAGCCATCTCTTGCACCAAAACTGGAGCTTGAACTGCTTTTTTTTCCATGTCAGTGTTTTCTCGTCACCTTTTCTATTTGAGTTTCTTTCAAGTTCTCTAAATTTCTTCTTTGCTGGCATCCGTGCAGTGTACTTACTTGCCAGTAACTGAATTTTATTCAAGATGGCAGAATTACTAGCTCTTATTTCAGTTTCTTTATTCACACTGGGAGAGCTGAAATTGAGTTGTTGATCAATCTACAGCCATTTTGGGAGTCACCCTTCTCCAACCTAATTTTTTCACTGCTGAGCCCCACTTCCTTTCAACTTAATTTTTCTACTCAGCCTTTAGTTATTCTTTTCCTTTAGTGTATCACCTCACTTGTGATGTCTTCTTCATGTGTCTCCCAACCACCCCCCAGGTATTCACCTTCTTGTTCCAGGGAGAATAATAACAAAAACAGTAGTTACTGTCTATCCCCTCTCAGAAAAATTTACATTCCCTCTTCCCCCTAAATTAATGCTTCCTTACAGTCACAAAGATGTATACAACCAGAGCACCCCATTTTTAGGCAGAACCATCACTCCTGTGAGGTAAACCGTTAACTCTCACTACTATCATTTGCTGTACTTAACACTACTTCCCTGCACTCCTGTCCTTTCTTCTGATTCAAACTAACATTATTACTTAAGTACAGTACAAAACTGCTAACAAATATCTTCAACTTTTAGAAATACTTTCCTTCAGGCAGGAGACTCATTAGGAGAACATTTGCTGAGGGCAGCTTAGTTAACTACTGTGGCTCACATTTCCCTTGAATATCAGGGAAGAGACGGTTAACATTCAAGTTATACATTTGATATCAATTATGCTAGGGAGCACAGTAATATATCTGCAACATCTGTCTAAAGCCTCTTAATTTCCTCTCTTCAAGGTTTATAATAATTAAGCAGTGCTCTTCTTTACCAGTATATACTGTGGTTCATCACTATTACTCTAATAAAGACAACACTTGCGTAAGATTTAAGCAGAGTGAGATATATATATATATATATATATATATATATATATATATATATATATATATATATATATACATATTTATATATATATATATATATGTGTGTGTGTGTGTGTGTGTGTGTAGATATATATTAAATTCCCAGTGTTCACAACAAACTCACAACATGAAGCTGATGTTTTCTGTCCCCCCCATTAAGATAAGGTTTTTGTTAGGCTGTTAAACATTTGGCTAACCTACTGTCATACACATCACCTTCTGTTTAGGCCTCAGACTTTTAGCGTCCACTCTTACACTCAAGTAGTATCTCTGGTAGTCATTGTCCCTTAATGCCTCCACCCATTTGCTGGCACTTGGTCCTTGAGAACCATATACTTCTTGAATAGTGGGAACAGTGCTGATGTTTTGGGATCCTCATTATTTCTTGACTGCTGGTCTCCTCCTGAAGATAACTGTTGTGATACTTCTGAACTCTCAGCCACTGAATACTCCTTAGTTCCTGTCAAAGCTGCCATTGTCTGTTCAGGTGTCAAAAAGTTTTCACGCCCTCTGGGAAACAAAATCTTTAGTGAAGCTGGGTGTATTGCTTTGAAACAGTAATACCTTATTTTGTACAACATCTGTACTTGAACAAAAATGCCCCTTCTCCACCTTGTGGTAGCAGAATAATCCTGATCCATATAAATTCTGTTTGGGCTACTTCTTAGATGTAGCCCCGGTTTCCACAGTTGGGGCAGTATTTTTTTTTTAATTCAAATCAGGGGAAACGGACAAGAACTGATCTTGGATTCTTTGGTCCAGACCTACCTGGTATCCAAGTGGTACAATGTGTCCTTTCTAAGTGGATGTCTGCCTCTGGAATACGAGTCCAGAGTGAAAGCTACTGGTGTTTTATGTAAGCCTTACAGTCTTTCCCCTCTGAGTTTTCTAGAATAGTACTGCTTCTTTCCGCATAATCTGTCCTCATGGTCTATTAATAAATCTTGGCCTCTGCTGTACTTAAATGTGATCTGAGTTCTTTGTTCTCTGTAATCAGTGTCTACAGTACATCTGAGAGCTTGTTCACAACTTTACTGACTTCTGAATTCACTCTACATTTGTCCTTTACATAATGTTCCCACTTGCTGCATCTTTTTTGACTTCCAAGAAAATAAACGTCCTTGAGGATGAATTCATACTCAAGGTATTTCTACTGCTCACCTGACTTGATGTTTCCCCTCCATTTCCTGCCTATGCTCCTATTCCTCTCTTACTTTTTTCTGTGCTCAGCTGACACTTTTCTTTCTGCTCTTTGATATTCAAATGAAGTACATGATACCCATGGGCCTGACTTTCAAGATGGCTGCACACTGATCAACAGCTTAATTTCAGCTCACCCAGTGTGAAAAAAGAAGTAGAGAGGAAGGGGCCAGTAACTCTGCCAGATTTAGTAATTCAGTTACTGGCTAGTAAGTACACTGCCTGAATGCCAGCAAAGAAGAAACTTAGGCAGCCTGAAAGAAAATCAAGTATAAAATGTGAAGAGAAGACACTGAATCGGAAAAATCCTGCAGCTGTTCAGCAAAAAGCAGTTCAAGCTCCAGCTTTGGTGTAAGACATAGCTTACAATAATCTAGAGATAAAAATAAATCAAATGTACTCAGAGCTGATTAAAATAAACAACCATTGCAGGAGCATATCAAATCAAATAACTAAAGGCTGGAAAAATGGAAGAAGCTTTAAACAGTTATTTAGATAACTGATAAAACTGCAAAATCAGAGGTTGAAATGAAGAAAAGGCTTGATGAGTAAGAGACTGCTCAAGAAGATCTGTTTAAAAAGTGGTAGAGTTAGAGGACAAAGTATACAGGGAAAACCTAAGACTTTCTGCTGTAATAGAGAAACTGGAAGGAATAGACTGTATTAATTTTATGAAAGCTTAAATAAATAATTGGACTGGTATTCCACAACAAGACATGTTAAATGAATGGCCACATTGTGTGTATGCACTAAACCTGGCAATGAGAAAGCAGCCAAGACCTGTATTAGTAACAATACAATCATAACAGCAGAAAGAGTTGATCCTGACAAAACTGTGGAAGAAGGGAAACATATTACAAATTTGAGACAGCAGAATATGTGTATAAAATGATTATTCATTGTACACCAGGTAGAAGAGAAACAAATTTATCTGAACAGTCAGGAAATATATAGAAACAGATGTGAGATTTAAGCTGTTGTATACAGCTGTCTTCAGAATATTTTTTCCTGGAGGATCAAAGTCATTTTGATACAGAAGAGGCTGAGGAGGAAATGCAAAGCTATAAGCCAGCAACCATAAGGGGACTCTGCTTCTCATTCTTCTGATAATAAATGAAATAGAGGGACTTTACCAGTGAAATGTTGTCCAGTGTTCCAAAGGAAGATGCTTCAGAGACAAAAAAAGACATAGGAATCGAATAGAAGAATTGAGAGTTCTTGGACTTGAACCAGATTCTAAGGTTGGGAGGTGGAGCAATACTAAAATTAGTGAATAAATGTGAGATTATAAAACATCAGTCACATTTTTTGGGTGTAGCTTTGCAAGAAAAAGTGGAAAGACTGGATTTTTGTTGACTCTATTAAACCTGCGGGACTGAAAAGCGTATACCACAGTTCATGTCATTAATGTTTGGAAGGACATTAAAGGGAAGGAGAAAAAGTAACTGTAACTAAAACAATTTTTGTTCTTAACAGTATTTGTGTTTGTATAAAACATTTCATGATGTAAATTGCATGCTTTGTAGTAAGGCATTTTCAGTTATTGCTGTATGTGATAAAGATACTAAAGTAAGCAACTACTTTTTTCTTCTTTTTTAGTTTTAGGAAATATAGGCATTACAATGGAAAAATGAAGAAAGGCTGGACAAAAACATGTTTAAGTTAATATGTTGGATCCTGGGTTGTTGAGGTGGAGGATGAGATGTAAAAGTGCACAAATTATAATATATGTAGAAATTATATGTTTTCTCTTATTTTTGCAGAGGTGAATATGTGGATTAAGGCCCTTGGATTAATCTAATAACATTTTTTTGTAAGCAAGTAAATAAGATAATACTGAATGCAATGAAAAGTTTTCCTTTAGCAAATAAGTGTTCAGTTTGAGAACTCTGTAGCCGAAGGCAGATGTACAGTTTATTCTTAGGTTTCCATGGAAATGAGCTGTGATAAAAGCCAGAGCAGTTTTAAGGCTAAAAGCTAATGTTTTATGAAAGCATCAAGCTGTTTTTCAACACCTGGGAAGGTTATAACATTACATAAGACAAGAAGCATGGATAATTTTAATTTAAGGTTAGGTTATGCCTGTGTGTGAAGCTGTCAATTTGGAATAATTGTTCCTTTTAGGAGGGTTAAATTTGGGATAATTGTTCCTTTTAGGAGGGTTAAACTCTATTATTTGAAGATGTATGTAAGTTTTATGTGTTGAAGTTAGGTTCTGAGGATGTGTTTGTTTTTTGTTTGAGGGTTTTCATTAAAACAAAAAGTTTTGTAAAATGTGACATAGGTTCAAATGGAAATGACAACTATATAAAAGATCAACCTGCCAAACATTAGTGGGTGCATGTAACACAAAAGCATGACATAGACATTTTAAAAAGTTGTTATATATAAAATAGGTAGGAATAATAACTTCTTATCATAATGTAATGATCACACTAGCTATATTATTATGGAACATAAATCATCCGACAGGTATAGACAGAAAGGAAAGAGTATTGACTTATACTAAGAAATGCAGAGTGAAAATAATGTTACAGAAGATAAACTTAGAAAGGAATGAGCATGTGAATTTGATAACGTATAGATTTCAGGAGGGATATTCAGCAGAGATTCAGGGACAAAGGAAAAGAAAAGTACTTATACTAATTGCTAGAAGAGCTCCAATAGTAACAGAAGAGGAAAAATAGATAATGGTAGATTTGTGGTAGAGGCTACTGGCAAGGAAGGAGGATTATGTTGGCATGTGTTTATATTCCACCAAAAAACTGGTATTATGGAGTATAAGAGCATTTTGGGAGAAATTATCAGCTTTCAGCAGAGAATATTACTTACTGTTGAGGACTGGAATTTGATTTGCAATAGTGAGGATGTATCTGGGGGGAACTAGAAGGGAAGCAGTAACAAAACGGGGTAGATTTTCTGAAGAAATTTATGAAAATATTTGCTATTGAAGACTTGAATTCAGTAGTAGGAACTCTGAGAAATTTTACACATTATTACCCAAGGTACTATAACTGGACTACACTAGACAGAAATTATATTTGACAGGAACATGTGCATTTAATTTGACACACAAACAATAACTATTTCTGATCATGGGCCAATAACAACTAAGTTAAAATGCAGGGTGATGAAGTAGAAATGAGACACTGGCACTTCCTCACCTATGTCTTAAAAAGAGAGGAATTTAAGGAACTGGAACTGGAAATTATTTGAGAGTTGTTAGGGAAGATAGAAGTTTCTTCAGAAGTTATAGATAGTCAAGGAGATAAAAGGAAAGTGGAGTTTAAGAATAAGGTAGAATTAAAAGAAAAAGAGACATGGTTAAGAAGTAATAGGATTTATTTAAAGAGGCTGACAAAGGTTAAAGTATTGCAAAATAAGGTGAATCTCATAAAATAAGAAGAGGCACAATTGCAGAGTGCTAAAGAGAATAAGGGAATATCTGGGTAATATGCATGAGTTTAGAAAGATTTCTGTTAAACAACTGTTTTTTGATAATATCTTGACAACACAAAAACTTTTGCCAAAATGACTTGGGCAGCAGAAACTGAAAAAGGTTGTTGCCAAACTTTTGGAGCCTATAACAAGAAAAATAACCAGAGATCCTGCAGAGGCATTACAGATATTTCAGAAATTTTATGAAAATTAGTGTAAAACAAGAAAATGTGGAAATCAGGAAAGTGCACAAATGGAAATATTTGTGGAAGACTTAAGTATGCCAAAGTTAGAGGTAGATGAGGCTCAACAATTAACAGGTACGATAGGAGGAGTTGAGATAAAAACAGTGGCTTACAATCAGTCTACAGGAAAGCCTCCAAGAATAGATAGTATTTCTGTAGAAGTTTGGAAGCTGGGAGGTAAGAAAGTGGTAAAGATCCGGAAGATTATCTCTAATAGTATTTTAAAAGGTGGGGAAGTACCAGCATCCTGGAAGAAAGTTGTGGTGGCTATAATACCTAAAGACTATAAAGACTCATCAGACCCAGCTTCGTATAGACCCATTTCATTTGTAAATAATGATTATAACATATTTATGTCTATAGTAACTAAAAGAATGGCAAAGGTGTTGCCAAAATTGATAGATATGGATCAGTATGTTTTTTGTGTAGGGGATGCAACCATTTGACAGCAGTAACACAACAATGATGATCCAGAGGGAAGCAGAGTGTAAGAAAATACCACTGTTGTTGGTGGGTCTTGATGCAGAGGAAGCATTTGACAGTGTAAGCTGTGAATTCCTGGGTTGGGCAATGGAAACATTTGCATTCTTTGCATTCCCCTCATACAATAATAAGGTTATTTAGGAGGATATATATATATATATATATATATATATATATATATATATACACACACACACACACACACACACACACACACACGCACACACACTATAAAGGATGGGAAGCAACAGTTAAAATGTGGGGATTCCTTTCTGACAAGTTGTGTCTGAGCAGAACAAGGCAGAGGTGTCCTCTTTCCCTTTTGTTATTTGCTTTATATTTTATGGTGTTTGCAGTGAAAATAATGAGAACTTTGAGAGTCTAATTGATATGGTAATCAAGAAAAGTTGGCTTTATTTGCAGACAATATTATTTTGTACCTAATAAATCCAGAAAAAGATATCTCAGTGTTGTGGAACATCGTACGACAGTTTCAAGTCAAAGGATATAAAATGAATGAAAATAAAACAATGGTTATGGCTACAAACTATATACCCACACATAAATGTGTCTAGCAATACCAATATTTATGGGGACACAATAGAATGAAGTATTTAGGAGTATGGATTAAAAAGAATTCTGTAATGGTAGCTAAGGATATGTCTGAAGAGACTAAACAAAAGATAATACAAAAACCGAGAAACTAGAAGCTCTTGTTTATGAATATGGATAACAAGATACAAGCAGTGAAAAATCGTTTTAGTCCCTTTAGTTTTATTTACAGGTCAAGCATATTTTTATCAGTGGTGAAGTTGTGGACAGTAATTAATAAAGAGTTGAAGGATTTTTTCTGGGAGGCTAAAGGTCAAATGGGGTAAATTCATAGGTTTATAAATATCTACTAGGCTAGCTGCCCTTGAAGGCCATTTTAAGCCTAGCCAGTTTCCCTTTTGTGCTCAAAATATCTTATCCTACTTGGTTATAGATTGGCTTGCCCATGCCTTGGTCAATAATTCTATATTACCCCTGATGAGGATAACTGGAATCATACCATAGATAATTTGAGAGGACCCATGCATGGGATAAAGCAGTTAGGAGCTGCCTCTGTCCATTATTAGCAGTAGAGGGCACAGTCGACGGGTACATTTTTTGTTTCCCATCTATAAGTCTAAGTTGTGCTTGAATATGGACAGGGATGAACTTTGTTTTATGTGGATGGGGTGTCTGTACTACAGCAGCAGTAAGCTCTGCTAAATATACCTGTCCCTCCAAACCATTCTACTGATGTTTCAGAAGAGGTTTCAATCCCTAGACCAAGTATTTCTGATGCCATTTGACTTGCTGATGTGCAGTAAAGCCATCAGTGATGGGTCAGAGAATACTTTGTATCGCAGACACAGGTCACCTCTTAGCAGTCTGTAGGATACTGAGTATAGTGACAGGGCTTTGAGTCAGTCTATCTAGGACACTTTGGGCTTGCATCCTTTTAGTAAGGTATCTCTGCGGGCATTCCAGTTGTTGCATGTGTCTGGATACATACATGCCAAAGGGTGCATAATGTTCAGTGACTGGCCTAATGAAGCTGATCCTTCCAATAGAACAAGGTGGAATAGTATTACCTGATTTGAAGGGAAATTTTAGAGCTACACATTTAAGGCTTATATGCATAAGACAATCAGAAAGCTATAACTGAAAGTAGAAAGGGATGATGATGATGACGTGGGGGATATTCAAGAAAAAAAGGGGAAAGTAGGATTTGGGATGCAGATCCTTAAGGCAAATAATAACAGCCACACAGAATATTATAATCATAAAGTAGCAGAAATTTTCTAAAAACTGAGCCAACACAAGAATGGAGTAAGGAGATTTTGCTGGTAGGAATGACTGCAATTTAAGAGTACAAAGAATAGGCAAGAGGGGGGCTGGAAAACTGCCAAAGGAACAAAGGTATTGGGGGCAGATAACTAGAGAGGGAAAGGTAACAGAATGGAAAAACACCAAGAAGACATTTGGATTGCAGACTAGAAACTGCATTTCTTATCAGTTTTTGATATCTGAGTATAGGCAAAGAAAAAGGGATAGGGAATCCTAAGTGAAAAATTTGCACTGGTAGAATTTATTTAATCTAGAACAGAAGCTGCTGTTAAAAAAGGAATAATTAGTAGGGTATATAAAATACTGCACAATAACTACAGGAATCAATCAAAGGTGTTTAGAAAAGATTGAGAAGAGAGATCGGATAAGCAATCCACAAGGAAACAATGGTAGAACACACGAATGACTCCCAAATATGCGACAAAATCTAGAAGATATAGGATTTTTGCTTGAAAGTATTTGCACAGGTATTTTATATGGTAAGCAGGATCTAAATTATTTTTCTTCAGATAGACGGCAAATGTTGGAGTTGTGAAAAAAGTAACTGAGAACATATGTTTTGGGAGTGTAATAAGTTGGCAGACTTTAAAAATTCCCTATGGAGTGCTCTGTCAGACATATTGGGTGAGCAAATAGGTGTTACTAAGGAAATTATTTTTTTTAGCTGGAATATAGGATCTGAATTTACTTGACATAGTAAGACCTTGTTAAGTTTAACTTTGGTAGCTGCCAAAAAGCAATTACTAGAAAAATGGAAATCAAAGTTTAAACCATTTGTATTTGAAGTATTGAATATTGTAACAGAGATAATAAACTGGAAATTGGATCTTTAGAAAAGGGTAGGAAAAAATTACACAGAAAAAAATGGAAATTGTGGGAGAATACACACTGAATAATATTTTAGAGAACGAGTGAAGTTTAAGGGAAGGCAGGAATTGATAAATTTGTGTAATGTTGAATTGATGATAAATATATAAAAGAATATAGGTGATGTATAATGTTTGCAACTGGAAATACGTTAATATGGTTTGTTTTCTTTTATATGAATGCGTGTTTTCCTGTGTCTTACATGATAATTCATTAAAGGAGTTAAAAATAAATAAAAAAAAGAATCCTCTTTATACCTGCGAAAACAGGTACCTTAAATCCATTTCCACATCCATTCTAGAATGGAAGTAAAGCATTTTTTCTAAATGTCTCTGTGACATGCAACACACTTCCATTCCACCTAACATCAGAGCTCAGTCCACATTGCCGTCATTTTTACATCCTGTAAAAATACCTAGACAGTCCAAAGTAATATAAAGATTGCTGTGATATACAGATTCACAGATTTGTTGTTTTTGTCTGCTGCCCAAAGTTGTGATTGCAAACAAGTTCCTTGCTCCAGCCCAATAATCTAGTTAATGTATAAAATAAATAACTCTGGATCTTTCACCTTTTGATTCAGGTCCACACTTTCACATTTATAAGATACCTTTTCTCATTTGATTAGCTTAGTACTTTGTCTCACTTACAAGCAACTTGGTCATCTTTGTTGAATGAATGCAAGTATTTTATTTGCAAAGTTTCAAGAGGATAATTTTAGCTAAAGGGCTTCAGTTAATAAGGAATTGTTCTGTAACTATTAAAAACTGTCCTGGATTCATAGATGAAAACAAAGCTCATTTATGGAGATTGCTGTGGGAGGTGGAGCAGACTGATGGTTGACCAGACATGATTTTGGCATTGTCTTAAAATAGCCCAGACCCTGCACACGGATACTATTTGCTTGAATTAGCGCTGTACCATGTGTTATATGTCTGTGAATTTTAGCCACTGATTTTGTTTATATTTTGAAGCATACAAATGCTTCTGTTTAATTGCATGACAGCAACTGGTATTTTAACCACTGTGTATAATGTGCAGGAACACTAATTATACACTTTATTGGGGAAAATTCCTTAAAATTTTCAAAATTTTACTATTCATGTGCTGGGAAAATATTGATAGGTATTTGATATTTTAGGCTAGAACAATTATTCATCATAACGTACATTTCTTCCTACAGTTAATACTTGTTCTTTTTTCTTTCTTCAGTGTTCTGTACTTATAGTCTATCTTTTTCTTGTTTATACATAAATGCACTAAAAATTATAATCATGCCAATGGTCAAATATTACACTTAGCTAATAAAGTAATAACCACACATTGAGGAAATAACAACAAAAGTAGAATCCTCAACTGGCAGAAGGCAGCAAAAAATCCACACAGTGTGAAAAAAACACAATATTAGCATCCACGCTGTTTAATAACTGCTTTCATCAGAAAGACTTCATCAGAATACAAACTCAAATGTGTTTTTATTTGAGTTTGTATTCTGATGAAGTCTTTCTGATGAAAGCGGGTATTAAACAGAGTGGAAACTAATATTGTGTTTTTTTTCACACTGTCTGGATTTTTTGCTGCTTTCTGCAAGTCGAGGTTTCTACTTTTATTACATTTAGCTGTTATGGGTGCATTATCACAGATTTAAGTTATGATAATGGAGTTCCATGTTTCAATAACCATGCTCATTGTCTCTGCTTTATGTGTTTCTTTACTTAATACAGACATGTAATGGCTCAAAAGGGGCTATGGACTAATCCACCTACCTGCTCAAATTAAAATAATAATGGTGAATCGGGAAAAATGATGAGGCCAATGAATGATCTGTGAGGGGCACTAAGCATCTAGGGGTAGTGTATTTCAGCTGTCATGTTATGTTAAGAGGTAACCTTGAAACAACATACGTGAGACATAATGTATGTGTGTGTATATGTGTATGTCTTTATATATCTGTAGCCCTGCTGCTTTGTGGAAAGCACATCATATTCTTAAATGAAAATGTTAAATATTCAGCACAGTGAAGGATTTTATATGTGGGCTACAGGGATAAGTAATAATATAATAACTAGTTTTAGGAAATGCCGAATCATGGAAAAAGTACCAGGGTTGCCTATTTCAGAGAGTGAGTGCATGCTTACCTTGCCGTGACTCTGGTGAAAAAGAAATGAAGGGAAACACTGAAAGTAGAACTGTTGAAACCATAGAAGTAACAGAAGAATTATAAGGGAGGATGGGTTGCAAGGAAAAACATTTCTGAAATGCTTAGCACATTTAAGGAGGTCACAAATGACTTCAGATGTGATCATGAGTGACAAAAAGAAAGAGAGAGTGAGAGTTCAACCTGAGTCTTGCTTTACTGGACTAGATGAAGGGATTGTCTAGCATGATGATGATATAAAACTGGGCCCTCCCAGATCTCCTTCCATCTTTCCTTTCTTAGGGCAAAAACCTCTGCCTAAGAGAAGGGGATGCCGCCAGTTTCATTCTCTCTCCCAATCAGCACGTTCTTAACTTTTGATAAGTAATATCGATCAGCTCTTTTTTTTCATTGAGACAGCACTGCTTATTCTGCAGATAACAAAGGTAAAAATAAGAGAAATGGCTGAGATGCTCACATTTATTTCCCTTATAATGCACTCTAGTGGGTTCATTAAGGTAAGACAATGCATTATGCGGACAGAAGCAAATATTCTGTAGGAGATTTAAGGCAGGAGGTTTTTGCCTTTTTCTTAGATTATTCTTGGCTTGGCTTGGGAGTGACTTCTGTGTGGAGTCTGCATGACCTCCCCGCGGTTGGGTAGCATTCGAAAGACATGTGTGCGTAAATGGGCGTGCCTTCATTGAAGGTTGGGCGTCGAGCTGGCACCTCAGCATTTCATAAAAATCTACTGCCAATCATTAGTGGACCGGAGTTCTGCTGTGGTGACCACTTACCGGGAAAAAGCCAAAAGACAAACAACATTGGCATAAAACAGTGTTCACTAAGATTGTTACAGAGTAGTTAGAATGCAACAGCATCATCCTTTCTGTTGTTAATAATACAAAAGAATGAGACAGTGGTTAACACTGGGTTTTACTGAGTGGAATCCTTAATTACTTGTCCGAGATTGAGGTTATTCAGTACAAGGTGACGAGATATAATTTTTACAGTGATTTTTGATATGAACCTCTGTTACATACCAGCCTAGTCTATACATCTCAGAATCTGGACAGGAGTTATTCGGGGATGTCTGAAAGTCAAATGTAACCATCAGAACTTTATTTTCATTGTTTTTTTGTCTCATTATTAAATCTACAATATTTTGTAGGCCATGGTGGTGCAGCGGTTAGCATTGTCGCCTCACAGCAAGAAGTTCTTTGATTCGATTCTTGGCTGGAGTTCCTTCTGTGTGGAGTCTGCATGTCCTCCCTGTGGCTGAGAGAGCTTTAAAGACATGCAGGTAGGTGCGTGTGCATGTAGGTGTGCCTTCCGTGAAGGTTGGGTGTCGAGCTGGCAACTCAACACCATAAAAATTCACTGCCAATCAATTTGTGGACCGGTGATCCATTGTGGTGACCCCTAACCAGGAAAAGACGAAAGACGTTACATTGCTATTAAAGCTACAATATTTTATGAGAATGGTGGATTCAAGCTTGAGTCATGTTTCAAACAAAGCATATGTGTCATATTAGTGAAATCAAGCATCAAGCTCATTAGTTTTAGTAGTCTTACAATTTTTAGGTGAGCCAAGTGGTTAGGAGGGCTTCATAAAAGGGTGTTTTGTTATGTCCTAGGAATCAAATCACCTATTGTGGATTTCAGTTTCTCTGTGTTTTTCTACTTGAATAAGGAATTGAGAGAGGATAGAAAGGTGGCTAAGGTAAGAAAAGCATAATAGAGTTATTTATCAAATGTCTAAATATGCCCCAGGAAGCTTTGTTCTTGAGAAATGCCTACTCAGGGGATATAATGATAAATGACTGTTTAGATAACTTGCTGTACTTTGGGAAAGGTCACCATAAGGCTAAATCATAATATTTAGGCTAACCTATCTTTTGCATCTTCCTTTTCTAGCTGGAGTTTTCATTAGCTGTTTATCTCTTCTATGACCAGTTCTGGTCTTACATCAGTGTTTGATGGAACCTCTGTTAGTACATGAAATGGTCTTACATAGCCAGCACTGCTAGGATACTGATTCAGGTCTTCTCATCATTCCCAGTACCACAGGCCCAACACTAGGGCTGTCTTCTGCATAGTGGCTCATGCTACTGTACCATTACATAGCATTTCAATGATTTTCATGTAAATTGAAATAAAATGTTGAAATGTGACTAGTCAGTGATTAACCTTCTGTTTACACAGTAATGTTTTTAAATTATATTATAACTTATGGATAAGAGAGAGCATGAAAAGAAATAGGGTAGAAGGACGAAGTCTGACAAAGTTTATAAAGTAGAATTGTTAAAGGGAAGAACTAAGTAAAAAGTTCAAGTCTTCTAGTTCCAGTACTGCTACACAGAATGTACTTCCAGTGAGATGGCTTCCAAGAAGACGGATATGACTTGTTTATTAAAAGTCCAAATGTTCTATTTTCTTCTCTGACTTGGTGCTTTCAGAGGATAAGACTATAACATCATTATTGGTACTAAGTTGGTGTCACCTGTGGTCGGTTTAGATACAGACATTTGTGTGGTGGATGAGTTGGCGTAGCAACATTCCTTATTCAAGCTAGACCTCAACTTCCCCTTTTACTATGTGGCATTCTTTCAAAGGCAAACACCTTTGCTGGAAAATATTTTAGTGTAGGGTAAGAAAGCTGCAGTGTGGCAGTAAAAACCTTTCATTTGTCCCTTTCTCTGGTCATCATTTCCTTATAGTTGGAACACAGAGATTTAAACCTCCACAGCTGCTGGTAAAGGCTGGAGGCAATAAAAAGAAAAGTAAAAGTAGCCCTTCCCCTTTTATGCCAGTGGTATAAAGGACTTTTGCATGACGCAGGTAGATTGCTTCTCCTTCCAGGATACTGACCAAAAATATAATTCATTTCAGTCTTTGGATTCTCTTCCAGTTTACATGTCTTCTGTCAAAACCACAAATTATCTTCTTTGGAGAGAGACACTGTAGCAGTAAAGCATGATATATGGGTTTTATCTACTTTAAGTGTATATGAAGGCCAGTGCTGGTCTTTTGCTAGGATTCCATGGTGGATTGATTAATGAAAAAAGTAGTCATATATACCCAGCTAACCAGTTACAAATTAAATTCTAGAAAAGGTGAATATAATCATCCAGTTTCCAAATGATTGAAGTGCTCTCTCTTCCTCTTCCCTAGCCTTGTTTTCATTTGAGGAAATTTCAGCATCATCTCTTTCTAAAGCTGGTAGGAGGATGTATGTTTTAATAAAATAAAATAAAAATACAAAACAGCAGAGTAAAGGATGAGCGCTTTCACACCAGCAAATGGTGCTTCATCAGATCTAAATTTTTTTCTGGTATACTCATATGTTTATCTGAAGTTTATTTGCTCCATTTATCATCATCATCATCATCAACAACATCATCATCATCATCATCTCTTTCTACATGGCAGGAAATAACCATAGACAAATGAGTTTACCAAACAGTACAGCAAATATCTATGACAGAATTGGTACAGGGACCACAAATGTAGTTTGTTCTCCAGACATCTCAACGTCAAGTATAGCAAGTTTTTACATTTGATTGATTACTGATAAAATAAAGCAGCACAGAGGACAATTACCAGTCCAAGAGGCCATGTGTTTTAATTTAAACTGTTCATGGCTCAAAAAAGTAGAAGACCTAAAGCCATTTCTAGATTTATTAACTAAACAAGTTCATAAACCAAAAATCATTCAGGATGTTGATTGCAAAGACTCTACTTATTCACAGAACAAGACTCTGACATGGCTACACCAGATATGGAAAATGTTTATATTCACATCCCAGTGATCAACTTCGCAGAACTTATCTCAAATTCCATTTGAACTTTCTACAGCCTCTAGATGTTTTGCTCCAGTGGCTGTATATCTTAGAAAGAAAAACACAATAATTTTTCTTGATGTGGACAATTGATTGATAGTTGCAAAAGCATTGTTGCTATTGGATGGTGTTAAGTATATAAAGAGGTTGTTTGTAAGATGTATTTGTTTTTCTGATGAAGTCTGGTTGATGAAAGCGTTGAATAAAATACTTTACGCTAAAGTCGGTTTAGTTTGTTCTTTTGAAGCTGCCAGTGTTTTTATAGTTTGGTTTATTGTGCACACTGGTTTTGGGGAATTTTCTGTTTTTGGCAATGGTTAACACACAACACACAAATCAGCCAGTACTACTGTTACAGTCTTTGGGAATAACATAAATTGCAAGACGTCCTTTAGAACCTCCTCGGGGACAGTAACATTTTCTAGTAGCAGTCAGGTTAACTACTTAAGAATGTTGTTGATTCACAAGGCAAACATCATTGAAATGGTCTGATAGCATTTTCACAACAACAAGCCATTGCAGAAAGAATATTTCTGACACTGTTGGGGTACGTCTTTTTTAGCTTATCCTTGTAGAAGATTGCATCTCAAAAAATCACAATGTCCTCTCAGGAATCTCTGGAATCATCAGCAGATTCAGTGGATATGATGAGTCATACTCCCCAGTATATTAAGGAATTTTTGTGATAGAAATGGCACACCTCCATTGGAACAGCATTATATATCTAACAACAGATTCTTTGGAATATGCTTTGGAATCCATTTTCACAAACTTTCATACATGACAACTGGTCTCACCAAGACAAGTTACTTCACATTAATGTGAAGGAGTTGAAGGCAATTTGCTGGGCCTTGGTTTTCAAGGACAAATTTTCAGTGGACTGTTCTACAATAACACGGTGCATAAACAAACAATGAGGAATCTGATCCTTCCACCTTTGCAAGGGAGACCACTCAGACTAGTAAGTGGGCAACATAGAAGCTGTCATACTCCAGATATACAATTAGCAGAAATGGCTTGAAGAGAAGAAAGCTTTTACTAATGTTGTCTATATATGAGTGTCTTCTATGACTTGTTCATTACAAGGAAATTAATTCAAGATCACGCCTGAAATTCTGGGACAAGGCTAACATTAACTTTCACAAAGATATCAGCACAAGTGATGAAACCTCTGGCCAAGAAAGGAAGAACACGTGGATAAAAATAAATATTATGATTTACCATTAATAAAACTACTACTCAGACAATTAGTGTTATGGTAAATAAATTTCATAGCTATACTTCATGGGAAGATTTTTCAGCTGGCACTCAAGGCAGCCCTCATTTCCAACTGAAAATATCGAAAAATGATTAATCTCCCAGATGTCAGATGAATAGTCCTAGCAGTGTATTCTACATTACAGGATTTCTTAAAAGTAATATCTAGTGTAAGTGCCCCGTTCACAAATTCCAGCACCAAAAAGTGTAACAGGATGTAGAAAACATCCATATATAGATATGATTTATGTATCCTGAGACAGATTCTGCAGACAACTCTTTGTCAAAACCTAATTCTAAGGCTATTCCTCTAGTGACTTCATTATTTGATAAAGAATCATGATCATTAAATATGGCAAAACAGCAAGTAATCTCCATCTTGGATAAAATCACAGACTTAATAATCTACATAATAATCTAGTTAAATAAGAGGTACCACATCATTATACATTTTATTTAAAGTACATAAGGGTTATATTATTATGACAGCTACTAAGTAGGGGAGGAACAGCTTGAATGCCACACTGATGGGGGAAGGGATGTGAATTTAACATGTGTACCAATAACACTTTGTTTTGCAGCACAATAAACCACTCCCTTTTCTGATAAAAAGTATATATATATATATATATATATATATATATATATATATATATATATATATATATATATATATATATATATATATATATATATATATATATATATATACATATACATATATATATATTTAGAAAGCTTGTGAGGAAACTATTACTCTATTTTTGTTTTACTTGGATCGCTTGTCCGTGTACTTAAAGGATTTTTGACTGGAAACAGACTGGCTGCCTTGCTTGGATTATTTTCTAATACTTAGTAATTCTGTACAATATTTCAAATTATGTATTTTTATTATTATTTTTTTACTTAAGATGAATTTAAGATCAGTACTTCTACTACTATTGTCTAATCTGATTAATATACAGTGATTAACTAGAGATATATGGACTGAAAATCTTCCACACAGAGAAGTTTCTTACACTGTTTTGTTTTTAAATATGTCAAAACAAGTACACATCTGTTCTTTTTCTCATGAAGCACTGAATTATTTGGCCCCTATGGGTTCAATATCAGACTTGCATTTTGGAGCAAATTCAAGACAATTTAGACCTGTCATAAAATAGTGTTAATGTTAGAGAACTGTGTAGCTTCAGTGATGACAAATGAAGTTTATAATCAAATATATGTCTATGATACTGTGATACTTTATCAACAGCTGCTCTGTCATGGTTAGTCTTGAGAAGACTTACGTGGCTCAGGACAGACTTTTATAAGCATGATGCTGAATTCAGACTGCAGAATGTTGCAGCAGCAGAACACTTATTTGAACTGCCAGATGATGATTTTTCTTGACCAACAATAGAATGAGATCTTCAAAGCTTCTCTAGAGAACTCTCTCCTAGCAGTCTCATGGGCAAAGACTGTGTAAATGGAAGCAGATGAAATGCAACTCCATTTCAGGAAGAAAAAGCAAGTATAAGCATGTGATAAACTGAAAGGCTGCCAGGCAAGCGAGATAGAATTTTGTCAATAATGTTATGTCCTTGTAAATATTAACATGATGCACAGGCTTGTTTGACAAATGTAAGAAAACTGTGTTATATTCTGAGCTTCAAAAATGTAACCACAGTGCACCCTGCTGGAAGAAAGCTGATAAGTAAAGGATTTTATGACTGTGTGATCTCAAGCTAGGAGACAGGATGTTTGCAGCTAGAAATTCTTTCTATTGTCCTAAGACAGAGATAATTACTAGGTTTCAAAAGTAAAGTGTCTTTTATTGCTGTGGCTACCTGGCAGGTACAGATCAAAAAGAAATGTTAAATTTTGAGTTCTGTTAGCCTGGGAACTAAATCAGAGAAGTGACAAGAATGATGTAATCTGAAATGACTCAGCAGTAATGTGTATTATCAATTTAAGGGCTATCTCAGAAAGAAAGTTTAGCATTTTGTGTTTGTCTTCAGATATGTTAACAACTCACCAGCACTGTGCCTTGCTCTGCAAGTAAGTTATTTAGAACACTGATTTCTCTTAGAAATAGATAGAAAAATAGTAAAATTAGTGTAGCTGTTTTCTATATTTATGTCAGACTGTCCTACAATGTTGTTTTAAAGTATTTCCTGTGATTTCTGAACTCTCTGTTGTCGCTGTGTTGAATCAATGAGTATTGTCTTGTGTTTTTATTCTTTATTATTAAATATTTTAAACCTTTTAACTGTGGCTGTTTTGTGTAGAGATAATTTAAGCTCTTAGCGTACTTGCTTGTATTTGGTGATACTGTATAGGCCACTCCTAAATAGCCTTCAAGTCTCAGTCACAATTACCATTTGAATAACAATAACATTACACAGTAGAATTGGTCACCCTTTGGGAAGGGCCTTATTAGTGGCTGATAAGAGTAGTTGGTGGCAGTGATTTCTACCTTATAGTCTGCCCAGAAGGGGGCATAGCTGGAGATCCTGTGACAGCCTTCCCCAGGAGTGTCTGTGTGTTTGTATATAACTCATATCTCAAAGTGTGTGTGTGTCAGCTACTTGGGCAAGGACACAAAGCACTGGTTGGACAGAGAGGGTACTAGAGGTTTTGGCTTCACTACTCGACTGAGATCTGAACCCTATAGCTGTGCCAGTGGGGAGTCTTATTGGGGATCTGGGGAGAAAGAGAGAAACCAGCCCCAGACTGATTGTGATCTCTGTGTGCTCTTAAGGGAAATTGTACTTTACTGTGTGTGTACTTGTAATCCTCCCAATGTGGACACCCCTCACTGGTGCTAGTGGTGAGGATTGAGGCTCCTTGATTACTGGGCCAGTACATGGGTGTCACATATTAATTGTTTGGCGGTGGTGGGATATCCACATCAAATATTAATTGGTTAATAGTGGTGAGATAGCCACATTGCATATTAATTGGCTTGTAGTGGTGCGGATAGTTAATTCCTGTAGCTTGTGTACAGTGATCACTGAAGGTGTTTGTGTTTTTGTACTCTAAATCAGCCATGCAATGAACATTCAGAGTTCAGATCACAATTGTTTTTTATTTTATGTTAGCTTAGTTAGTCAGGGAGAGCAGGCAAGCATGTCAGCAGAGGAGTATGACAAGCTGACAAGGAGCCAGTTGTCTGAGATGTGCCAGGCTAAAGGACTGGTGCATGGGAACTTGACTAAGGCAGACATGATTGCTACTTTGGTCACAGCTGCATCCGAGAATAGCAACCAGAAAGATGATCAGACTGACCGTGGAGATGTACAACACTCAGAGAATGGACAGCTCAACCTTTCTACAGATGACTTAAAAATCTGTCTGGAGCTAAAGAGACTTGAGTTACAGGCCAAACATTTGGAAATAGAAGCAGCAGAGAGACTGAGGCATCTAGAGACTGAGGAAAATGAGAAACTGCCATGCCTGGAAGCTGAGGAGAAGGAGAGGCAAAGGCAACATGAAAAGGAGATGCTGACTCTTCACCAGAGTCATGGAGGTAATGAGGAAAGGAGTAACTGGATCCCAGAAGCACAAAAGGTCAGTAAATTTCTTCCACAGTTTACAGAAGGAGATCATTTTGATAGATCTATTCATATGTTTGAGAGGGTATATAAACAGTATAATGTTGACCAAGGGCTCTGGTTATGGTTCCTGATCCCCTTACTCCATGGTAAAGCTGTAACTGTTTTGTCCAAACTGTGTGACAATGACTTTTTTAAACTATAATGTTGCAAAGAATTGTTTGCTAGAATTTTTTAAGCTAACACCTGAAACCTATAGGAAAAAGTTTTGTGAGCATAATCACAAGGAAGATGAAAGTGTGTGTAAACATGTTGCTAAACTGAGCTCTTATTTTCATAGGTGGGTGAGTAGATGTCAGGTTACCACTTTTGAAGGGCTGGCAGACCTTTTGGTGAGGGAACAAACCCTTAGCACTTTGCCTGAGTACATGAGGATCTGGTTAGCTGATAGACAATGTGCTACTTCAGATGAGTTGGGGAAGAAGGGAGACCTATACCTAGCAAGCCGGGCATCCCTACACAGGAAAGGGACATCCAGCGCTGCTTATGGGTCTAAGGGAACCCATAGTGGGCAGCTCAGACAGTCTCAATAGAATCTGCCAGTAGCAGGGGAAACCACTAGTCCAGGTACACATCCAGGACCTAGGGTTAATGTCTTGAATGCAACCAGTGGGCCCATGTGGCATATAGATGTCCATGGAGGCAAGGTGGGGAACAAAAGGTGAGAGAGTCACTAAGTGGAAAAGACAAAATGCCAATAGTAGGTTGTCTTGAGATAACAGGGGTACCAACCTACCATCCTGCAGATGTCCTGATAGGGAAGGATTTTGATAATGCAGTACCATGTGTTTATGCAGTTACACACAGTCAGGCTTGGAGACAAGCATGTGGGTCTAGTAGCCTGGGAGAGACCCAGACAGACCACACACTTGCAGCCAGGACTGGTGAGGTGATTACTTCAGGGAGGGAGCTTCCCTGTAGCAGTGAGACTGAAGGTGAGCCACAACTGCTTGTTGGTACTGATGTTCCCTTGGACAGAGTGACTGCAAGGGCAGAGATGAGTGGTAGTACCCAGGTTGACAGTGAGGCACTGCTTTCAGAGGATGGCAGACTTCCTATGGAAGGGGAGCTGGGAAGGACTACTAAGAGAGAGTTGAGACAGGCTCAGCTCTCAGACTGTACATTATAAAGCCAGAGGCAGGTAGCAAATGAGGTACCTGATTCTCAAGAGAAGGGGGAATCTGTATACTGGGACAAAGGGTTACTGTATAGAGAGTGGACCCCTGAGGGAGGGCTAGAGGGTGAGAGAATACAGCAGTTGGTAGTACCCATAGCCTATCATCTGTTACTTCTAACCATAGCCCATGATATTCCCTTTACAGGTCATATGGGCATAAAACATGCAACAAGACATATTATGCAGAACCTTTATTGGCCTGGAATTTCCAGAGATGTAACAGGTACTGCAGGACCTGTGAGCAGTGCCAAAAGGTAAACAAGACAGGAGACAAGGTGAAAGCTCCTTTGATGCCTTTGCCTGTGATTGAGGAGCCATTTAAGAGGGTAGCTATGGATATTGTGGGGCCTCTGAGTACCCCAAGTTCCACAGGGGAAAAGTATATCTAGTGGTAGTAGATTATGCTACAAGATACCCTGAGGCAGTGGGTTATACTCCATTGAGGCAGAAAAGGTGGCAAATGCTTTATTTTCTTAGAGCTTTTCAGCAGGGTAGATTTCCCAAAAGAAATACTGACTGACAGAGGTGCCAATTTCATGTCAGATCTTCTGGTTTGTCTGTTGAAGTACTGTGGGGTGAAGCACCTAAAGACCACCCCCTACCATCCCCAGACTAATGGTCTTGGTGAGAGGTTAAACTCTACACTCAAGTCCCTGCTACGGGCATTTGCAGACCAGTTTAAGAGGGAGTGGGACAAATATTTGCCCCATCTGTTGTTTGCTTATAGAGAGGTTCCCCAGGAATCCACAGGGTTTTCACCCGTTGAGTCGTTGTATGGGCATAGGGTGAGGGGACCTATAGATTTAATTTGTGATGAGTGGGAGAGTGAGTGTGAATATCACCAGGAGTCTGTTGTGGCATATGTCCTAAACCTCAGGACAAGGCTCAGGGAACTCATGGGTTTGGACCAGGAGAACCTGTCAGAAGCCCAATAGCAGAAAAAGGTTTGGTATGACAGGAATGCTCATGCTAGAGCATATGCTGTAGGGTAGCAGGTAATGGTTCTCATTCCTGTCAGACACAACAAGCTGCAAGCAGCCTGGGAAGGACCCTACAAGGTGGTAAGGAAGGTCAGTGATGTTAACTACATGGTGGAACTGCTAGGCAGGAGGCAGGAGCACAAAATGTACCATGTTAACATGATGAAACCTTACCATGATAGGGAGACCCTTGTGCTGAGTATTTGCAGTGGATTGCAGGAAGAGTCTGAGGGAGATCTGGTGATTGATCTCCTTAGTGAGGCTTGGACTGACACCTCAGTGGAAGGGGTAGCAATATCCCAGCAGCTATCTCCTACACAGGTTCTAGAAATCCGAGCAGTGTTACAGGAGTTTGGGGACATGTTCACTGGGAAACCACCTGGTGCTGCACCAGGTGGATACAGGACTCAAAGGCGTATTAGGCAGGCCCCTTACAAGGTGCCTGAGAGAGTGTCAAACAGACTCTGAGGGAGGAGATATAGGAAATGTTGGAACTATGGGGTATTCAGGAGTCTAACAGTCCCTAGGCCTCCCTAGTGGTGCTGGTGCCAAAGAAGGATGGCAGTACCAGGTTTTGTGTGGTCTACAGGAAATTAAATAGTCACACAGAGTTAGGTGCTTACCCCATGCCTAAGACAGATGAAGCCCTAGAGCAGCTGGATGGGGCTAAGTATCTTACCAGCATTGATCTTACCAAGGGTTACTGACAGGTGCCCTTGACTCCTAGTGCTAGAGAGAGGTCTGCCTTTGTGACTCCGTTTGGCTTGTATGAGTTCACAAAGATGTTAAATTTTGAGTTCTGTTAGTCTGGGAACTAAATCAGAGAAGTGACAAGAATGATGTAATCTGAAATGACTCAGCAGTAATGTGTATTATCAATTTAAAGGCTATCTCAGAAAGAAAGTATAGCATTTTGTATTGGTCTTCAGGCCTGTTAACAACTCACCAGCACTGTGCCTTGCTCTGTAAGTTATTTAGAACAGTGATTTCTCTTACAGATAGAAATACAGTAAGATTAGTGTAGCTGTTTTCTATATTTATGTCAGACTGTCCTATAATGTTGTTTTAAAGTATTCCCTGTGATTTCTGAACTCTCTATTGTCACTGTGTTGAATCAATCAGTATTGTCTTGTGTTTTTATTATTTATTATTAAATATTTTAAACCTTTTAACTACAGCTGTTTTGTGTAGAGATAATTTAAGCTCTTAGATTACTTATATGTAGTTGGTGATACTGTATAGGCCACTCCAAAATAACCTTCAAGTCTCAGTCACAGTTACCAAATGGATTACAATAATATTACACAGTAGAATTGGTCACCCTTTGGGAAGGGCCTTATTAGTAGCTGATAAGAGTAGTTGGTGGCAGTGATTTCTACCTTGTAGTCTACACAGAAGGAGGCATAGCCAGAGAACCTGTGCCAGCCTTCCCCAGGAGTGCCTGTATGTTTGTACATAACTCATATCTCAAAGTGTGTGTGTGTGTCAGCTACTTGGGCAGTAGCACAAAGCACTGGTTAGACAGAGAGGGTACTGAAGGCTTTGGCTTGACTACTCAGCTGAGATCTGAACCCTATAGCTGTGCCATTGGGGAGTCTTATTGGGGATCTGGAGAGAAAGTGAGAAACCAGCCCCAGACTGATCGTTATCTCTTTCTGCTCTTAAGGGAAATTGCACTTTACTGTGTGTGTACTTGTCATCCTCCCAATGTGGATGCCCTTACTTTTGTTAGTGGTAAGGATTGAGGCTTCTTGATTACTTGGTCAGTGCACGGGCATCACAAGGCATTAATCAACCAAATTATTGTAAACTTTTTTCTCCCTTTCTCCAGTACCCTTAGGAGACATATTTTAGAGTTATCTTTTTATGACTGGAGATAATATAGACCAATGCATTTTACTGATGAGAAGAATATATTATGCAAGAGGGTTTGCTCAGAAACCACAAACCTAACTTGTTTCATAGACAACACCACATCAAGTACACTAGCATTTACAGTTAATGGGTCAACTACTATGAGAAAAAAAAGTGCAATGGGTACCCCAATGAAAAGTCAAGGTTTCTTCTATAGGTAATGTGTTATGTCTAGTTCATTACAAGGTCATTAGTTCTAGATTTGTCAGAAATGAGCAAATTCATAAACATAACAGCAATTTAGGATGGAGACTCTGAAGACTCTGCTTCCACTAATAGAATAGCATTTTTACATGGCAGTCCTAGATCCTAGATATGGAATACACCTTTCTTCACATTCCATTAAGACCAACTCAAAAAGTACCTAAGCTTTCATGTGGCTTACCATTAAATTCAGGTTTTATTTCTGTTATTTAGGTGATTTATAGCCCAGAGTATTTACCAAATGTTTAGGCTTCAGTACTTGTACAACTTGTAAAGCAAAGCGTTATTATCATATTTTCTCTAGATAAATGCTTGGTAGTTGCTGACAGAATGCTACAGTGTAAATCAGGTAATTTTCCTCTTGCAGTCTCTAGGAGTAACAGTGAAATACATGAGACCCTCTTGACCTCTTCACACTTCAAACTAATTTTAGAGACAGTCAAAAATTAAGTACCATTGAAGAGTGTTCTTATTCTGGACAAACAACTACACATACAAGCAGTCTCGACAGAATTTTAAAAACAAAATACCATCATAGCAAGACCATGTCTGAGAGTGGCTCCTTGTTATAAAACTGAAGAAAAAAACAGGAATTCAGCAATTCAAAAGGATAATAGCAAATATGAAAAGTCGCTGCTCTCCCTTTTAATTATTTTTTTTTTGCAGGGGCTGCACCTCCGCCCCCACTACTTACTGTATATTAACACCAAGAATGAGGCACTTGGAAGAAGTGGAATACTCCAAAATACAGTAATCTTGAAATAGTACAAAATTTCCCTAGTTTAGCCCCATTCAGTTTTGCTGTTTTGCAACTTGTAGTTTCAAGTCTCATACATTCAAATGTTTAGCTCTGAGAGCCCTATGATATGTATTGTATTGTATTGCAGATTTCTAGTACCTTATGCAAGGCTGCTCTTGAGAACTAATCAGTGACTCTTGGAAATTTGTAGAACCAGTCTATAGGAGCACTAAAGATGTCAGTTCCTACTTTCCAGTATGTCAAGAAAAAATTACTGTGGAGGGCAGATGTTATACCAACGTATTTATAGGAATAACTTTACTTCCTCTAACAAAAGTATCACATCTGAAAATAAAATTATCAGATATACTTGTATAGCCCTTTTCAAGAGTCTAGCAGTCCAGGGCAACTTGTTTTATCAAAAAAGATGTGTTCATATCAACCTCATGGAGATGAAAGAAGTCACCAGGTCCTTGACAGACTTTCAAAAGATTTATCACCTAGGGCACCTTTAAATCAATATAGGCAGCACTGCAGTAATGTGGTATATAAACAAAGAGGAAACTGATCTTTCTAACTTTGCAAGATGGTACTTTTATTTTGCAACTAAGCTTTATAACACATCCTTCAACTTTCAGCAGTCTAAACCTAGCTTTTCAGAGTTAGCCAGCAGATGCTTTAAGCAGGTGGAAACTTTCCCCATAAATGGAAGACTGATCCACAGACATTTTAGGACATTTAGAAGATGGGCCGTCTCTGAGAGTTATACCTGGCTATCACTCATATCAAAATCAAGTCAAAACCTAATTCCTCATTTCTTACAAGACATTTTGAAAGATAAATGCTTTCGATTTCTGTGGGCTCAGGCCTTACTTTATGGCTTCATTCAATTTCCTTTGAATTAAATAATACTGAAAGCCAAACAAGACAAAAACACTCTAATTGTAATGGTTTATTTATGCCTGAGACAACTATGGTATCATCTTTTTTAATGAATCTGGTCAGTATTCGCCCATGAATTTACTTGTACATAAATAAAGATCTGCCTAAGCAGCAGAGACCTCCAAAGCAGACACCCAAGCAACCGCTACCCCAAAACAAAACACGTGCAACACATATCTCACAAAGCCAGTGTGCCAAACAGTCACAGCCCTTAAGACTAAACAACACACCTGATACACTTGTAATAGGTGACTTTATCGTCAGGCACACTGATGTCCCGCTCACCAGGCTGAACAAGGAGAGGATCACGGTGAGCAGCCTGTTGGGTGCTAGGATCCGCCACATAACACAAGCACTCAGGTCACTCCAAGGCAAGTACAAATATGACTCAGTCATTGTCCATGCTGGTGTGAATGACCTGGGACGTACCTCCCTGGACTACATGAAAAGAGACATAGAGGAGCTCTCTGAGCATGTAGCTCAGGCCGGTATGACCCTGACCTTGAGTAGCATCTTACCCTCACCAAGAATGATGCCACAATATGAAGACAAGATGATCAATTTCAACAATTGGCTTAAGTACTGGTGTCATTCAAAGGGGATCCAATGCCTGTCAGCTTGGGATGATATGCTCGACAAGTCACGATGCTTCGCTAGGGACGGCTTGCACCTGTCACCCCTGGGCTTTCGGATATTGGCAAAGGCTCTTGCTACCCCCATAGTGCCTTTTTTCGGCAAGGCTCAAAAGACAAACCCACCTCCATAGGTATCACAAGGGATAAGAAACTAAGAGTAATGCTACTCAACGCCAGAAGTCTAAACCTCAAGATGCATGCACTCGAAACTCTCCTTAGCATGGAGAACATCGATATCTGTGCAGTAACAGAAACCTGGTTCAGGGCTCCCGAGAGCACCCCAGCACTACCAGGTTGTACCTCATACCATGCTTTTTGGCACCAAAACTTGGACTGAACCACAAAAGGAGGGGGAGTATCGATATTCATCAAAGATACCCACACCTCCAGGTTGGTGGCAAAGCACGAAGCATCAGAGACTATCCATGTGCAACTAACAGTGGGTAAAACTGCTTTCCAGTTTATAGCCTGCTACAGACCACCCTCCCAAACCCAGGAACCCCACTTGGCCTTCCTGAGAACACTGGAAAATATGAAGGTCTCTCCAAACACCATTATATTGGGCGACTTCAACTACCCAAACATAGACTGGGAGCATTACTCTAGCTCCAACACTCTAGCCCAAAGGTTCCTAGAATTTATAAACTCAAATGCTATGGAACAACTTGTTACCACTCCCACAAGAGGGGAGAACATACTGGACCTGATCATCACCAACATGGGGACTCTATGTTCCTGACCAGAAGTGTATCCCTAACTGGTAAGATCAGACCATAAACTAATCTCACTGGATATTCACATCCCGACCCCACCCCCTGTCCAGAAAACCACAGTGAAAAACTTCTCTAAAGCAAATTTCACACTCCTCAAAACCGAGGTGGAATCCTTCAAAGCCCCCGGGCCTGTGGAAAATATGGCCCAGACCGCAGAATCCTTTATAAACGCATTCTATGAACACCTTCAGGAATGCATGGATCATCGATCCCAAATAAAACCAAGACCCAATCCTCCAAAGGCAGGCGTCCTGTCTGGTGGACCCCAGCCATAAACAAACTATACAATAGAAGGAGGAAGCTACTAAATGATAGAGCAAAATCCCAAAAAGGGAAGGCATCACTGATCAGCATTAGCAAAAAACTACGGGCACTCATAAAATTGTCTAAGGCCAGCTTCAAGAGAAAAATTGCACAGGACACTAAGGATAATCACAAGGCTTTCTTTAGTTATGTTAGGAACCTGGGTGGTAATTCCCAGATATGCTCAGAATTAGTCCGAAATGACAAAAAATACACTGAACCCACAGACATTGTCAACATCCTAGCTGACAGGTTCAGCGCAAACTTCTCCCCCCCTCCCCACCAAAAGGGCAAATATCTATCCCAGCAGAGTGCTGCCCCCCTGACATCTCAGATGCTCAGGTAAGAGCCGCCCTCTCCAAAGCAAAAAACACAGCATCAGTGGGAACAGACGGTGTCCCGGGCTGTGTCCTACATGAACTCCAAGAAGAGCTAAACCCAAACACAGAACTACTGTTCAATCTCAGCCTTACTACAGGATATGTGCCCAAAGAGTAGCGTACAGCAACAGTGGTCCCTCTCCATAAAGGTGGTGCCTCAACGGATCCTGGAAACTATCATCCCATAAGCCTGACTAGCTTGGTCTGCGAAGCTATGGAAAGGATCATCATGGACCTCATAAATAAAGATATTGGGGACCTACAGACACAGGATCCTACCCAGTTCGGCTTTGTTAATGGCAGATCCTGCCTCTTAAACCTGGTTGATTTCTTTGAAACAGATACCAAGGCCATTGACGAGGGGAAGGTGGTCCACACAGCCTACCTGGACCTCGCAAAAGCCTTCGATACAATACCCCACTCGGGCATTATAGATAAGCTCACCAGCTTAAATATAAACCCCTATGTCACTAGATGGATTGCAAACTGTCTCAAGGACAGAACCCACATGGTTAGAATTGCTGGAGCCATGTCAGACTCCAAACCAGTTACAAGTGGTGTCCCACAAGGCTCAGTCCTGGGACCTCTCTTGTTCGGTATATATTTCTCGGAGGTACAGGCCAACACGGAAGGACTGTGGGTGACCAAGTTCGCAGATGACTGCAAACTGGGCGCCATAATCGACTCTCCAGCCGACACAAGCATCCTCCAAAAGGGCCTCATAGAAACAGACAACTGGTGCCAGAGCCATGGCCTCAAGCTAAATGCCAAAAGTGTATAGTCATCCCTTTGGCAAAAACAAAGTGCCCGCAAATTACCACATAGGTGGCAATCCATTAAGTACAGAAGAAGTAATTAGGGACCTGGGGACCCAAGTTGATAGCAATCTCTCATTTGACAACAACATGGCCAAAGTGGTTAGAAAAACATTTTATATAGCCCACCTAATCATGAAGGGATTCACATCTAGATCAGGGGAGGTCATCGTGCCTCTTTACTCATCCGTCATCAGGCCCATAATTGAGTACAATGCCCCTTTTGGGATGTACCTTACCAGACACCTGCAGCAACTGGAAAGACCCCAAAAGTACCTCACCAAGAGGATCAAAGGGCTCAAACAGATGCCATATGCTGCCCGGTTAAAGAAACTCCAGCTCTACTCAGTGGCATACCGCTTGTTCAGAGGCGATCTGTGCCTGACGTATAAAGCCATGTTCAACCCGGAATTAATGGACATGCTGCACCTCAGAAAATCCAAATCCCATCAAGCTACGCGCTCGAGAGACTTGAACCTCAGCACTGAAATAAATAGGACATGCTGGAGGGACAGATTCATAACCCAGAGGTTCCCTTCACTCTGGAATAAAATCCCAGTCCAGGTTAGGCAGAGTCCCTCATTGACTCTCTTCAAGAGGAATCTTGATGAGTGGATGGGAGATCGTAGGTTAAACCCAGGTATCACTTCTGTGTCACTGTTAGACAGAGGCACAGTATACTAACCTCGAAAAAGGGCATAGCAAAATAAATTTAAAATGGGTGGCGAAAGCCAAACACATTCTGGCTAGGCTTATAAATGCCCTAGGGCAGATAGCCTAGTATGAACCTATGAACCTATAAGTCCTTACTGACACAAAAACATGGCCGTGTATTGTATATCATTTCAGTTTATAACAATCATTCCTTCTCTACACAAGTCTTGATCATCCTGAAAGAGACCAAAAGACCATACAAAGGCGGTCTGATGGGTTTACCCCTAGCACTAAACAGAAACCCTTTAGTTATATATATGGTTCCAGTCTAGTGACCACTGGCACGTGGTCTCACTGACATTCCTTTTTTCTTTGTTTTGATTGGCTGCCTTGTGCCCAGACATCTTCTGTGTTAGTTTGTTTCTGTGAGAGATTTTGGCTAGCTCACTCACACCTCCACAGTTTTTGTATAATTTCTTCCACACCACTCCTTGAGGGAGAATTTTTTTTCTGTTCCTCACATGGACCCTTTAGCATTATTTGACACATTGATGGTCCCTAGTAATATCAATATTTTAATTTTAGCTATTGTACTTAAGAAGACATTATTCACTTATAAGCCAAAATAGTATTCCATAATGCCTCCCCTCCTTTTTTACATTATCTCCATCGTTGCTGCATTCTTCCTTTGAGTATAAATCTTTAGACAAAATGCTGTATCTTTGTTTCTCTCCAAAGGAGAATGAGTGTTCCAGATTTTCACTAATGATTTGTGATGTTCTGAGTGGCCCTTTTATCCACCATGCAGAAAGTGAGTGTAATTTCACTCTAATTTTAGCCACTTTTACAAAACCCACACTCCCACTCTGGCTTGAGACTCACAATGATCACCAGTCCTGCTTGACTGGCTTCTTCTTCTTTCCCCAGGAGTTGCCACCAACCTAGCAAAGATATCCAAGCCATATTTTAGCACTAAATTGAGAATTTCATCAGGTTTAGTCAGCAGTCTACCCTCACTGTTCCATTTAGTACTGTTAGTGGCTAACCGCTTCATATTTTTTTTCTAAAACAAAAAATATCTCTGTCAAATTATCAGCCATGACATAGGCAACCACACACCCACACAAATGAAAACAAACCAGATCAGCACATCCTCAGCAACAAACACTATACATCACCCATAATCTATTCAGCTATTGTCAGTCAATCACCACGCAGTCAACTCCCACCCTCCTCTAAATCTCACCCTCCAAAACATTGCCTGAATGCATTGCTCCCACAACTTCCATCTCCTTCTATGCAATTTGCTCTGCCTTTTTCCAGATACCCCACCCCTGCCATTCCATCTCTGTCAACACATTCACTACCTCTAGAACAGTTGGCCCAGATGCAGGCCCCCACTCTCTAACAATCTTCCCTTTAGCAGCCATTAGAACCAAATTCAGCAAGGCCTCACCATGATAAGGAACTCGGACCTTGCATCGCAGTTCAAAAAAAATCACCTCCTTAGCTATACCAATTTGCCCACCCAGCACCCCTGACAGAGCAGTCTACAGGGAATCTCGAAAATACACCAACTCATCACACCTCCAAAAAACATGCTCCCAACCACTCTGTTATCCCCATCACACCTCCAACTGCAATCCACCTGAAGAAGAACTCCTTGGAGTCTGCTTTGGGCACAAAAATACCTGTGAAAACACCTCTAAGTAAAGATTCCAGATCTTCCAGACTCCATCACACACCTGGAAGCCACACACATATCCCCTTCACCATTCCTATCACCATTATGAAAACAAACCAGATCAGCACATCCTCAGCAGCAAACGCTATACATCAACCAACTGGTTTCAGAGTTACCTGTCTGACCACCAACAGTCCGTTGTATGGCAGAATGACATATCTCCCCAACTACCTGTCTCCATAGGGGTTCCCCAAGGATCCATCCTTGGACCCCTACTCTTCTCTGTTTACACCAATAATCTAGCCTCTGGCACCAAACATGGCACACTCATACAATACGCAGATGACTCAACCATCATCTGCTCAGCCCAGTCCCTACCCAAACTGCAAACAGTCCCACAGGAAGCCTTTTCCTCTGTTGAAACTTGGTTGTCCGATGCCCAATTAATACTCAACCCAAACAAAACTAAACTACTCATCTTCCAACCCACCAAACATACTCAAAACAACTCTCACTTTAACATCACAGCAAAACACAACGCCACTATATACCCAACTGAACACACTAAATTGCTAGGAGTGGAAATAGACAATAAACTAAAATTTGACATTCACATATCGATGACCATAAAAAAAGTCCACAAAAAACTAGGAGCGTTATACAGAAATAAGCAATTTCTCACCAAAGCAGCAAAGATTTCAATAGCAAATTCCCACCTTATCTCCACCCTGCTTTATGCCTCTCCAATATATACCAACCTAAGGCAATGTGATCTAAACAAGCAAGAGACCTGCTACAACAAAATCGCCAAATTTGCCACAGGGGCATCCTACCGTAGTCACCACTGTCTCTCACTTGCTGAACTGGGCTGGCTTTAACTCCCTCACTTCCTTCACTGGTATCAACTCTCACTCGCCCACAAACTAGTAAACCATCCACTAAATGTCCCATCCCTCCAGAATCTACTCCAACCCTATCACACCACTAGACCACTAAGATCCAGCAACAAAAATCACTTGCAGATCACTAAAGCCAATAACTCTGCTGGTGAAGCACTATTCTCTTGTGCCATAGCCAAATTATGGAACTCCCTCCCACCCACAATTACCTCTGTACCATCATGCACCCACTTCAAAACTTTACTAAAAGCGCACCTAAAAACATGCTGGCTATGCCCTTGCAACTCCCATTCTAATATCACACACCCCATCCAACCACTACCTTTCTTTCCACTCCACTAACTACCTTGATTATAGCAAGCTCAGATGCTCATAAGCCTAGTACTTATTATACAGCAGGAACTTCTCATTGTAACATTTGTTAATGTCTGTTATGTACTTCACAGATAAAGATTCTAGTTGTCTACTGATGTACTATGTTCTTCATCTGTAAATATGTTGTAAGTAATTGCTATGTAAATTGTTATTCATTATGTAATCCAATGTATATACTGTCTGTTTATTTTAACTGTGGAGCTTTTCTCCCCAGGCCTCCACTGAAAATGGACCTACGTCCAGTCGGACACTCCCGGTCAACAAATGTAAATAAATAAATAAATACCCATCCAGTCTCTCCTCTGATTGATTCCCACAGTCATCATTCATCACTTCACATGCCCCCACCAATTATCTTCCTTCAACAGAAGCCTGTGCTCTAGACTCCACTAAAAACTCCACCAGCACTGGTTCCACTCCCAGGATCACCACATTCCTCTCCCTTGCCTACACTCTGACACCAGTCTGACAGGGAAGACAACCTCTAGCCTGCAGCCCAAATAAATTCCTGGCCTTCTCCCATTCCAACCCCCTCCATCACTTGCTCCCAACACCTTGGCTTCTCTGCCAGTCTTCTCCAGTGAATTCCAGCCTCCTCTTGCTCACCCAATGTACCCCAACTGCAGTCACCCCCACTAGAAGAATCTTCTCCTTCCATCCCCATGTTGGCTTAGTTCTTAGAATACTTTCTGCTTCTTTATGAATATAATATTCTGTATGTTTATTGTTATTCTCTTCAAGGATCTGCTTCCAAAATCCAGTCTCTCCTTATTTCTTCAGCTTCTTCCCATTTCATCATCATCCCTTTCCAGCTTCTTCATTCTTGAACTGGGTTACTTAGCCATTTTCTACTTATGTACATCTGATAATTTACTGGCACCTTCTCTGACTGCCCAGTACAAGAAGCAGATAATTCCACTAGGTTGTCTTTCTTTGTTCACTCTTGTTTTATAACTTCCTGACAGAGTGTTTTTTTCATCCATC